>NW_025950407.1:730769-1096154 GCF_021028975.2 Sphaerodactylus townsendi
AGCCGTGCCAAGGGCCGGCCGCGCGCAGAAGCCGCCCCCGGGGAGCCGGGCCCGGCCGGGGAAGGCGCCGCCCCGCTCGGCTGCAGGATCGCGGCAGGGCGGCCAAAGCGGAGTCACTTCCGAAGTGGGTGGGGGGCGGCGGGGTTTTCCTGCGGATCTGGGGAGGGGGGAGAGGCCAGGCGTGGCACTGGGGCTGGGCCAAAAATGTGGGAGGGGGAGAAGCCAGAATTGGGGCGGGAGGGGGGGGGCACTTGGCAGGGGTGTATGGCAGGGATGGCCAAGTTTGGGGGCTTGGCTTGTCGAACACATTTGGGAAATGCCTAACTTCGACTCTGCTGGTGCGTCACACACACACCCCCCCAAAACAAGAGACAGACAGTGCTTTCCTTATTTACTTCTTTATTTTAAAAAAAATGCATTCCAATCTCATGGGCCTATGACCATGATGGCCAAAAAAAATGGGGGGGGGGAGCCAGTGGGCCAGTTGGCATGAGCTTGCGACAGGGATGGCCAACCTTTTGGGCTCGGCGTGTCAAAAATTTGGAAAATGCCTAACTTGACTCTGCTGATGACTCTCTGTCATCAGAGAGTTTGTCTCCCCAAACAAGAGACAATCAGCAGTTTGTTTGTTTGTTTGTTTGTTTGTTTGTTTGTTTGTTTGTTTGTTTGTTTGTTTGTTTGTTTGTTTGTTCAGGCCCAACTCGGCAGTGTACAATAGCATATTAAAACAACGTAGACAATACCATTAAAAAAACTATACATTTCTGAATGATCAAAATACAAATTGCACAGAAAAATTCAGAGAATGGCTAACTGGACTCTGCTGGCGTGTCACACACCCCCCCCCCCCCGCAAAAGAAACAGTGCTTTAGATATTTATTTTTTAAAAATACAGTCCCATCATGTGTGGTGTATGTATTATATAAAGAAAGTGTGTGCCATGTAGAGAAACGCATCTCGCCGTGACATGCCTTTGAAGATGGCAGCCACAGAGGCAGGTGAAACGTTAGTTTAGGTGTCAACGCTACCAGGCCGTGATATATCACCCAACTCGGCGGTGTACAATAGCATATTAAAACAACGTAAACGATACCATTAAAAAACTAAACGTTTCTGAATGATAAAAATACAAATTGCACAGAAATCTTCGGATGGCGAGCAGCCATCTTTAAAACATTTTAAAACCGTCATTAAACATCCCAGACGGGTGGCAGTACCAAAACCCCATGGAGATGGTAATTGTGACAGCAGAGGGGAACGAGAAAAGGAAGGCCAAAAATGATTTCAAGCAGAGGTTACCAATCTGAGGTACACGTACCCCCACAGGGGGAGTACGTGTAACCTCTGTCTGGGGGTTCTGCGGGGCAGAACTTGGAATGAGTTTGCAACAACAAATGTTAAAAACCAAATGGTTTACTTTCTTAACATATAACATCAACATTTAACATCACACTTCAAGGTCCTGTTCAGGTTGCATTTTCAAGTCCTTACATTTACAGTCTACTGATACTGCCAAGTCCAATTCTTCTTTGCAAGTGGGTTGGCTCCTGAAGACTCCAAGGGCTTGATGAACAGGATTCAACATGATGAAGGTTTCCAGGAGAACTCTCACCCATTACAAACATTAAAAAACCCTTAAACAAGGTGTTCAGGGCTTATACAAACCAAGGTCCGAGTCTGGTAGCCTCGTCTCCTCCAAGCTACATGAGCTCTGCAGCCTTCTGCTGCTTTGAGTCTCCACCCCTTTCTGGGTCAACCCATTCTGAGCATGGGGGTTACATACGCCCCACAGCGTTAGGGGGTATGTAAAAAAAATATGTAATTTACTAATTGCTGGAAAGACATTAAGACTACAATTTAAAACAAATATATATATGTGTATTTATTTTATATTTATTTAAAATACAGTCCAATCACGTGGGCCTATGACAGTGAGGGCCAACCTTTTAGGTTCGGCGCATCAAAAAATCAGAGAATGGCTAACGTCTTGGCTGGGGTGTCACCCCCTTCCCCGCACACGAGAGAAACAGTGCTTTACATATTTCTTTATTTTTAAAAAAATGCATTCCGATTGGGGACTCTTCCAATTCTATCACACGGGGCCTATGTCAGTGGAGGCCAACCTTTTGGGCTCGGCGTGTCAAAAATCCAGAAAATGCCTAATTTGACTCTGCTGCTGTGTCTCACACACACACACACACCCAAAACAAGGGACAAACAGTGCTTTCTATATTTATTTGTGTTTTAAAAATACAATCCAATCACATCGGCCTATGACAGTGATGGGCTCGGCATGTCAAAAATTCAGAGAATGGCTAACTTGACTCTGCTGGCGTGTCATTCCCCCCCAAAAAAGAAAAAAAATGCTTTAGATATTTATTTTTTAAAAATACAGTCCCATCATGCATGGTGTATGTATTATATAAAGAAAGTGTGTGCCATGTAGAGAAGCGCATCTCACCGTGACGTGCCTTTGAAGATGCCAGCCACAGAGGCAGGTGAAACGTTAGTTTAGGTGTCAACGCTACCAGGCCGTGACCACGCCGCCCAGGAAGCCCACAATGGCCACTGGATTCTGGCCTTGAAAGCCTTCCACAATGCATTGAACGTCAAATTGTTAGCACTGAAAGTATAATCGCATTTAATCACATTTAGTCATATTTATTTATTTATTTATTTATTTATTCATTCATTCAATTTATATTCAATTTAGTGGCATTTATATTCAATACTTATGATATGCTTATTCCTATGTTATACTAGCTATTTTGAGTTGCTCATTGTGGGAAGGCCTCCAGCTCTCAACTTGGAGGCTGGATGATGGCTACGAGAGCTATGGATGGGAACATGGATGTCTACACTTTCTGCTGATTCAGCAGACTCTAAAGGCATGGGTAAAACATGGCCTAAAAAGAAGCCCTAAGTAACACATAACAGTAAAAGGAGGCCTTTAAGGGGTACACTCAGTGCCAAAGCGTTCAGCAGTAAATCTCTTCCTGACTGAACCAAAAGGTCGGAGAAAGGGAAACCTAAGTTAAAGGGGACACATATTATTAGTTAGGAATACACTTTTTCTGTCAGTGCATTTCCTCCTGTCAATACTTTACGTTTCTTGCCTAATCAAAGTGGGTGAAGAAAGGGACACTGAAGAGATGGTGCCAAGGAAGTTAGAGAGAGGCACTGGGAGAAAGTTGTTTTTTTAATAAAGTGGAAAATTGGTTTAAGGATTGTCCTGTAATTAACCCTGAGTTTAACGAGGTAATAGAATGAACATGTAATAAAGAAACGATCAATCTATGGGACATACCTCTCAGAGTGCAAAGCCTAAAAAGAAAAACATCTCCTCCTTTATGTCAAAAGAATCATTAGCCTGACAAAATTATGTGTCTATACTGGAGGATTTTAAGTTTTGTATGCTATTCCAAGGTGTCAAGAATTCTGTGATGTATAGGAATTTAATGACTTAGCATGTGATGCTTTTCTATAAAAGGGACGGTCCCCAAAGCCGAAGTTGAGTCTTTCCTCCCAGGGTGCTCTTGCAACCTGTTCCTCTCTAATAAACTTACTAACTTCTTGAAATCATTTTCTTTGTCTGTCTCTTTGATCCTCTAAATCTAAATTGGGTAACTTATCCTGTTCCCTCTAACCGGGGTAACAAAATGATTACAAAAACTATTCAAACTCAAACAGGAAGAATAATTGCTGCCGGGTACTGGGGAACGCTGGCGTGGCACCCGAATCAGCATGGCATGTGACCTTTGAAATGTGTGCCATAGGTTTGGTGTCACCGGCCTGCCATTTTGAGGGGGCCTATTACCCCGCAGGGCTGGAGCAAGGGCGAACTGCGCCCGGGACACGCGTGCGCCTGTGCCCTGCCACACCCCGGAACACTCCTGCCACGCCCCCATGCTGGCACGCATCCAGTGCATCACGCGCTTCCCCTTTCCCCTTGGCACTACGCCACTGCTCCTCCAGTAGAGGCAAAGAATGCTATTATTGTGAAGAGAGCCAAGGGGGGACTCTTGGCTCAAAATATTAATATTTTGAAAAAAATTCATAATCACAAAAGATTAATGCAGGTAAAATAGTGATAAATAAATGCAGATAACTGAAGCCGGCTCCCTTTTTTTCCAGATCAATGGAAAAAATATTGAATGAAAAGCAATGAAAAAATATCCTTTTAAAATACGTTTTTATTAAATTTCAACAAATAAAATCCAAATTATGAAAATTACAAATTCAAAATTCATTATTAGCACCCAGAACAATAATAAATACGCAAAACAAATGTCTTAACATTAATCAAAATCAGGTGACTTTCTCAGCTATGAAGTATTTCTTCTTCCTCTAAATTGAGGCAGCGTGCGAAACATTTCTCTAACTATACTTACTATGTTGACTTTAAACAAATAATTCTTGCGATACAAAGATAAAAATAGAAAAGAGGCGTTTGAAAGTGAAACAGGGATATATAATCGTTCATTATCTCTCTATTCTGCTGGGCGCCCGATTTCGATTTCAAACCTTGTATTAACCGCTGTTTTAATGGGGATTTAGTAATTTATTTATATTGGAATTTAATTGTTTAGTTTTGATTGTATTTAGCTGAATTATGATTTAACTTTGTTGTACACCACCCAGAGCCCTTCGGGGATAGGGCGGTATATAAAACTAAACAATAAATAGATAAATAAATAAAATATTCTAATATTATCTTCATTCTTGTTAAATTTTCTATCCTTAAGTTTTAATTGATAATCACTTCAACATATAATCCAGAACATAAGAACTAGCCTGCTGGATCAGACCAGAGTCCATCTAGTCCAGCTCTCTGCTACTCACAGTGGCCCACCAGGTGCCTTTGGGAGCTCACCTGCAGGATGTGAAAGCAATGGCCTTCTGCTGCTGCTGCTCCTGAGCACCTGGTCTGCAATCTGAGATCAAGGAGGATCAAGATTGGTAGCCATAGTAGCCAGAAAAGGAGTCCATATCGTCTTACTTTTGTCTTTTTCTAACAATGAAAAAAATATCACAGGGACAATGTAAAAAATATCCAAGGGTGTAATACATCAATCATCTGTATTTAGAAGCGATTACAAAAATACTTTGTGGGCAGTTTGAAAGGGCGCCTACATTTCCTACTGAGCCTGGCCCTAGACCAGGTTTGCACAGGCCGGAGTAGGATTAAAAGTATTCAGGAGCGCCTGTCTGAAATCACCCGTCGGGCAGCTTTTTGCCGGCTCCCTCTAGTAAACCTGTTAGACAAGATTCAATGTTCTGTAACACTCCGCCCATGACTCTGCTAAGCCCCACCCTCCTCCTTCTGCGCCTATGGTTTTGGAAAACATGCTGCACTCGAGCTGCCAACTTCCAGGCCGTGACTGGAGATCTCCTGGAATTATAAATGATCCCCAGGCAACAGGGATTTGTTCCCTGTGAGAAGGGGGCTGCTTTGGAGGGGAAACTATACGCTGGCATTATGCTCCGCTGAGACCCCCTCACCTTAAGACCTGCCAGCCCTGTTTCTGAAGCACATTTGGGATTTCAGGCAAAAGATAGAAGAAGAAGAAGAAGAAGAAGAAGAAGAAGAAGAAGAAGAAGAAGAAGAAGAAGAAGAAGAAGAAGAAGAAGAAGAAGAAGAAGAAGAAGAAGAAGAAGAGAGAGAGAGAGAGAAGAAGAAGAAGGAGAAGAAGAAGAAGAAGAGAGAGAGAGAGAGGAGGGGAGGAGGAGGAGGAGGAGGGAGAGGAGCTTGGATTTATATCCCCTTCTCGCTAAGGCTTACATAATCTCCTTGGGCTCCTTCCCCGTTCACAACAAACACCCTGAGAGGTAGGTGGGGCTGAGAGAGCTCTGAGAAGCTGTGACTAGCCCAAGGTCACCCAGCTGGCGTGTGTGGGAGTGCACAGGCTAATCTGAATTCCCCAGATAGGCCTCCACAGCTCAGGTGGCAGAGCTGGGAATCAAACCCGGTTCCTCCAGATTAGATACACGAGCTCTTAACCTCCTACGCCACTGCTGCTGAAGATACATCATCACAGTCTTTCCTTCCGCACATGCAGAATAATGCATTTTCAAACCACTTTCACAACTGTTTGCAAATGGATTTTGCTATTCCGCACAGCTTCAAAGAGCACTGAAAGCAGTTTGAAAGTGCATTATTCTGCATGTGCGGAAGGAGCCAAAAAAGTGTGGAGAACTTCACCATCAGCCATGGCAAGGTACCTTCTTGGAGCTCAAGGCCCTGATCGGATCATCTCACTGTTTCCTGGTGTCTGGCCTTTGTGGGTTTTCCGTGCTATGTGGCCGTGGTCTGGTAGTTTTTGCTCCTGATGTTTTGCCCGCATCTGTGGCTGGCATCTTGAGAGGCATGTCATGGTATGATGTGTTTCTCTCCATGGCACAGGAGAGAAACGCACAGTGAGGTACACATCTTACTGTGTCATGCCCCTGAAGATGCCAGCTGTACATGCGGGTGAAACGTTAGGAGCAAAAACTACCAGATCACAGCCACAAAGCGTGGAAAATCCAGGAAACAGCCAGGTGATCCAATCAGGGCCTTGAGATCTGAGAAGGTATCTTGCCACGGCTGATGGCGAAGTTCTCCACACTTCGAAAGACTGCGATGCTAACGTATCTTTTGCCTGAAATCCTAAATGTGCTTCAGAAACAGGGCTGGCAGGTCCACATGGGGAAATCCCCGGAGATTTTGCGAATAGAGCCTGAGGAAGGAAGGCCGAGGCCCCACAGCCCGGAAAACCTCAACCGCCAGCTGATTCCAGCCGTGAAAGCCTTTGACCATTCTCTGGTGTGGTTTATCTGGTGCACAGCTCCAGGACGACCTCTTAGAGAGCCAGCGTGGTTTAGTGGTTAAGAGCAGGTGGATTCTAATCTGGAGAATCGGGTTTGGTTCCCCCCACTCCTCCACCTTGGCCTGTCTAAATAGGGAGAAAAGTCCTCCTGTCACTCAGAGAACAAACTAAACCGCAAATTACAGAACCAAGTCAAGCTATCATTATAAAGCCCCGGGTATTTAAAATACCAATTGGAGCCGCAATTAAAACACGACAAACTGTTACAGTGACAAAGAAATCACCCATTAAAAGCTCAGAAGAATAACACGTGTTTCGACTCAGTGCCTCGAAGCAAAGTTGGTGTCTCTGGGAAAGGTATTCCCCAAGCAAGGAAGGATATTCCCCAAGCAAGACCCCGTTTCTGACCATTGCCTGCCTGACTTCAAAAGGGAGAAAAGCGCCTCTGAAAAAGATGTCAGATTCCAACGGGATCAGGTGATCCATTAGATCACCTTGTGCCAAGCCATAAAAGGCTCTAGGGATCAAGGGTTTAAAGGATGGCATTTAGTTAGATGTGCAAATATGAGCAGAAGTATCTGTCCACACAGCCAAACTACACGTGACGGCCAGTGGTGGGATCCAAAAATTTTAGTAACAGGTTTCCCTGGTGGTGGGATTCAAACTGTATGTAGCCAATGGGACTGGGTGGGCACTCCACGGGCGCGGGTCGGCATTCCGGGCGGGTGTTCCTATGGGCTGTGGTATGACGCAGTCAGCTACGCTGCCGTCCTTGGGCAGGAAACGAATGCACGCAGGCTCAGGCTGCCACGCACGCCGGTGCACCTCCTGCTAGACTGCTTCAAGTTCTCCCGCTACTGCTGAGAGGAGGGGCGTAACTAAGGCAAAAATCACATGGCAAAATCACCCATTAGTAACCCCCTCTCGGCACACACAAATACTTAGTAACCTACTCTTGGGAACCTGTGAGAACCTGCTGGATCCCACCTCTGGTGACGGCAGAGCGTTACACTAGAATCTGGAAGGTCCAGGTTTTAATTCCTGCTCTGTCACAGAGGCGAGTGGGATGACTTTGGTTCAGTTACGTACTCGCAGCCTAGCCACCCTTGCAGGATTCTTGTGAAGAAAAATGTGGGGGAGAACAATGTAAATTAATTTGGGTCCCCAATGGGGAAAGAGGCATGGTAGACATGTTGTAGGGTGTTGTGGGTTTTCCAGGTTGTATGGCCGTGTTTCAGTAGCATCTTCAGATGCAGGTGAAACGTCAGGAGAAAATGCTACTGGAACATAGCCATACAACCCAGAAAACCCACAACGCCCTGGTGATTCCAGCTGTGAAAGCCTTCGACAATATAATGTTTGGTGCTCGTACTTTCCTCCACACATAGTGCGATTCAAGACAACTAGAAGATTCGAAAGGATCAAAGTGATAATTTAATAATGGAACTCGGAGCAGCCCCGCCCCTTGGCAGCTCAGTGGGCGTAGCCCGTCTCCCCCTCGCTGGTGACGTCATCGGAGATCACGTCGTCGTGGCAACACGCGAAGCAGACCTCGCCCATGTCTTTCCAGCACAGGCGGCAGTAAATGGTGCCACACTCGGGGGTCGCACAGAGGACCGAGTTGGGGGTTTCGGGCAAGCCGCAGAGAATGCAACGCAGGCGGAGGAAACGCTTCAGGAACGGGAACCAATGGCCGAGCCGGTCCACGAGGGGCTTTTCCTGCAAAGGAAAGGGAGGGAGGTCCTCAGTGCCAGCCACAGAGAGCCGGCTGAGGGCGAAGATGTCCATTCTCTGAGGCTGAAATCTGTCTTTCAGACCGTGCTGTATGAAAAAATGGTGGTCGGGCAGTGGTGGGATCCAAAAATTTTAATCAGGTTTCCGATGGTGGTGGGATTCAAACAGTGGCACCGCCACACACACGCCCCTCCAGTCCCTATTGGGCAGGGAGGTTGCTTTAGTAACCCCTTCTCGGTACTCCAAAAAAAATCAATAACCACTTCTAGAGAAGTGGTGAGAACTGGTTGGATCCCACCTCTGCAAGTGGGGCTGAGAGAGCCCTGAGAGAACTGTGACTAGCCCAAGGTCACCCAGCAGAAATGTAGGAGCGGGGAAACACATCTGGTTCACCAGGTAAGCCTCTGCCACTCAGGTGGAGGAGTGGGGAATCAAACCCGGTTCTCCAGGTTAGAATCCACCTGCTCTTAGCCACTACACCATGCTGGCCCTACACTCCAACAAAATCAATAACCACTTTTAGAGAAGTGGTGAGAACAAGTTGGATCCCACCTCTGTGGTCGGGTATGACTCCTAATGGAAGCCATCAGAAAGTGGCCAGGAAGCAGCCAAGAATCCCCTGTTCATCATGCCAGGATACACCTCCAGAAGTGAGCCCCTCCCTCTTGCTTCCACCGGTTGGCCAGGAAGCAGCCAGGGACCACCTGTCCATCATGCTGGAATACAGCTCCAGAAGTGAGTCCCTCCTTCCCGCTTCCACTGGTTGGCCAGGAAGCAGCCAGCTACCCCCTGTCCACCCTTGCCTGCACACAGTTCCAACCAAGAGCCTCTTAACTGCTAAGATCTAATGCAGTGGTGGCGAACCTTTTCAAGACCGAATGCCCAAATTGCAACCCAAAACCCGCTTATTTATCGCAAAGTGCCAACATGGCAGTTTAACCTGAATACTGAGGCTTCAGTTTAGAAAAAATGGTTGGCTCCGAGGCGTGCGTTACTCGGGAGTAAGCTTAGTGGTAGTCGGTGGCTTTGCTTTGAAACAACTGTGCAACTCTTCCAACGGGTGAATCACGACCCTAGGAGGTTTGCATTTACATGCCAGAAGCAAGCCCCATGTATGCCAGCAAACGCAAGCTTACCCCAGGTAAAGGATCGCGGCATTTTAGTTCTTTTTTTGCATGAAAATCAGTGAGGTTTAAACAGTGCTTAACAGGGTTACCTACACTGCTTCCCCAAAACTAGGTCTTAGGTTTAATGCTAATAATCGAGCCCAGTAGCCCAGGCCAGCCTAGATGTGTGGGGAGGGGCCACTCTGTTTGCACATGCCCACAGAGAGGGCTCTGAGTGCCACCTCTGGCACCCGTGCCACAGGTTCGCCACCACTGATCTAATGTGATCAGGCTAGTCTGGGCCACCCAGGTCAGGACAAAACCATCAAGTCACGGCTTTGTCGGGTCTTCAAGGGCAAGAGGCTTCCACAGGTGATTTATCACTTTAACAGTGACCCTGGACTTCCTTGGTGGTCTCCCAACCGAATGCTAGCCAAGGTCACCCCTGCTTTGTTTCTGAGATCTGACGAGATCCAGCCCGGGTCATCCGGGTCAGAGGGCAAGAGCTTAACTCAGCAAAAGCACAGATGCTCGGCAAGGGCCGGGACAGGAACCGGACCGGCCGAAACCCTCCGGGGCAATCGAGCCCCTTTCAGATGCTGGGTTTGGCTGGAGGTCGACCGAACAGTTCCCTGTGGGAAGGGAGGGTCCGAGGCTGTTTTGTGGAGCCAACAGGAAGCCCTGCCCTGGGGTCCGCGCGCGGCCACGGGGGTGGGGAGCCAGAACACAGTAAACAGAAACGAGCAGGAAACCGGGGCGAGCCTCCGCTACAAAAATGCCACGGGTTTATTCACTGCTGCGTGAGCGGGAGGCCTCCGTAGGAGCCCAGAATTATAGATCTCTAGACTGCAGATATCAGTTCCTTTGGGGGAAAAATAACTGCTTTGGAAGAAGGAGGAGGAGGAGGAGGAGGTGTTTGGATTCATATCCCACCCTTTCTCTTCCTGAAAAGGAGACTCAAAGGGGCTTACCATCTCCTTTCCCTCCCCCCCACACAGCAAACTCTGTGAGGCGGCTAGGGCTGAGAGAGTTCCAGCGACTAGCCCAAGGTCGCCCAGCTGGCATGTGTCGGAGTGCACAAACAAATCTGGTTCACCAGATCAGCCTCCACACCTCAAGCGGCAGAGCGGGGAATCAAACCCGGTTCTCCAGATTACAGCGCACCTGCTCTTAACTACTACATCACACTGGCTCTCTGGAGGGTGGACTCTATGACGTTATACCCCACTGAGGCATTATGATTAAATCCCTCTCCTTTTCCCAAGCCCTGACCTCCCCAGGCTTCACCCCTAAATCCCCAGGAATTTTTCCCCACCTTGATCTAGAAATGCTACCCCCATTCCCTGCCAGTGGGCGGGGGGGGGGGGGCAAGGCAAGCCCAGGAAATCCAACTCAGCAAACCCCGGGAGCTAAACAAGAAGGGAACCCGAAGCCCCCGTGTCCCGTCTTATGGAATGCAAAACTCACCAGTCTTTTGTGCCGTCGGGATCTCTGGATGATGCGCTTCCGCTGCACCGTGATGAAGGCCACCCGCTGCCGCAGCATCTCGTTGTAGAGGAAGAGGATGCGCTTCTTCTCACGCTGCGCAAAAGGGGGACCAGGGGGGAGACCATTAGGGTGTTGTGCTTAGCCCCAATCAGCTGTGGCTCAGGGAAACCCAAGCATGCTAGTAAGAAAGTACAGGGTTGTTGTTTTTTTAGGAAAACAGAGATTTTGCGGTCCTTTTCATGAAATTGACAGCACTGAACCCCCAGAATGAGGTTTGCACACCACATGACAGAATGGCCCAGGCTAACCAGATCTTGTTACCCATTTGAGAAATGGTCAAAATCCTTGTCAGGAAAAAACTATAAGGCCTGAAGGAGAAGCTGCCCCATTTCAGAGGTTCTTGTAGTAATAGGAGAAGCCCTGGTGGGGCTAGGGGCCCAGAGGCATAGCTAGGGGAAATGGTGCATAATCTGAGTTTTGCTGCCCCATGTTCGTTTTGGTTTTTGTATTTTTTAGTGTTTTTCCATTTTCAGCCTGCAGGGGGCGCTGTTTTTAGGCTAGCACCATCAAAATTTCAGTGTATCTTTAGGAGGCTATCCTGATGATACCAGCCAGGTTTGGCGAAGTTTGGTTCAGGGGGTCCAAAGTTATGGACTCTCAAAGGTGTAGCCCCCATCTCCTATTAGCTCCCATTGGAAACAATGGGGGATGGGGCACCCCCGTTGGGAGTCCATAACGTTGGACCCCCTTGACCAAACCTCCCCTAACTTGGGTGGTATCATCAGAAGGGTCCCCTGAAAACTTCCTGAAATTTTGGTGCTGCTAGCCTAAAAACTGCGCCCCCTACAGCCCAAAAACTGAAAAACACTTAAAAATACAAAAAAAACCCTAAAAATTTTGCTCCCCCCCCCTCAGGCGCACGCCCGGTGCAATGCGTGCACCCCCGGCCCCCTCGTAGCTACGCCTCTGTAGGGGCCTCTTGGAGGCCTCGCATCTTGATAGGGTTGGCCCTCCTCCAGGTGGTGGCTGGAGATCTCTTGGGATTACAGCGGATCTCCAGAGGACAGGGATCCATTCACATGGAGAAAACGGCTGCTATGGAAAGTGGAGTCCAGGGCATTACAGTAATCCCTTCCCCATCACAGGGGTTAGGGGTGCAGAGCCCCCTGCAATCTGAAAATATGTGTAAAAAAGTTTGGCTCTTCCTTGGCAAAAGAAGATAATGACTTTGGATTTATACCCCGCCCACTCAGATGGGCTTACAGTGCAGTGCAGTGGCGTAGGAGGTTAAGAGCTCGTGTATCTAATCTGGAGGAACCGGGTTTGATTCCCAGCTCTGCCGCCTGAGCTGTGGAGGCTGATCTGGGGAATTCAGATTAGCCTGTGCACTCCCACACACGCCAGCTGGGTGAACTTGGGCTAGTCACAGCTTCTCGGAGCTCTCTCAGCCCCACCCACCTCACAGGGTGTTTGTTGTGAGGGCAAGGAGATTGTCAGCCCCTTTGAGTCTCCTGCAGGAGAGAAAGGGGGGATATAAATCCAAACTCTTCTTCTTCTTCTTACAAACTCCTTTCCCTTCCACTCCATGCAACAGGCACCTTGTGAGGAAGGTGGGGCCGAGAAAATCCTGAGAGAATTGTGACTAGCCCAAGGTCACCCAGAGAAGTCTGATATTTTCCTTTTACTTTAATGTTTAAAAATAAATGGTGTATATTTACAGAATTTTTAAAAAATATGTTGATATTATACAATACTATACATATAATTTACGCATATCTGAGTTTCCTGAACTTTTCCTGTGTCGTCTGCTGGCCTGCACATGTCATCCGTGGCTTCCTTAAAACTCCCAAAATATTCCCTTTTAATTTCTTATGCTGACCCGCGATATATTCCGCTGGTGTACCGGCTGCCAAGGGCGCCAGCACAAGACCTGCCGAACTGCAGGAGGTCGAGTCAGAGTGGGCCTTGAGGTTTCCCAGGCTTATTGTTTTGGGGGATTTCAACGTCCACGTAGACTCGGCCTCATCCATTCAAGTAGTGGATGTGGTACCTTCCGTGGCAGCACTGGGACTCTCCCTGGTTCATAGGGACCCAACATGTCACACAGGATACACACTGGACTTGTGGTTAAGAGCAGCAGTGGCGTAGTGGCTAAGAGCAGTGACTAAGAGCAGGTGCACTCTGATCTGGAGGAACCGGGTTTGATTCCCCACTCTGCCGCCTGAGCTGTGGAGGGTTATCTGGGCAATTCAGATTAGCCTGTACACTCCCACACACGCCAGCTGGGTGACCTTGGGCTAGTCACAGCTTCTCGGAGCTCTCTCGGCTCCACCTACCTCACAGGGTGTTTGTTGTGAGGGAGGAAGGGCAAGGAGATTGTCAGCCCCTTTGAGTCTCCTACAGGAGAGAAAGGGGAGATATAAATCCAAACTCTTCTTCTTCTTTTTCTTCTAAGAGCAGGTGCACTCTAATCTGGGGGGCTGGATTTGATACCCCACTCTGCCACTTGAGCTGTGGAGGTTTGTCTGGGGAACTAGATTAGCCTGTGCACTCCAACACATGCCAGCTGGGTGACCTTGGGCTAGTCACCGTTCTTCGGAGCTTTCGGGAAGGACTGAGAGAGCTCCAAAGAACTGTGACTAGTCCAAGGTCACCCAGCTGGCATGTGCTGGAGTGCATATAAGCAACAGCACCAAATGTTGTATATAAGCCGGCAAGGTCTATATTATGAATAAAATTCAAATAGCAGTATTCACAAAAAACTTTCCCAACAACCCTGCGAGGTTGAGAGTTATAGAGCGTTACTAACTATCGTATATATTTGAATTTTTTCATAATATAGACCTTGCCTGCTTACATACAACATTTGGTGCTGTTGCTCATATTTCTTCCTAGTTTGGTTAATTTAGTGTTGTATATGGTTTGTACAATCTCTTGATCATGTGTTGGAGTGCACAAGCTAATCTGGTTCACCAGATCAGCCTCCGCAGCTCAAGTGGCAGACCGGGGAATCAAACCCGGTTCTCCAGATTAGAGTGCACCTGCTCCTAACCACTTCACCACTCTGGCAATAAATAAAACCACAATATGGAAAGTTGCAACGTGAAGGGATAACTGTATATGCCACTGAAGAACCTCCCCTCTCCAAACCCCACCAGCCCCCCCCCCAAGAATCTCCAGATCTTTCCCAATCTGGCAACCCTAAACACTGACCTTGGGGAAATAGAAGGCAGCGATGACTCTCCGGATACGGTAGGCGTAAACCTGAACGAGACACAGCAGGAACAAGGCGCCCAGAGAGATACAGGAGGCCTGGTACTGCACTCTGGACATGCCCCGAGGTTCGGGCAGACACTCTGCAGAAGGCGGGTGGGAAGAAAGGCAGGGTGTGGATCAGGGGCCTCAGCACTCGGGGGTAAATTAAAGCAGTCAGGGGGTGACCAGAGCTGGCCAAAGTTTTTTGGCACTTTAAGTGGACTAGGACTTTGGCATCCCGCCCCTTTCAAAAGAGAGAAAAGCGGGGAGTCGAGAAGAAATGCTTTGCTTACCACCCGTCCAAAATGAACCATATAAATATAAAAATAAGATCCTCAGAAACCCTCCGCATGTAGTAGTGCAGTGATGGCGAACCTTTTCGAGACCGAGTGCCCAAATTGCAACCCAAAACCCACTTATTTATCGCAAAGTGCCAACACGGCAATTTAACCTGAATACTGAGGTTTCCGTTTAGAAAAAACGGTTGGCTCCAAGGCGTGCGTTACTCGGGAGTAAGCTTGGTGGTAGTCGGTGGCTTTTCTTTGAAGCAACCATGCAACTCTTCCAACGGGTAAATCACGACCCTAGGAGGGTTTACTCAGAAGCAAGCCCCAATTGGCAGGGGCTGATGGGAATTGTAGTCCATGAATATCTGGAGTGCCATAGGTTCGCCCCCACAGTCCTAGGAGGTCTCCAAGTAGGGTTGCCAGCTCTGTGTTGGGAAATACCTGGAGGTTTGGGTGGGCGGAGCTGCGGGAGGGAGGGGTTTAGGGAAGGGAAGGGAGGCAACTCAGCACAGACAAAGCCAAAGAGCCCAGCCTCTGAAGCAGCCATTTTGTCTAGGCGAACTGATCTCTACTATCTGGGAATCAGTTGCAATAATAGCAGGATATCTCCAGGCCCCACCTGGAGGTTGGCCACTGGACCCCTCGCCATTTCCACCCTAAGGTTCATGCCCAAAACTCTAGGAAGTTCCCAACCCAGAACTGACAACATTAAGATCCTTCGTCACCCTGATTCCAGCATAGCCGGAGGACTAGGCACCGGGGAGAAAAACAATTCCCACTGGTTGCAGGATCCACTCGTAAAAGAGCAGCCTCTTCCCGTGCCCTTCCCAACTTACGGATGTTGGTAGCCTCCATCTCCATCTTTGAGGAAGTATTCAAGGCTCCAATGGTGCTCCGGAGGAGTCGCGCCATCATCGTCTCCCCGCCGACGATCACTTCAAGGTGGTGGCTGCCTGTAGAAATGGGGGGGGGGGGTTTACAGATAATAGCTCCCCGACCAAAACTCCTCACATAATCCAACTGAACTATTCACGAGTGCTTTTCGGCACAACTGAACTATTCACAAGTACTTTTCAGCACATCTGAACTTTTCATGAGAGCTGTTTGGCCCAACTGAACTATTCAAGCATGCTTTTCGACACAACTGAACTATTCGGCACAACTGAACTATTCACGAGTGCTGTTTGACACAACTGAACTATTGACGAGTGGTCTTCGGCACAACGTGAACTATTCACAAGTGCTTTTCGATGCAACTGAACCATTCAAATGTGCTTTTCGGCACAACTGAACTATTCAAGCGTGCTTTTCGGCACAACTGAACTATTCAAGCGTGCTTTTCGGCACAACTGAACTATTCGGCACAACTGAACTATTCACGAGTGCTGTTTGACACAACTGAACTATTGACGAGTGCTCTTCGGCACAACTGAACTATTCGGCACAACTGAACTATTCACGAGTGCTGTTTGACACAACTGAACTATTGACGAGTGCTTTTCGGCACAACGTGAACTATTCACAAGTGCTTTTCGATGCAACTGAACCATTCAAATGTGCTTTTCGGCACAACTGAACTATTCAAGCGTGCTTTTCGGCACAACTGAACTATTCAAGCGTGCTTTTCGGCACAACTGAACTATTAGAGGCACAACTGAACTATTCCACGAAGTGCTGTTTGACACAACTAGAATCCGTCTAACGCAGGTGCTTTTCGGCACAACTTGAACTATTCACGAGTGCTTTTCAGCACATCTGAACTTTTCATGAGAGCTGTTTGGCCCAACTGAACTATTCAAGCGTGCTTTTCAGCACAACTGAACTATTCGGCACAACTGAACTATTCATGAGTGCTGTTTGACACAACTGAACTATTCACGAGTGCTTTTCGGCACAACTTGAACTATTCACGAGTGCTTTTCAGCACATCTGAACTTTTCATGAGAGCTGTTTGGCCCAACTGAACTATTCAAGCGTGCTTTTCAGCACAACTGAACTATTCGGCACAACTGAACTATTCACGAGTGCTGTTTGACACAACTGAACTACTGACAAGTGCTTTTCGGCACAACTTGAACTATTCACGAGTGCTTTTCGGCACAACTGAACCATTCAAGAGTGCTTTTCGGCACAACTGAACTATTCAAGAGTGCTGTTCGGCACAGGGAATAGACTTATGCATTACAAAATGGTTTACAAACTTACTTGTCAAACATTAAGAACTGTTAAATTATTAGGGACTGTGGTCTGTACTGCTGTGTACAGCTTACTGTAAGTAGGATCCTATTATGTAATTCCTCCACCGCTTAATTTCTCATGTGAATACTCATGCTGCACTTCAGTTCTTTCTGATAATCCCACACTTCCACAATCCTAATGCATTGGGAGGACTATAAATTAATAACAATAAATAAATAAATAAATAAATGCTGGCTGTTGCGGGTTTTCCCGGCTGTGAGGCCGTGGTCTGGTAGTTTTCGCTCCGAATGTTTCACCCGCCTCTATGGCTGGCATCTTCAGAGGCATGTCCCAGTAAGATGTGTTTCTCTGCGCGGCACAGTGCTCAGTGTTTTGTCTAGTTGGGTTTCTGTTTTGTCCACCATAGGTGCAGGTGAAATGTTAGGAGCTGATACTACCAGGCCACAGGCCAGAAACTCACAATAGCCAGTTAACTACGGTCGTGAAAGCCTTCGACAATACCGTAAATAAATAAATTCCCCCTATGCCTGGTCCCCCCCTCTTTCCATCCCTCAAATACCTCCTCTTACATCAATCCTTTGGCTCGAACCTTTTGCCCTTTCTAAGTGGGGTTGCCACTGTTTTGGACCTACTGTGCTCCTGCGCCTGACATTCAGAAATGCAGCGGAGGATGCTGTATACTTCCCATAATTTCACCAGCTGCAGTAAAAGAGCGTGATCCTAGTCTGTGGGCCAAGCGGGGCATGCAGAAAGCAGACCATGTGGTCATAGTGATCCAGCGAACAGTGGAAAGGGAGAGCTACAACCCAGCCTGAGAATGAGGAGAAGGGAGGTGAATCCGTCCATACCTGGAATATTGTGTACAGTTCTGGGCACCGCAATTCAAGAAGGATATTGACAAGTTGGAACGGGTCCAGAGGGGGGCAACCAAAAGGGTAAAAGGTCTGGAATCCATGCCCTTTGAGGAGAGACTTAGGAAGCTGGGGGTGTTTAGTTTGGCGAAGAGAAGTTTAAAAGGTGACCTGATAGCCATGTTTAGATATCGAAAGGGATGTCATGTTGGTGAGGGAGCAAGCTTGTTTTCTGCAGCTCCAGAGACAAGAACCAGGAGTCATGGGTTCAAGAGACTCCACCTAAACATCAGGAAAAACTTCCTGACTGTGGGCTGTTTGACAGTGGAATGCATTCCCTTGGAGTGTGGTGGAGTCTCCTTCTGTGGAGGTTTTTAAAGAGAGGCTGGATGGCCATCTGTCAGGAGTGCTTTGATTGTGTGTTCCTGCATGGCAGGTGGATTGGACTTGATGGCCCTTGATGGGTCTCTTCCAACTCTATGATTCTATGAACACATGACACTGTGTTATGTTGAATCAATGCTAGTGCATATTGCCTGCTCAGACTGGAAGCTGCTCTCCAGGGTATCAGGCACAGCGGTTTCACAGCACCTCTGCTCTGAGCCTTTTAAGTGGAGATGCCGGGCATTGAACCAGGGGCCTTCTGCATGCCAAGCAGGGTCTCAGGCTGAGATCTGTTCCCCTGATAAAAATGGTTGAGGTCCCTCCCTGTCCCAAACCCCTCCCTGCCCAGGCCCCGCCCCACCCCCAAACCTCCAGGGATTTCTCAACCTGGAGACAGTAAATCTATACACTCACCCTGCTGGGTGGCTGCATTGGGAAACTGTATCAAGTCCCCTTGCCCAATGTGGCGACACAGCCAGCATTGGAGGAGGAGGAGGAGGAGGAGGAAGAGGAAGAGGAAGAAGAAGAGGAGGAGGAGGAGGAGGAGGAGAGGAGTTTGTATTTATCCCCCCCTTTCTCTCCTGTAAGGAGACTCAAAGGGGCTTACAATCTCCCTTCCCTTCCCATCCCTCCCACAACAAACACACTGTGAGGTGGGTGGGGCTGAGAGAGCTCCGAAGAACTGACTAGCCCAAGATCACCCAGCTGGCGTGTGTTGGAGTGCACAAGCTAATCTGGTTCCCCAGATAAGCCTCCACAGCTCCAGTGGCAGAGGGGGGAATCAAACCCAGTTCTCCAGCTTAGAATGCACCTGCTCTTAACCACTATGCCACTGCATTATTCTTACGAGGTTCTCCTGGCCTTTTACGAGATTTTGGGATTCCCATGTGATTCAGGGGGAAGCCCTGAGCTCTAGTCTGGCTTGAGAAGGGAATTGGGGCAGCCAACAAAGGAAGGAGTTTTGTCTGCAGGACTGGAAGCAGGTCAACAGAAATGAGGCGGGTGAATGGCGTGAGCAACGGCTCCCCTTTGCTCCAATTAGGAGGCCCTTCAGGGGCTGCTTTGGAAAAAAAAGATGGTTAATTTGCCAGCCCCTGCTTTTCTGCACGCGCTCTGCAGACGTTTCCAGCCCATTCAAAAAGATGTAATCTCTGGAGGCCCAGAGGAAGAAACTGAAACGGGAGCAACGTGTTTTTACAGGATGCCCCAAAGCTTCCCGAAGTGGGGGGAAAGGTTGGTAATTTCAGGGGGACAGGAATTGCAAAATTGGGTTGCCAACTCCAGGTTGGGAAATTCCTGGATGTTTTGGGGTGGAGCCTGGAAGGGCAGGATTTGGAAATGGAGCTCAGGAGGGGCATGATGGGAGTAGAGTCCACCCTACGAAGTCACTGTTTTCTCCAGGGAAACTGGTCTCTGTAGTCTGGAGGCCAGTTCTAATTCCTGGAGATTTCCAGGCTGCAGCTGGAGAATGGCAACCCTAAACAGATACTGTGCATCCTTGCAGGAATGGCCTGTTCTTTAAGCTCAAGGTGATTCAGAAGCATACCGGGGGGAAATGGTGCCCGGGGCAACACCTGCTCAGGGCGCCCCCTCGCCCCCCATGCCCTACTTACCTCAGCTGGCGGAGGATGGTGACAACGGTCCCAAGCAGCCTGGGGGGGCCAGGCCCAGAGGTGGGATCCAGCAGGTTCTCACCAGTTCCTGAGAGTGGGTTACTAATTATTTGTGTGCCAAGAGGGGGTTACTAATTGGGTCTGCTTTTCCGTTAGAAATTCCACTAGGTCCAAAAATCATAAAGTCCTGTTGTTTCCTATGTGGCTGGTGAGCGAAGGTAGAAAATGGGATAATTCTCCCTGTTGGGCTGTTTTAAAAACATGTTCTAGAAATATGGTCAAGTTCCTTGTTTAAGGAAAGTATCCTTCTTTTGATTTCTAGAAACAAAATTAAGTATTTGAAAGTATTAAGTATTTGACAGGCAGTCAATTAGAGGAGAAGTAGTTGTTTCTGTTGGCAGCAGACGATAGGACAGTAATGGTGAACCTTTTCGAGACCGAGTGCCCAAATTGCAACCCAAAACCCACTTATTTATCGCAAAGTGCCAACATGGCAATTTAACCTGAATACTGAGGTTTTAGTTAAGAAAAAATGGTTGGCTCTGAGGCGTGCGTTACTCGGGAATAAGCTTGGTGGTAGTCGGTGGCTTTGCTTTGAAGCAACCATGCAAACGGGTGAATCACGACCCTAGGAGGGTTTACTCAGAAGCAAGCCCCATTGCCAGCAACTGAGCTTACTCCCAGGTAAAGGATCACACTTTAGTTCTTCGCATGAAAATCAGTGGGGTTTAACAGTGCTTAACGGGCTTACCTATACAGCTTCCCCAAAACTAGATCTTAGGTTTAATACTAATAATTGAGCCCAGCCTAGATGTGTGTTGGGGGGGGGGGGCGATTTCCCCCCCACATGATGAACTCTGTGCGTGCCCACAGATAGGGCTCTGAGTGCCACCTCTGGCACCCGTGCCATAGGTTCGCCATCACTGCGATAGGACTTGCTATAATGAGTTTAAATTATGGACAGAAAGATACCAGCTGGAAATTAGGAACTTTTTTTTTTCAGTAAGAGTTTTTCACAGTAACAGAGAAATTATTAATGCCCCGCCCCTGGAATGCCCGGCCACGGCCCCGTCGTGCCCCGCGCAGCCCCATTGGCGCTCCGCCACTGTTTGAATCCCGCCACCTTGGGAACCTGTTACTAAAATTTTTGGATCCCACCACTGGCCGGGCCAATGGGCGCCCGGCAAGGCTGCGGCAGGCTCCTAGCCCAGGTGGGGTCACCTCTCTGCGGAAGGGTATGGGGCACAAAATCGCCCCATGTGTTCTACTGGGTGGTGCTCGGGGTCAATTGAACCCCCCACCTCCTTCTGGCAGATACGCCACTGAAGCAATGTTTTTCAATAAAGCACGACTTGTAAAGCATCTATAAAACTGCAAAGTTGCTGCCCTCTTCAGGAAAGAAAAATCCACGTCCTCGCAACTCCTGGCCCACTTTGGAATGGCTAGCCCTGCCCCTGGGTTTTTTAAAATAATTATTTAATTTTGTTTAATATCACAGCTGCCAGATCTTCAGCTGGTTGTTGGCCTTTCATTACAATTTCCAGGCTCACCCAGAGGCCAGGGATGTTGCGATGTATTGACGTAGCATTCGTGCGGATCCCAGCAGATCTGCCTTCTGAATCTGACAAATGTTGGTTTTGTCAGTTTGAAGATGTTTTAAGGGCTGCCCTGGCATTTTCGGAATGGCGCCTAGGGTGTCAATTACCACTGGTTTGTGCTGAAGCTCGATTTTCAAATTGTGGTATTTAGTGACCTTCTCGTGTTCTTTTTCAACGACCCTGCTGTCACCAGGTATTGCTATGCCGATGATTGTCACTTTCTTATCCTTAATCATTGTGATGTCCGGTGTGTTATATGCCGAAACTGTGTCCATTTGGATTCGAAAGTCCCACAAGAACTTAACATTTTTTATTTTCTATGACTTTCTCTAGGCAATGTTCACATGTGTTTTTAGCCGCTCTGATGTTGTAATTCTTACATAAATCCCAGTGGATCATCTTGGCTACTGAGTTGTGGCTCTGTCTGTACTCAGATTGGGCAATCTTTTTGGTTGAGTTCACAGCTGCCAGTTCTTTAGCTGGTTGTCTTTCTTTCATTACAATTGACGCCTCACCCAGAGGCCTAGGAAGTTGTAATGTATCGATTATGGTTGAGTTCACAGCTGCCAGTTCTTTAGCTGGTTGTCTTTCTTTCATTACAACTGACGCCTCACCCAGAGGCCTAGGAAGTTGTAATGTATCGATTATGGCTGATTTCACAGCTGCCAGTTCTTTAGCTGGTTGTTGGCCTTTCATTACAATTTGTGCCTCACCCAGAGACCTAGGAAGTTGTAAGGTATTGCCGTAGTATTCATGCGGATCCTAGCACGGCTGCCTTCTGAAACTAACCATTGTTAATTTTGTCGATTAGAAGATGTTTCAAGTGCTGCCCTAGTGTTTTCGAGATGGCACCCAGGGTGCCAATTACCACTGGGACGACCTCAGCTGATTTGTACCATAGATGCTGAAGCTCGATTTTCAAATAATAGTATTTAGTGACCTTCTCATGTTCTCTTTCAATGACCCTGCCATCACCGGGGACTGCTATGTCGACGATGGTCACTTTACTGTATTATTGGTTGATTTCACAGCTGCCAGTTCTTTAGCTGGTTGTTGGCCTTTCATTACAATTTGAGTCTCGTCCAGAGGCCTAGGATGTTTTAATGTGTCGGCGTAGCACTTGTGCGGATCCTAGCAGGGCTGCCTTTCGAATCTGACAGATGTTGATTTTGTCGATTCGACGATGTTTCACGTGCTACCCCAGTGTTTTTGGAATGGCGCCCAGAGTGCCGATGACCACTGGGATAGTCTCAGCTGGTTTGTGCCATAGTTTGCTGAACCACAGTCAGATCTTTTCATTGTCCACCCTGTCCTTGATCATGCAATGCTTTGTTGTGACAGCAGTGGCGTAGTGGCTAAGAGCAGTGGCTAAGAGCAGGTGCACTCTGATCTGGAGGAACCGGGTTTGATTCCCAGCTCTGCCGCCTGAGTTGTGGAGGCTTATCTGGGGAATTCAGATTAGCCTGTACACTCCCACACGCGCCAGCTGGGTGACCTTGGGCTAGTCACAGCTTCTCGGAGCTCTCTCAGCCCCACCCACCTCACAGGGTGTTTGTTGTGAGGGGGGAAGGGCAAGGAGATTGTAAGTCCCTTTGAGTCTCCTACAAGAGAGAAAGGGGGGTATAAATCCAAACTCTTCCTCTTCCTCTTCTTCTTTCAGGCCTTGTTTTAATCTCATTGGGATTTTGGTAAACGTCTGTTCTTCACTTCAATCAATGCCTGTCCTTGACATTCATTCGCATAACTGCCCAGCCCATGTTTCTCTTCCTCCACTGTTTGCTTTACTTGCAGTAAGCCTCTGCCACCAGATCTCCGGGGAAAATATAGTCTGTCACTTGACCCGTGCTTGATGTTATCCAGCTGCAAAGTGCACAGGTATTTATAGGCTTCCTTTTGGTTGGTTCCTTTTGGCCATCAGGCATTTCTATGCCATCGCTCTCGGTGATCTAGCCCCTCTTTATCGCCACAGAGGCCCACATTTCCAGGCCAAACTCCGTCGAAATGTCTGTGCTAAATATTCAGCTTGTGTTCATAGAATCATAGAGTTGGAAGAGACCCCAAGGGCCATCAAGGCCAACCCCCTGCCATGCAGGAACACACAATCAAAGCACTCCTGACATATGTTCTTCCAGCCTCTCTTTAAAAACCTCCAAAGAAGGAGTGAATTCCACTCTCGAACAGCCCTGACGATCAAGAAGTTCTTTCTAATTTTTAGATGGAATCTCTTTTCCTTCACCCTTGAATCCATTACTCCGTGTCCTAGTCTCTGGAGCAGCAGAAAACAAGCTTGCTCCCTCTTTGACATATCCCTTCAAATAACTAAACATAGGGCCTTTCCCCACTTACCTTAATCCCCCCTATGCCGCGCGCTGCTCCCTGGCACGCGCCTGGGCATCCCCACGACCCCGTGGGGTCATCACAAGGTGCCATTTAAAGATAGCTTGTGAGCTTTGCCAGGGATGCCGCCAAGGCTGAGGGGACGCTGACAGGGCAGCTGGCTAGGGCGGTTGCGCTTGTACCGCCGCCTCTGTCGTGGGAGGCCGGGGACCCTGCTGCTACTTGAGGAGAGTAGCGCGGGGCTTAAGGTAAGTGGGGAAAGGCCCATAGCTATCATGTCCCCCCTTAACCTACACTTCTCCAGACTAAACATCCCCAGCTCCCTAAGCCTCTCTTCATAGGGCATGGACTCCAGACCTTTTTACCATTTTTGTTGCCCTCCTCTGGACCCATTCCAGCTTGTCAATATCCTTCTTGAATTGCGGTGCCCAGTACTGTACACAGTATTCCAGGTGAGGTCTAACCAATGCAGAATAGAGAGGTACAATTACATCCCTCCATCTTGACACTATACTCATATCGATAAAGCGCAAAATCGCATTGGCTTCACTAGCGACTGGATTTCTCCATCGGATTTCCCATACAGCTTCAAATCATCCACGTACAGCAAATGTGAAAAAAAATTCCTGAGTCTTTGGCCATTTGATATCCTAACTTCGTTTTCCTTAAAATCACTGTTAGTGGGATCATGGCGATGATAAACAGTAAAGGTGATAGAGAATCACCTTGGAAAATTCCTCGCTTGATGTCGACTATTCCATAGTTTTCATACCTGACTGTCAGTTCAGTTTTCCACTGTCTCATCGCTTTTTCAGTGAATACTCGAATGTTTCTGCTGACACCAATTGTTTCCAAGCATTTCATGATCCAACTAGGGGGCAGTGAGTCAAATGCCTTCTTGTAATCTTGTAAATGCAAATTTTCTTTTCGATTTTTGCAGTTCTCCATTATCATTTTGTCTATCAGGACTTGATCTTTTGTACCCCTGCTCCTCCTTTTGTTCCCTTTTTGCTCCAACGGCAGGATGTTATTCACTTCCAAGTAGTCCATGATGTTATCCGCTATTATGCCGGTGAGCAGTTTGAGCATCGTGGGCAAGCATGTTATTGGCCTGTAGTTTTCAAGAGTTGTCCCTTTGGCCAGATCTTTCTGAATCAAGTATGTCTTCCCAGCTGTTCACCATTCATCAATTTTATCATGTTGGATGGTTTCACTGAACTGCTTGGCCATTGTCAGGTGTAAACTGGTCAGGTATTTCAGCCAGAAACCTTGCAGTTGATCATGTCCAGATGACTTTCAGTTTTTCACTTTCTTGACTCAATTTTTTTATCATACCAGTTGTTATTTCCAGTTCTTGCCTTTGTTTTTTGCCATATCAGTTTTTTATCATATCCGTTGTTATTTTTTTATCATATCAGTTGTTATTTCAGTTCTTGCATTTGCTTTTTTGCCATATTGTTGTTATTAATTTTGTTTAATATCACAGCTGCCCATTATTTAGCTGGTTGTTGGCCTTTCATTACAATCTGAGTTTCACCCAGAGGCCTGGGATAGTGATGGCGATCCTTTTTGAGACCGAGTGCCCAAATTGCAACCCAAAACCTGCTTATTTATCGCAAAGTGCCAACATGGCAATTTAACCTGAATACTGAGGTTTTAGTTTAGAAAAAAACGGTTGGCTCCGAGGTGTATGTTTCTTGGGAGTTAGTTCGAGTTGTCAGTGGCTCTGCTTTGAAGCAACCGTACAACTCTTCCAACGGGTGAATCATGACGCTAGGAGGGTTTACTCAGAAGCAAGCCCCATTGCCAGCAACCAAGCTTACTCCCAGATAAAGGATCATGCTTTAGTTCTTCGCATGAAAAAATCAATAGCTGGGGTTTAACAGCACTTGACACTGCGTTTCCCCAAAACTAGGGTCTTAGGGTTTCTAATGCTATAATCCAGCCCTAGTGGCTCCAGGCCAGCCTAGATGTGGGGGGGGGCACTCCTGATTGGCGCTGCCAAGTGTGCCCACAGAGAGAGAGTGCCTCCTGGAGTGCCACTTCTGGCACCCATGCCACAGGTTCGCCACCACTGGCCTAGGATGTCGTAATGTATCGGCGTATTCATGTGGGATCCCAGCAGGGCTCCTGCCTGAATCTGACAGATGCTGATTTTGTCGATTCGACGATGTTTCAAGTGCCACCCCAGTGTTTTCGGAATGGCGCCCAGGGTGCTGATGACCACTGGGATAGTCTCAGCTGGTTTGTGCCATAGGCGCTGAATCTCAATTTTCAAATCATGGCATTTATGATTATTATTATTTAGATTTATTCCCTGGGTTAGGTTTAAGGGAGAGTTAGGGTTAAGGTTAGGGTTAAGGGAGGGAGGGGGCCCGGCATCTGGTCTTGGCCCACCCACCCTGAGGGAAGGGGAGGGATGGAGAAAGGGAGGGAGGGGTTAGGGTCAGGGGAGGGAGGGGGAGGGAGGGGGAGGGTTAAATATGATTTTACTACAGTCTCAGGGAGGCTCACAATAAAAGCCATAATAAAATCCCCTAGAATGAAAACCAATCCTAAAACCATAAGACATTCTAAATGTTAAAACTCCCACCCCAACCACCCCCAAATGAGGAAGGAGTACACAGGACACCTCGAGGGGCCCCCCCATCCCATGAGCCATTCAGTTCAACCCCCTGCAATGCAGGAACACACAATCAAAGCACTCCTGACAGATGGCCATCCAGCTTCTGTTTAAAAACCTCCAAAGAAGGAGACTCCACCACCCTCCAAGGTAGTGCATTCCACTGCCCTTAATGTAAGGAAGTTTTTCCTGATGTTTAGGTGGAATCTGTTTTCCTTCACTTTGAACCCATTATTCCTGGTCCTAGTCTCTGCAGCAGAAAACAAGCTTGCTCCCTCTTCGACATGGCATCCCTTCAAATATCTCAACATGTCACCTCTTAACCTTCTCTTCACCAAACTAAACACGCCCAGCTCCCTAAGTCTCTCCCCGCGGGCCATGGATTCCAGACCTTTGGCCATTTTGGTCGCCCTCCTCTGGACCCATTCCAGCTTGTCAATAACCTTCTTGAACTGCGGTGCCCAGAACTGAACACAATACTCCAGGTGAGGTCTGACCAACGCAGAGTAGGGAGGTACAATTACTTCCCTCGATCTAGACCAGGGGTGGGCAATTATTTTTTCCATGGGGCCGCATAAGAAACAGAAAATATTGTGGAGGGCCGGGCCAAAAGTCTGAACTCAATTCTGCATAATAGGGGCTGATAAGTGACAGACAGGTGCACCGATCAACTTGGAATCAGGGGCAACAGTTCTGCATACAACACTATTTGACACAAAGAATCACAGGCTGCATAGTTGTCCACTGTGACAATCAAGCAAGTAGGGAGACTTAAGTCCCTTGACCTACTTTTTTCATCGACTGGTGCTTTTGAAAGCCCCGCAGAAGCAGGCAGCCAAGGCAACCGGCTTCTGAGGGGCTTTCAAAGACGCCTCACTCCCCAGCAAGGCAGGGGGGCCAGTCAGGGTCATCCGGCGGGCCGGATGTGGCCCGCGGGCCGTATAATGCCCAGGTCTGATCTAGACACTATACTCTTATTGATGGAATCCCAGGGTTGTGATGTAGAGACAGGCAGTAATAAACCACCTTTGGAGATCGCATGCCTTGACCCCCCTGGAAGGTTGCTATACATCAGCTATGATTTGACAGGGGGTGGGGACTCAAAGCAAATTGGAGTCACGGCAGTGCGCTGAAGTTTTCTGCTGTCCCAGAGAGGTGAACAATGAATGGACAGAGTTTTCTGCTCACCACCTTGACACCTGGCTGTCCTTCAAAGGGCAGCCAGCTCTACAGAGCAGGGAGGGCGGAAGAGCGCCCAGCCAAGGGGCACACACTTACTGCTGAAAGAGTACTCCACAAAGGAATGGTGTCGTATGGTGCTGAATATGTTGTAGAGCAAGTAATCGAGGCAGAACGCCAGCAGGAGGAAGATCAGGGACGGCAGGCAGCCCAGCAGCTCCGACATCTGGAAAGAGGCGGGGTGGGAAAAAGGTGGAGGGGGCCTGATAGGGAAAAGGCCAACTCCGGGGGCAGTTCGTAGGAAACGGGGTTGAAAAGTTGGCATTGTAGAGGGGTTAGGGGACTGAGCTGGGAGCTGAGAAGTGCCTGACATGAATCATAGACGCACAGAATTGGAAGAGACCCCAAAGGCCATCAAGTCCAATCCACCTGCCATGTAAGGACACACAATCAAAGCACTCCTGACAGATGGCCATCCAGCCTCTCTTTAAAAACCTCCAAAGGAGGAGACTCCACCACACTCCGAGGGAGTGCATTCCACTGTCGAACAGCCCTGACTGTCAGGAATTTTTTTCTGATGTTTAGGTGGAATCTCTTTTGCTTCACCTTGAACCCATGACTCCTGGTCCTAGTCCAGTGATGGCGAACCTTTTCGAGACCGAGTGCCCAAATTGCAACCCCAAACCCACTTATTTATCGCAAAGTGCCAACACGGCAATTTAACCTGAATACTGAGGCTTTAGTTAACAAAAAATGGTTGGCTCTAAGGCATGCGTTACTCGGAAGTAAGCTTGGTGGTAGTCGGTGGCTTTGCTTTGAAGCAACCGTGCAACTCTTCCAACGGGTGAATCACGACCCTAGGAGGGTTTACTCAGAAGCAAGCCCCATAGCCAGCAACTGAGCTTACTCCCAGGTAAAGGATCACGCTTTAGGTCTTTGCATGAAAATCAGTGGGGTTTAACAGCGCTTAACAGGGTTACCTACACTGCTTCCTCAAAACTAAGGTTTAATGCTAATAATTGAGCCCAGCTACCCAGGCCAGCCTAGATATGTGGGGGGGGGGCACTCTGTTTGCACGTGCCCACAGAGAGGGCTCTGAGTGCCACCTCTGGCACCCGTGCCATAGGTTCACCACCACTGCTTTAGGGGCAGGATCCGTGCAAAGACCCCTCCCCCCCGAAATGGGTTTTTTTTACTGTCTGCAGCCCGAGTTTATGGGTCCATGGGGAAAGGGCCTCATAATTGCTCGGGAGGTGGGAGCTGGGTGAGCGCAGTCTGATAAAAGCCCGTGTCACCAAACTCGGAGTTCCCCACCAGCGACGTAGACCTCCTCCCGGGTACCCCGTCAATTCACCACGTTCTTGGCCTCCGCCGGCTGGAACTTGAGATGGCACGGATCGATATAGCCAGGAATCTCAGCGCGGCGCAGAGGAAGGAGAGTCCGTTTCTTCTGGAACATTCCAGGGAAAAAGACAGGACAGGGAAGAGAGGAATTGATGGGGAGACGGATGGATCCCTTACAATTTATACGGCAATCCCAGTTATTCCAGCCTAAGCCACGTCATTTCATTGGGTTTAGACCAAAATAACACTCCTCGGGATCTCACTGCTAGACTCAAACAATCCTTTCGTACTCCATAACTTCAGTCAGTTCCATTTGGCTTTGTTTCAGGGCCCCTGATCCAAACTTTGGCAGATTTACAACAGTTTTCCAGCATGAGGGAGGCACATGCTTTCAGGCAGAAGCCAGTTGCCGTTTCCTCTGAAAGGACACCAGAGGAGCTACAGCCAAAAAACAACACATTGGAAAGAGCTTAAGTATTTTGGCATTTGTTTTTGCCCAATTCTGCCCTGGAGTTTTTAGATAAACAAGCCAACAAAGAAGGCTGGGTGAGCTGTTTGCACAGCGTAGTAAGCATAAATTAAGAATCCGTTTCCCCAGGCAACCTAGCCCCCCCACAGGAAGGGGGAGATCCACCCCAAATAATAGGGTGCCTAGATTCCCATTTCCTCTCTCTCAACATCTGCTGACCAAGGTCATTGGGGCTGTGCAATTGTGACTCTGTTGGTGCCCTGTCCCTTCGTCGCTGGCTGCTCTTACCTGCTTCCGACGCCGGGCATCGATCTGCCGAAAATAGCGTGTGATGTAAATGTTGTCGAAGCGGACGTCCTGGTTGAAACTGTTTGTGTAGGAGTGGGCCCTTGGGAAGAGATTGGGGGGTGGGGGGGAGACACACACGTGAAGACCGGTCAGTACTAGGAAGAAGAATAGTTTGGATTTATACCCCCCCCCTTCTCTCCTGTAAGGAGACTCAAAGGGGCTTACAAACTCCTCTCCCTTCCCACCCCCCTCTTCAACAAATACCTTGTGAGGTGGGTGGGGCTGAGAGAGTTCCAAAGAACTGTGACTAGCCCCAGCTGGCACAAGCTAATCTGGTTCACCAGATATGCCTCCACAGCTCAAGTGGCAGAGCGGGGAATCAACCCCGGTTCTCCAGATTAGAGTGCACCTCCTCTTAACCACTACACCACGTCGACCCACTACAAGAGCAGAGGGGTGAGAAACGACTCCAGCCTTGTGTGACCAAATTCCACCTGCTGATCCTGACAAGCCCCTTCCACCAAGGCTGCATTGAAAAACAAAAAAAGCATGCACCAAGCCCTCTTGCTTTGGGAGTGAGATCTGACAGGCCATTTTTGCCAAAGCCTGCAAGGATATTGGGCGTGGCTTCCTGTGAGGGGCAGGAAGCAACATCAGGGAAGGCCCTGGTCACTAGGCCGCACAGCCCAGAAAACCCACAACAGTCAACTTTTCCCATCTGTTAGACTCTGCCCTGAACTTGATTGGTACTGAAGAGGGAGTGAGCTTGTTTTCTGCTGCTCCAGAGATTAGGATAAGGAATAGTGGATTCAAGGTGCAGGAAAAGAGATTCCACCTGAACATCAGGAAGAACTTTCTAACTGTCAGGGCTGTTTGACTGTGGAATTCACTGCCTCAGAGTGTGGTGGAGTCTCCTTCTTTGGAGGTTTTTAAAGAGAGGCTGGATGGTCATCTGTCAGGAGTGCTTTGATTGTGTGTTCCTGCATGGCAGCAGGTTGGACTAGATCAGGGGTAGGGAACCTGCGGCTCTCCAGATGTTCAGGAACTGCAATTCCCATCAGCCTCTGTCAGCATGGCCAATTGGCCATGCTGGTGAAGCTGATAGGGAGTAGTTCCTGGTATCTGGAAGAAACACCAGTTCCTGAACTAGATGGTCTCTTCCAACTCTATGATTGTGGTCACTTCAACTCTATGATTCTATTATTCTGTTCCCTTCTTCCCCGACTTAATTGTCACTATTCTCTTCTACTATATTCCATCCCTGACTTGACCAATATTATTCCATCCCGTTAGGCTCCACCCCTGACCTTCATGACACTGTTCCCTTCTACTAGACTCCACCTCTGAGTTGAAAGATACCACTTCTGATAGGCTGCGCCCCGTCTTGCCTGACACTATTTTATTCCATGAGGCTCCACCCCAGTTCGCTGGGCTCCTCCCTGTCTTCGCAATACTGCCCCCTATCTCCCAAACTGCTCCTTCCCTGAGTCTCTGAAGATTTGGCCAGCCAATAGCCACCCTCGGCCCTTGAGGTCATTTAACCTAGAGAGGCCATGGACTGAAGCCCTCCCTGTGGAGGGGCCCGCCGTGTGGAGGCCCCGCCGTCCCTGCCCTTCTCCTGCTCACGAGGCGAAAATCATGACGAAGGTGCAGGACAGCAAGACGCGGAGCACAGACATGGAGGTGCTGATACGGCCGCCATGCAGGGCCACCTGTTCGTTGACCTCGTCCACCAGGTGTTCGTGGGAGATGTTGGCGCCCACGAGCATCGTTTGGTGTTCTTCCTGAATGAGGGAAGAGGCAGAAGGAAAGGGTGTCTCCTTCAGCTGCGGTACCCATTCTCAGCCACACACAGTTTAGCCACCAGGCAAAGGACCTCCGCACCTTGATCACCAAGTCAGCCGTGAAGTCTTGGTTTAGGTTGTCGACGGAGCCGTTGACGTTGTCAAAGGTTTGGCCAAAGTTCCCGTCCACGGGGATCTTGTCGCGACACCAGGCGTTCATAACTGGCAAAGAGGAAGTGGTGGGGGAAGAGGGAAGGGTTAGAAGGCCTCGCTCTTGGGGTCATCTTTCACATCATCTCCCACCAAGGGTCGTCAGTTTCAGATTGGGAATCCGGGGACAACGCATAAGCATAAGCATTTTTTATTGTCATTGTGCACGCACAACGAAATTGACAGCAGCATTCCTCGATGCACACAGTTCCAGACTCATACCCCATCCTCGCTTTCCCCTTCCTCCACCCGTCCCGACACAGCCCCAAACACATCGACACGAAGCCGCGGAGTTCAGCACAGCCACCGCTCTAGAGTAGAAGCTGTCTCTAAGCCTCTTGGTCCTAGTTTTGATAGACCTGTGTCGTCTGCCGGATGGCAACAGTTCAAAAAGAGAGTGTGCTGGATGAGACGGGTCCCTCAGAATATTTTGGGCTTTCTTTAGGCTTCGGGAATTATGGAGTTCTTCCAAGGAGGGGAGAGGGCAGCCGATAATCCTCTGTGCAGGAGTGCTCACCCTTTGGAGCGCCTTCCTATCCGCCCCTGTGCAACTGGAGAACCATACACAGAGGCAGTAGGTTAAGACACTCTCTATAGCACAGCGGCAAAAGGACACCAGGAGTTTTCCATTCAGTTGTTGTTTCCTTAAAAGTCTCAGATAGTACAGTCTTTGCTGGGCCTTCTTAACCACCGCAGCATTTGGGGAGCAGAGGGATACCAATAGGGTGCAATGCTATAGAGTTCACCCTCCAAAGCAGCCATTTTCTCCGGGGGGGGGGGCTGATTATTGTCTGGAGACCAGCTGTAGTTCTGAACAACAAGAGACGATCCCCTGAAGATGATCCTCTGAAGACGCCAGCCACAGATGCAGGCAAAACGTCAAGACAAAATGCTACTAGAACACGGCCATACAGCCCGGAAACCCCACAACATCCCAGTGATTCCGGCTATGAAAGGCTTTGACAATCTTTGAAAAGGCTTTGAAAAGGAATTGATAATAAAACTGCAAAGATTGTCATGCCCTCATATAAAGCAGTGGTGCGACCGCACTTGGAGTCCTGTGTTCAGTTCTGGTCGCCACATCTCAAAAAGGATATCGAAGAGATAGAAAAAGGGCAGAGAAGGGCAATGGGGATGATTGAAGGATTGGAGCACCTTCCTTATGAGGAGAGGCTGCAGCGTTTGGGACTCTTTAGTTTGGAGAGGAGACATCTGAGGGGGGATATGATTGAAGTCTATAAAATTATGCATGGGCTAGAAAATGTTGACAGAGAGCAATTGTTCTCTCTTTCTCACAATACTAGAACCAGGGGGCATTCATTGAAAATGCTGGGGGGAAGAATGAGGACTAATAAAAGGAAACACTTCTTCACGCAACGTGTGATTGGTGTTTGGAATATGCTGCCACAGGAGGTGGTGATGGCCACTCACCTGGATAGCTTTAAAAGGGGCTTGGACAGATTGATGGAGGAGAAGTCGATGTATGGCTCCTAATCTTGATCCTCCTTGATCTCAGATGCCTTAGCAGACCAGGTGATCGGGAGCAGCAGCAGCAGCAGGCGGCCATTGCTTTCACCTCCTGCAGGTGAGCTCCCAAAGGCACCTGGTGGGCCACTGTGAGTAGCAGAGAGCTGGACTAGATGGACTCTGGTCTGATCCAACTGGCTCGTTCTTATGTTCTTATGATTCATTTTGAAGCTACATGTATTTCAGTGTTCCGTGCCATCAAGCTAAGAACAAGAGCGTGGACGTTCCTGGCCTTTCTGACCCACAAAGCTATTTTTACACCGCGGCCAGCCCCTGCTGGCAGGACAACAGCTCATTGGCAGCGACTCACTCTTGGCGAGGTGGCAGATGAAGCTGAACTTCATCGGGATGCAGAGCAGGTGGCTGATGACGGGCACCGCGATCTTGTTCAGGCAGGACTGGTACTTGGCCTCGAACCAGGCTTTGCAGCGGGTGATGGACTCATCTATGATGTCTGCAGGAAAGAGAGGTCCGATCTTCAAGGAAGCCATTAGTCTGGCTCTTAGGAAGGGGCCCAGACTTGGCCTAAAGGGGTCTACCCAAGGAGTGGGGTGGTCAGCCCAGAGGCTATAGAATTTCCCGTTTTGGAATTCTGACAGGTGTTTCCTCAATAGACCCTACCTGTGAGGAGGAGGAGGAGGAGGAGGAGGAGAAGGAGGAGGAGGAGGAGGAGGAGTTTGGATTTATATCTCCCCTTTCTCTCCTGCAGGAGACTCAAAGGGGCTTACAATCTCCTTGCCCTTCCCCCCCTCACAACAAACACCCTGTGAGGTGGGTGGGGCTGAGAGAGCTCCGAAAAGCTGTGACTAGCCCAAGGTCACCCAGCTGGCGTGTGTGGGAGTGCACAGGCTAATCTGAATTCCCCAGATAAGCCTCCACAGCTCAAGCGGCAGAGCTGGGAATCAAGCCCGGTTCCTCCAGATCAGAGTGCACCTGCTCTTAGCCACTACGCCACTGCTGCTCCTAGAAGAAGGAGGAGGAGGAGGAATAGTTTGGATTTGTATCCCTCCTTTCTCTCCTGTAAGGAGACTCAAGGTGGCTGATAAACTCCTTTCCCTTCCTCTCCCCACAACAGGCACCTTGTGAGGCAGGTGGGGCTGAGAGAGTTCTGAGAGAGCCCAAGGTCACCCAGCAGGAATGTGGAAACACATCTGGTTCACCAGATAAGCCGCTGCCACTCAGGTGGAGGAGGAGGAAAATGCTCTGTCTGAGCACCGTATGTGAGCCAACCGTATCAACAAGATAAAGGGGAAGGTGCAGCTAGAGAGAACCTGGAACACCTCTGCGCCAAACGCAAACACCAGCCTCAAATAGTGGAGGGCCAGCTTAGAAAAAGTCGCAAAATAATTGGTTTATCACATACCTTGGATCGAAACAAGAATCCTTTCAAAATCTCCTTTCCATAAATCTGGGCAAAAATGTACAACCGAAAGGACGCGGCCCAGGTTGTCCTTTTCGTATTGTTTGCGCTAATTACACGTTTGTTTTGGTTACGATTTTTCTTTTCTACAGTTTCGAAGCTTGGAAAAGATCTGATTGACATAATCTGGAGGTGGCACTGCTTTTGATGTGGGCGTTCAAAATGTACACGTTTGACTGACTTTCTACTGTTGCGATATCTGTGAATGTGTATATCCAGAGGTGGGATCCCGCAGGTTCTCACAGGTTCCCGAGAGTTGGTTACTAATTATTTGTGGGTGCCGAGAGGGGGTTACTAATTGGTGATTTTGCCACATGATTTTTGCCTTCGTTACGCCCCTCCTCTCAGCAGTAGCGCGCAGAACTTGAAGCAGTCTAGCAGGAGGTGCACCGGCGTGCGTGGCAGCCTGCGCCTGCGTGCATTCGTTTCCCGCCCAAGGACCGGCGCAGCGGCTGCGTCCTTGCCAAAGCCCCACCCAGGAATGGCCGGCCATGTCCCCGTCATGCCCTGCCCAGCCCCATTGGCGCTACGCCACAGTTTGAATCCCACCACCATGGGAACCTGTTACTAAAAATTTTGGATCCCACCACTGTACAGTATATCACGTCCTTTCTGTTGTACATTTTTGCACATATTTATGGAGAGGCGATTTTGAAAGGATTCTTGTTTTGATCCAAGGTATGCTATAAACCAGGGGTCCCCAAACTTTTTAAACAGGGGGCCAGTTCACTGTCCCTCAGACTGTTGGAGGGCCGGACTAAAAAAAACTGAACAAATTCCTACGCACAAATGATTGTAAAATGTTTGATTTCACCTTTCAGCCTTTCTGTCATGGTCTATTTTTAGAACAGTGACCAAAGTATGTCAAGTACAGGGCGGGCTCCAAATATTGTTGGGGAGGCTGTGGAATACCTTCCCCTGTAAAAAAAAAAAAGCAGAACTTTCCCAATGAAGCATTCCATCTAACCCAGGATCAGGTATCTTCCTGGGTTCTTTCCTCCCTAGCAGCCAGCGAGCGATTCGCCAGCCTGGCTGATGCCAATGGGAGTGAGGCGGAACAGAAAGCCCGAGAGCAACACATGGAGTAGCTGAGAGGGAAGGGCAGAGCAGGCGTTGCCACATGTAAGGTTTCCAACTCTGGGTCAGAAAATGCATGGAGATTTGGGGGTGCCATCAAGTAACTGCAATCAACGGCCGTTGGGGCCAGTTCCTCCTCTCCCTCGAGTTCCCACTGCACATGAATGGAGCCATCGCTGCCATGCCTGGCGGGCCGGATAAATGCCTTCAGGGGGCCACATTTGGCCCCCGGGCCATAGTTTGGGGACCCCTGCTATAAACTAATCGTTTTGTGGCTGTTTCTTAGTTGACTGATGGGAATTGTAGTCCATAACATCTGGAGTGCCAAAGGTTCGCCACCACAGACCTAGGAGCTCTGTGGCGCAGAGTAGTAAGCTGAAGTGCAGCGGTTCAAGCAGTGGCGTAGCTACAACGGGAACATCTGGGGACAAACGCCTCGGGCGGTCCCCGTTGAGTCACATGCGAGGGGGAAAATTGCCCCTGCACTTCTGGCCTTGCTGTGCACGCTGCCTGGGCAGGCCTTGGCTTGTCGGTCTGCCTGGTGGGCCGTGGGCATGCACACTGCTCTGCCCCCTTGGGCTCTGCCCGCCCCTCAGGTAGCAGCCAAACCAGTCGATAGGACAGGGCCTTCCTGGGTGGCGTGCGTGTGTATCTATCGCACACACTGCATAACGTGTCTGGTTGTGTAGGTAGGACCCCCAGTGCCCTGCTTCGCCCAGGGGCCTATAATGCTGTTAAGACGGCCTTGCTTGTGTCTGATTGGTGGACCCACCACCCCTACAGGGCAACCTTGCCCTTCTTCACCCACTCACACGAGCAGCGCATCCGGGTTCTGCCCTCGAAGAGTTCCTGGGTGGAATGCGGCCGTTTCTCGCTCTCGTCCCTCGCCGAGCGCACGCTGTAGCCTGACTGACTGGCCACCTGCTCGTTCAGGGCCAAGAAGGAGCGCGATACTTCTCGGGTTTCGCTTCTCAGGTTCTTCCCACTTCTCTGCCACAGAAATAATCCTGGAATTAGGATAGCTGGTGGTATCCAGTGAAAAGACATGGCAGTCCTGGGAGAATGTGATGCAAGTGCAGAGGTGTATGTGCAGAGGTGTATGGAGGGAAATGGCGCCCAGGTGGGGCAGCTCAGACGGGCACCGCAGCAGCAGGCTGGCTCCTGGGTTGGCCTGGTGCCACGGCACCCGTCCGAGTCGCCCCCCCCAAGGCCCCCTGTCTCCCTGCTGGCTGGCTCCTGCTGGCGGAGGAGGGGCAGGGCACTGCAGCGGGTGGCCCAGGAGGTGGCCCTAACCCCGAACCCCCACCCCCAAGTCTCTGAGTCCTGCCCCTGAGGACCTGGGGAGGGAAAGAGGTGGCTCGGACAGGTGCCTGTCTTTAGGCGCCTCCCCTCACTGCCCCAGCTCTTCCGAGTCGGGTCACCGTGGGGGATGAGGGTGGGGGTGATTTTTGGGGGGGGGGCACAGTACACCCCTGGGTAAGTATCAGACTAGGAGCTGGAAGACCCGGGTTCAAATCCCCACTTGGTTGTGGAAACTTGCTGGGTGACCTCTGGCCAGTTGCATATTCCCAGCCTCGCCCACCTCGCAGGGTTGTTAGGAGGATAAAGGAGAGAGAGAGAGAGAGAGAGAGAGAGAGAGAGAGAGAGAGAGGAGAACAACGCGTTTCCTGCAGACTCACCACCATGTCCGTCAGGACTTTGCGCAGGGGGGCCGTGGACACCTTCCAGCTCCGCTTGGCATTATCAATCTGCAGCTCCACCGTGCAGCTGATGGAGCGCACCACCTCGCCCAGGTTGTGCCGGATGTTGGCCACGGGGCCTGGCAGGAGCAGAGAGGTCATCGGTTTCTGTTGTGGAGCCAAGAGTCTCTGCCTCTGGCCCCGCCCCTCTGAGACTGGAGTTGCGGGCTCCGGGTTTTGGGGGAGAATGCAGGCATGCTACCATGTTTCCCCGAAAATAAGACAGTGTCTTGTATTAATTTTTGCTCCCAAAGATGCGCTATGTCTTATTTTCAGGGGATGTCTTATATTTCTGTGTTGGAAAAAGTAGCAAAATTTCTTTTACAAGTGACAGAACTTTCTAAGTAACGTATACTGCTATATACAGTCTTCCTGTCTGCACTTTGAATGTACTCTTGATTTGTATTTCAAAAATGTCTGGCAACGCTCTAGAACCTATTTTTAAATGCCAAATAAAGGTTGCTGCTGTTGTTATTTTTCTGAGTTCTGTTCGTCGGGCATGCTTCCAAACAAAAACTTTGCTACGTCTTACTTTCGGGGGATGCCTTCTATTTCGCACTTCAGCAAAACCTCCACTACGTCTTATTTCCCGGGCATGTCTTATATTCGGGGAAACAGGGTAGCAGTGTGGCCCCATGGCAGGACAGCTCCGAGTCTGACACCTACCCAGGGGCTTATACCCTGGGGTCCCAATGAGAGCAGTAAAAAATTAGGGAGAAGAGAAGTCATCCTTGGGAACGGGTGCTTTCTCGTACCGTTGTAAATGCTAGCCAGAACATAGGTGAGCACGTACAGCCGTCCTTCCTTGCCCATGAACTTGGGTATCACCAAGAGGCTAGTACAGCGGAAGTGTGGGGAGGTGCCCCATCCTAGAGCCCCCACACCTAGAAGGGCAGAGGAGGCAATCAGAACTGAGAATGGGTTGCAGGGTCTCTGTCCCCTTCTGCCCCCTGCCCCCTTTGGACCTGTCCCATCCCTGCCTCCCCACTCAACCCCGTGCTCACCTGCCATGCCGTACATTAGCTGGATCTTGTGGTCCTCGGTGATGCTCATTGGGAAAATCAGGGTGTGGGAAAGGGCTGGAAACAAAAAATTGCTGATTAGGGGCGTAAGCAGGCACCGTTTGAGAGGGTCATGTAGGGGTGCGTTTAGTTATAGAATCATAGAATCATAGAATCATAGAATTGGAAGAGACCCCAAAGGCCATCCCATCCAACCCCCTGCAATGCAGGAACTCACAATCAAAGCACTCCTGACAGATGGCCATCCAGCCTCTCTTTAAAAACCTCCAAAGAAGGAGACTCCACAACTCTCCGAGGTAGTGCATTCCATTGTCAAACAGCCCTGACGGTCAGGAAGTTTTCCCTGATGTTTAGGTGGAACCTCTTTCCCTTCACCTTGAACCCATGACTCCTGGTCCCAGTCTCTGGAGCCGCAGAAAACGCTCCCTCACCAACATGAAATCCCTTCAAATATCTAAACATGGCTATCATTTCACCTCTTCACCAAAGTAAACATCCCCAGCTCCCTAAGTCTCTCCTCGTAGGGCATGGATTCTAGACCTTTGACCATTTTTCAACACCTAAGAACATAAGAACATAAGAACAAGCCAGCTGGATTAGACCAGAGTCCATCTAGTCCAGCTCTCTGCTACTCGCAGTGGCCCACCAGGTGCCTTTGGGAGCTCACGTGCAGGAGGTGAAAGCAATGGCCTTCTGCGGCTTTTGCTCCCAAGCACCTGGTCTGCTAAGGCATTTGCAATCAGAGATCAAGGAGGATCAAGATTGGTAGCCATAGATCGACTTCTCCTCCATAAATCTGTCCAAGCCCTTTTTAAAGCTATCCAGGTGAGTGGCCATCACCACCTCCTGTGGCAGCATATTCCAAACACCAATCACACGTTGCGTGAAGAAGTGTTTCCTTTTATTAGTCCTAATTTATTAGTCCCAATTCTCCCCCCCTAATTCTTCCTCCCCTCCTTCCCTCCCACCCAGTGTGAGAACAACAGCCCCCCACTCCCAAACTCCATGTAGCTCTATGATTCTATGAACTCCTATGATAGTTTCCAATTAGTAAATGACAAGGTGGCATAAAAGAGGCCATGAGCCCAGTAGGATGCAAGGAACTAACCCCTAGTCCGAAATCCGCAGCAAAACACAAGCAAAATCAGCAAAAAAAGGCAGAGCCACGCTAAGGCTGTGATAAATGCAAAGAACGCGAGAGAAAATTACTATATTTCTAGGCTTCCTTTCAGCCGCAACAGCTCCCATCGAAACAAATTAAAATAATTCACAGTTGTCACAATTCAAATCTAAAAATATGCCCTCCTTGCCTGCCCTCGATCTTTTCAGACTTCAAGCAAGGGGTTTTCCTCGGTTTCCAGTGCCTTGGGCAATGCCCTAAGGCAGGGGTCCCCAAACTACGGCCCGGGGGCCAAATGTGGCCCCCTGAAGGCATTTATCCGGCCCGCCAGGCATGGCGGCGATGGCTCCATTCATGTGCAGTGGGGGCTCGAGGGAGAGGAGGAACCGGCCCCAACGGCTGTTGATTGCAATTACATGATGGCACCCCCAAATCTCCATGAATTTTCTGACCCAGAGTTGGAAACCTTACACATGGCAACTCCTGCTCTGCCCTTCCCTCTCGGCTACTCCATGTGTTGCTCTCAGGCTTTCTGTTCCGCCTCACTCCCATTGGCATCAGCCAGGCTGGCGAATCGCTCGCTGGCTGCTAGGGAGGAAGAACCCAGGAAGATACCTGATCCTGGGTTAGATGGAATGCTTCATTGGGAAAGTTCTGTGTTTTTTTTACAGGGGAAGGTATTCCACAGCCTCCCCAACAATATTTGGAGCCCACCCTGTACTTGACATACTTTGGTCACTGTTCTAAAAATAGATTACGACAGAAAGGCTGAAAGGTGAAATCAAACATTTTACAATCATTTGTGCATAGGAATTTGTTCATAGTTTTTTTTAGTCTGGCCCTCCAACAGTCTGAGGGACAGTGAACTGGCCCCCTGTTTAAAAAGTTTGGGGACCCCTGCCCTAAGGCCATCAGCATTTTTGGTGTTTTTAATAGGGTGGGAAACTTCCTATAGGTGGAGATTCATTCAGAATTACAAATGAGCTCCATAGATCGAGGGGTGTAATAGCACCTCTCTATTCTGCTTTGGTCAGACCTCACCTGGAATATTGTGTGCAGTTCTGGGCACTGCAATTCAAGAAGGATATTGACAAGCTGCAACAGGTCCAGAGGAGGGCGACCAAAATGGTCAAAGGTCTGGAGTCCATGCCCTACGAGGAGAGACTTAGGGAGCTGGGGATGTTTAACTAGGGCCCCTTCCGCACACGCAAAATAATACGTTTTCAAACCACTTTCACAACTGTTTGCAAGTGGATTTTGCTATTCCGCACAGCTTCAAAGAGCACTGAAAGCAGTTTGAAAGTGCATTATTCTGCATGTGCGGAATGAGCCTAGGTGAAGAGAAGGTTAAGAGGTGACATGATAGCCATGTTTAGATATTTGAAGGGATGTCATGTTGGTGAGGGAGCAAGCTTGTTTTCTGCGGCTCCAGAGACTGGGACCAGGAGTCATGGGTTCAAGGTGCAGGAAAAGAGATTCCACCTAAACATCAGAAAAAACTTCCTAATTGTCAGGGCTGTTGGACGGTGGAATTCACTGCCTCGGAGTGTGGTGGAGTCTCCTTCTTTGGAGGTTTTTAAAGAGAGGCTGGGTGGCCATCTGACCAGAGTGCTTTGATTGTGTGTTCCTGCATGGCAGGTGGATTGGACTTGATGGCCCTTTGAGGTCTCTTTCAACTCTATGGTTCTATGACAGAGAGCATCTCCCCTGGAGAAAATGGCTGCTTTAGAAGGTGGACTGTATGTCATTATGCCCAGTGGTGGGATCCAAAAATTTTAATAACAGGTTCCGACGGTGGCGGGATTCAAACAGTGGCGCCGTCGCACACACGCACCTCCAGTCCCTATTGGGCAGGGAGGTTGCTTTAGTAACCCCTTCTCGGCACTCAGAAAAAAATCAGTAACCACTTCTAGAGAAGTGGTGAGAACTGGTTGGATCCCACCTCTGATTATACCCCAATGAAGAGCCTCCATGTGACGAATGCCCTAATAAGGCTTTAAAATCCTCTCAGGTTACCTGAGAATCCTACATTTAAGCCAGTAATAAACTTTTCAAGTCTTGTTTAAGTTACAACCGTTCCAGTCTATTTTGTCTGCGTGTGTTCCTAGAAAGAGTGGTGTCCATTTATCAGTTTATGGGCTACAGAACAGATTATATTTTGGGTGGCAGCGAACTTTAATATTTTTGTTTTTAGTAGGGGAGATCCCTTCAGCTAGAGAGAAACCAGTTTCCTGAGGGAATATCTCCCTGGGGCTTGGCACTTCGAAATAGGTGTCAGGGAAAGGGGAATTCCTTTTTCTCTCCTTCTCCTTTGCCCCCGTTTGTGCTTTTGTTAACATTGGTGACATAAGGGTGGCTTGGAAGTTTGGGACAAACAATCGCCTCAGACGTGGGCCGCGCCCTGAGTTGTCACACCCCCCTCTTCAAATCCCACTCTTTCTAAGCTCCACCCTTAAATCTCCAAAATTTTCTCACCCTGGAGTTGGTAACCCTGTTTTTCAGCTAGGACTTAATTGAAACAGAGGTCTCCCCTCCCCCATTGCGATCTGCCCTATAGACCTTTTTAAGGCAGGGATCCTTCCATAGGATCCCAGCACCACCCAGATCTGGTCTATATTCCCCTCCCCACCGGTCCAGCACAAAGTCAGCTCACCCAAAGCAAATAAGCTTCCAAGTCCGGCCCCCAGGAAAAACTTGGAGAGTCTGAATTCCTCCGGCTGGCTCCACAGGAAACGGGAACAGAAGGCGGGCAGCAGGAGTCCAACGAAGTGTTTGAGAGCTGTGCAGAGATAAAACGTTTGCTAGTATTTGTCCATCCTATAAGAACCATAGAGTTGGAAGAGACCTGAAGGGCCATCAAGTCCAGCTCCCTGCAGTGCAGGCACAGACAACCAAAGCACCCCTGACAGATGGCCACCCAGCCTCTCTTTAAAAAGCTCTCCTTCCTAAATCCAATGCATTCTCAAAGTTATCCCCGCTTGCAGAGGCAGAGTTTCCACAGGGACATAAGCATAAGCATTTTTATTGTCATTGTGCACGCACAACGAAATTGACAGCAGCATTCCTCGATGCACACAGTTTCAGACTCATACATCATCCTCACTTTCCCCTTCCTCCACCCATCCCTACACAGCCCCAAATACATCAATATGAAGCAGCGGAGTTTAGCATAGCCACAGCTCTAGAGTAGAAGCTGTCTCTAAGCCTCTTTGTCCTAGTTCTGAGGGCCCTGTATCGTCTGCCAGATGGTAACAGTTTAAAAAGAGAGTGTGCTGGATGAGACGGGTCCCTCAGAATATTTTGGGCTTTATTTAGGCTTCGGGAATTATAGATTTCTTCCAAGGAGGGAAGAGGGCAGCCGATAATCCTTTGTGCAGTAGTGATCACCCTTTGGAGCGCCTTCCTATTCGCCACTGTGCAACTGGAGAACCATACACAGATGCAGTAGGTTAGGGGACATATGCCCCGGGCGGGCAGCCATTCGTCCCTACACCTCTCTCAGCCATTCGTCCCTACACCTACGCAGTGGCGTAGGAGGTTAAGAGCTCGTGTATCTAATCTGGAGGAACCGGGTTTGATTCCCAGCTCTGCCGCCTGAGCTGTGGAGGCTTATCTGGGGAATTCAGATTAGCCTGTACACTCCCACACACGCCAGCTGGGTGACCTTGGGCTAGTCACAGCTTCTCGGAGCTCTCTCAGCCCCACCTACCTCACAGGGTGTTTGTTGTGAGGGGGGAAGGGCAAGGAGATTGACAGCCCCTTTGAGTCTCCTGCAGGAGAGAAAGGGGGGATATAAATCCAAACTCTTCTTCTTCCTCCTCCTTCCCTTCCCTTCTCGGCCCAGGCCCCGCCCTGCCCTGTTCTTTCACATGGCAGAGCCTCAGCTGGCTGAAAGAGCAGCCTGGCAGGGCCGCTGCCAGGCGCCCCTCGGCCCCGTCCTACCAGGCCCCGCCCCGCCAGGCTGCCCGGGCCACCATCACCTAAGATAAGAGGGGCACGGGGGAGGGGGGCACAGGGGGGCACCCAGAGCAGATGTTGCCCTTGGTGCCATTTCCCCTCACTATGCCTCTGCACACTTGTAATCATCACGACACCATCTGGCAGGGAATCATTACTAATCGAGTAAGGAAGTAAATCATAAGAACCTAAGCAAGAGCCTGCTGGATCAGACCAGAGTCCATCTAGTCCAGCTCTCTGCTACTCTCAGTGGCCCACCAGGTGCCTTTGGGAGCTCACGTGCAGGAGGTGAAAGCAATGGCCTGCTGCTGCTGCTGCTGCTCCTGAGCACCTGGTCTGCTAAGGCATTTGCAATCTCAGATCAAGGAGGATCAAGATTGGGAGCCACAGATTGACTTCTCCTCCATAAATCTGTCCAAGCCCCTTTTAAAGCTATCCAGGTGAGTGGCCATCACCACCTCCTGTGGCAGCATATTCCAAACACCCATCACACGTTGCGTGAAGAAGTGTTCCCTTTTCTTAGTCCTAATTCTTCCCCCCACCATTTTCAATGGATGCCCCCTGGTTCTAGTATTGTGAGAAAGAGAGAACAATTTCTCTCTGTCAACATTTTCTACCCCATGCATAATTCAATCATATCCCCCCTCATAAGGAAGGTGCTCCAGTCCCTCAATCATCCTCGTTGCCCTTCTCTGCCCTTTTTCTATCTCTTCGATATCCTTTTTGAGATGTGGCGACCAGAACTGGACACAGTACTCCAAGTGCGGTCCCTCCCATACATTCGCCCTTTCTTCAATACACGAAGTTTGATTGCCCTTGGACAGAAAGGGGGGCCTCACAGGTATTGGGGGGCTTTTGCCAGCGGCTCTTTCTAACTGCTTGATACTTCCCTTTGGAGACGTGGCGTCCCATTTTCCCCAGCTACTTCTAATGCAAATAATCAGAACCTGGTCTTATTGGCCTAGAAGCAGTAAACCTATAGTAAGACTGTACCACCTTAGACTCCAGGGTGCAGTGCACCCAACTGTAGGCTTCTTCATACTAACCAATCCCCCACACAGAGAAAGCTAGTCCATCAGGGATAAGTGCCATGATTTAGAATTGTCACTGGTGTGCTAGTTTTCTGCATGGGAGGACGTTTTTGATTGGGCAGGTTTTTTTCCCGTTGGAGCCCCTCCTGCAATCTGAAGTGGTATAGCCTCAGCACAGGATGGCCTTCCACAGAGATAGGTGCCTCTGTGACATCACAATCCCCATTCTACAGCTGAATCACCAAGCTTTTTGAGCCTTTGGGACACTGATGCGGGACGGTAGGCTCCGTCACAAAATGGCTGCCGAAAGAGGCAGAACCAACCTCAAAACGGCTGCCGCAAGAGGCAGCACCGGCCGCCAAATATGAAAAAGTTAGGTCATGTGCAACTCCAACAGTAACTCTTCAACATTTCAGAAAGAAACTCTGTTTAACAGGATGCTTTCGAAAAGGAACGTGTTGTTTTTAAATATTTTCTTGCCCGCACACCGCTTGAATGCAGTCATTCGTGAAGGTTCTTGTTATGTGGTGGCAGCCGCTGCCAAAATAACTTTTGAAAATCTGTGCAAGCTGATCAGAGCCCTGCTGGCACTTTCTAAAAAGTTTTTCCAGGCCCCACGGTGCCCACTGGCACCACTTTGGGGAACACTGACTCTACAGTGTTAGAAAGAAGAAGAAGAAGAAGAGTTTGGATTTATATCCCCCCCTTTCTCTCCTGCAGGAGACTCAAAGGGGCTTACAATCTCGTTGCCCTTCCCCCCTCACAACAAACACCCTGTGAGGTAGGTGGGGCTGAGAGAGCTCCAAGAAGCTGTGACTAGCCCAAGGTCACCCAGCTGGCGTGTGTGGGAGTGTACAGGCTAATCTGAATTCCCCAGATAAGCCTCCACAGCTCAGGCGGCAGAGCTGGGAATCAAACCCGGTTCCTCCAGATTAGATACATGTGCTCTTAACCTCCTACGCCACTGCTGGTATAGTGTAGGTGTTAAGAGTATCAGACTAGGACCTGGATTCGAGTTCCCATTCTGCCATGAAGTTCTGTGGGTGACCTTGGGTCAGTTGCTTTCTCTTCCAGTGTGGTGTAGTGGTTAAGAGAGATGGACTCTAAGCTGGAGAACTGGGCTTGATTCTTCACTCTCTTATCTGGTGAACCAGTTTGGTTTCCCCTCTCCTCCACATGAAGCCTGCTGGGGTGACTAGTCCCAGTTCTCTCAGAACTCTCTCGGCCCCACCTGCCTCATGTTGTGGGGAGAGGAAGGGAAGGAGTTTGTAAGCCCCTTTGAGACTCTTTGCAGTTGAGAAAAGCAGGGTATTAAAACCAACTTTTCTTCTTCACTATCTCCCCATCCTTCGTTGATGGTGACCGCTCAGATAATTACTTGTAGCCGGAATCATCTCTCTGGCTGTGTATTTGAGACATGGAGATAAGAACATAAGAACTAGCCTCCTGGATCAGACCAGAGTCCATCTAGTCCAGCACTCTGCTACTCGCAGTGGCCCACCACCAGGTGCCTTTGGGAGCTCACCTGCAGGAGGTGAAAGCAATGGCCTTCTGCTGCTGCTGCTGCTCCCGAGCACCTGGTCTGCTAAGGCATTTGCAATCTCAGATCAAGGAGGATCAAGATTGGTAGCCATAGATCGACTTCTCTTCCATAAATCTGTCCAAGCCCTTTTTAAAGCTATCCAGGTTAGTGGCCATCACCACCTCCTGTGGCAGCATATTCCATGGTGGGGAAAGCTCTGTCAAGTCGCAGCTGACTTGTAGGGGCCCTGATAGTATCTGTTGAATTGCAGTACCATGGCAATACACATCTTTGGCCCTCGACGGCCGTGAAAATCATGATAGATCCTGAAGGGAAAGGCGTTTGCAAGCCACCTTGTGCGTCTCCTCACAGGAGAGAAAGGCAGGGTATGAATCCAAATCCTTCTTCTTCTTCCTCAGCCTTGCCTACCTCATAGGGTTGTTTTAAGGAAAAGGGAGGGGGAGGAAGGAGAATGCTCCTTGAAAAAAGGGTGTCTTGAAATGTGCTGGATAGACAGACGCTTGTTTACTGCATCATACTGCAAGATAGTGGAAGATTGTGGCCTCTTTTCAACATGGTCAGAGCAGACCATTTGGATTCAAGCAAGCTGAGTGGAACACTGAAGTAAAAACAGAGTTTTAACTGTCAACTGTCACGAGAGTTGAGGTTTTGGCGGGGAAAGGGGTATGAGGTATCATGGACTAGATAGAGACTGTAGTGTATCATTTTAGACAAGCAAGGGTTATGTACGTTTCTCCATCAGTGAACTGTAAAAGCTGTCTAGTTATTATCTTTAAACCTGACATATTGAAGGAACCAACGTTATAACCAACGTTATAACAATACATCTCCCAGCTCTGGTAACTAAGCCTATTAGGCTCACCAATTAAATTAACTCTCATAAATTAAATAAACTGATGTGTTTTATTATATGTTTGCAACTCCTGTTTTATCCTCCCTTAGTGTAAGCCACGGCACACGCTGTAGGACCCAGAGAAAAGGGGTTTGGATTTGTAGCTGATGGGATCTCTGGTATAAGATCAAGGAATTTTCTGTGTGTAACACCACCAAGACATCCGTTTTCCTCACACACTTAAAAGCAACTGTGAACCTGATGTGCTAACCAAACAGGAGAGTATGGTTATCGAAATGGGCCACAACTCTCCAACCTGAAGGACTTGATATTGGCAATATGGTATAAAAGGTCACAAGTGAAAGCTCTGGATCAGGGGGTTGTTTATTTGTTTGTTTGTTTGTTGTATTTATACCTTGCCAATTCTCCCAATGGACTCAGGGCGGCTTACAGATAAAAGATGGGGTTCCGATGGGGATATTTGTTCATCTTTCTCAGAATTCGTTCTCTTCCAGTTTGGTTCAGCGAAGACATTGTTGCTGGCTGGTTCTTTTCAAATAAGCTAGTGTGTGTGGGAGTGCACAGGTTAATCTGAATTCCCCAGATAAGCCTCCACAGCTCAGGCGGCAGAGCTGGGAATCAAACCCGGTTCCTCCAGATTAGATACACGAGCTCTTAACCTCCTATGCCACTGCTGCTCCTTTGAAAGAAAGAAAGAAAGAAAGAAAGAAAGAAAGAAAGAAAGAAAGAAAGAAAGAAAGAAAGAAAGAAAGAAAGAAAGACAGACAGACAGACAGACAGACAGACAGACAGACAGACAGACGCAGAAAAGGAAAAGCTGTTCCCAAGAGCTCAATGGCTTGCTCACACCACTGATCCTGATTTTTTTCAGAACTGGTGCATCCAAAATCCAGACCCTTCCAGTCCACCTGTCAGATTTAAGGTCCCCAATATCCGGGGAGATGAGAGCTAAAAAAAACTTGCTCTACAGCCAACAAAGTAGCCCCTGTGCGCAATGGGTAGTCTGGAAGAATCCAGAGGCTCAACCAGATTAAATGCCATTCCACCAGAAGTCGGAGAATACAGTATTGACTGGGATCACGGTAGCAAAAGTTCAACTGAATTGATTTAATGGCCATTGGACTGATGCCGAGAAGCAACCTTTATTTTTTTTTTGGCACATAATACATCAAAACATGCTTCAAAAATTAAATACATTCCAATAGGGCAAGCTTAATTCCAAGTTTGTGATGCTACCGTTCGATCTGACCCAAATCAGCTTGCTTGAGTATTGTGGGAGAACCGGAAACCGGAAAGATCCTTCCAAGTCGAAGGCGGAGTCGGGATAGAATCTGGGCGTGGCTCATGACAGAATCTGGCCATGGCCTAGCAACAACTGGATTTCACCTGTTTTTGAGATCCACTGTATTGACAGAAGGTGGCACTCAAGTGAAGAAACCCCAGCCAGCTAAGAACTCTTTATGGTACCCCCATAATTCCCCGAAGCTCTTTGGGCTTCATTTCAGAACTTCGGGAGCCAGGATCTATCTTAGATCAGGAACTAACGCTCTTCCATACAGTCCTCATCTAGCTTTCTGGGGCAGAGGCCAAGTAGCCCATTCAGAGCAGCCGTAGCTATGGGCCTCCTGTCCAATTTCTCCATGGAACAGGCTAAGGAGATGCTGCAGAGACACCTGGGAAAGAAGAGACGGAAAAAGAAACCACTGGGCCTTCAGGTGTCTGAAGACACCATGGGACGGAGAGTGATGCGTAGTGTGGGGGGCTTTGCCCTGGGGATGACCATCGCCGCACTGTACGGCGCACTGGTCATTTTTGTCCAGGGCTACAACATCTGGTACTGTCTGGTGTCGACCATCAGCCTAGCGGCCGGCCTCGGATTCGGCATGGCCTTCTCATACAAAGTGCGGGTGACTGTTCTCCTTGTGGTGCCCCAGATGTTCTCGAGTAAGTGCCGATGCTGGGAGAAGCCTAGTAAGGCAGACCCCAATAGATTGCTGACTGGGCTTTTGAGACCCGCCAAACTGTGGCCACTCAACAGATCACGGCTTGACTAGTTAACCGGAAAGTCTATTGGATACATAAGTGCAGCCAAGTTGCAACTCATTTATGGTAACCCAGTGGTGGGATCCAAAAATTTTAGTAACAGGTTCCCATGGTGGTGAGATTCAAACTATGGTGTAGCGCCAATGGGGCTGGGCGGGGCACGACGGGGGCGTGGGTGGGCATTCCTGGGCGGGGCTGTGGCAAGGACGCAGCCGCTGCGCCGGTCCTTGGGCGGGAAACGAATGCACGCAGGCGCAGGCTGCCACGCACACCGGTGCACCTCCTGCTAGACTGCTTCAAGTTCTAGGCGCTACTGCTGAGAGGAGGGGCGTAACTAAGGCAAAAATCACGTGGCAAAATCACCCATTAGTAACCCCCTCTCGGCACACGCAAATAATTAGTAACCTACTCTCGGGTCCCTGTGAGAACCTGCTGGATCCCACCTCTGTGGTAACCCCAGCCAAGGTGCTTTCAAGTCAAGTAGGAAATGGAGGTGGTTTGTCATGACCTTCTTCTGCAGAACCTTCCTTGGTGGCCTCCTAAATAATGATCTTGATTAGCTTCCGACATAAATTGATCCCAGCAATGAGCTTTCCACGGAAATTGGGAAGCAGAGGTGGTTTGTCATGGCATTCTTCTGCAGAGCCTTCCGTGGTGGCCTCCGTTCCAAATACTGATCTTGATTAGTTTCTAACATAAATTTGCCCAAGCAAGGGGCTTTCAAGGCAAGTGAGAAACAGAGGTGGTTTGTCATGACCTTCCTCTGCAGAGCCTTCCTTGGTGGTCTCCCATCCAAGTAGCAACGCTGCTTAGCTTCCAACATATAACTACCCCCGCAAGGGGCTTTCAAGGCAGGAGAGAAGCAGAGGTGGTTTGTCACGGCCTTCCTCTGGAGAGCCTTCCTTGATGATCTCCTGTCCTATTACTGATGTTAGTTTCTGAGAACCGATGAGATCAGGTTACACCGTGCTGTCTTGCTTCCTGGTGAGGGTACTACCAAAAGATATATGGAAGAACGCAGAGCAGGCCAGCAAGGCAGAAGTTGGGTAGCCATTGAGTCAAAGATGGTAGGGTTCCTGTCCTCCTGTGAGTGACTTACCCCCATCTAAGAGTTTAATGCTCAAAACAGACATTTTGATTTGTTTAAAGGACTGTTCCATATAAAGAAAGAAGAAGAAGAGAATAGTTTGGATTTATATCCCCCCGTTCTCTCCTGCAGGAGACTCAAAGGGGCTTACACAATCTCCTTGCCCTTCCCCCCTCGCAACAAACACCCTGTGAGGTGGGTGGGGCTGAGAGAGCTCCGAGAAGCTGTGACTAGCCCAAGGTCACCCAGCTGGCGTGTGTGGGAGTGCACAGGCTATTCTGATTTCCCCAGATAAGCCTCCACAGCTCAGGCGGCAGAGGTGGGAATCAAACCCGGTTCCTCCAGATTAGATACACGAGCTCTTAACCTCCTACGCCACTGCTGCTTGTTAGGGGTAGGCGCCTAAAGACAGAGCTGGTCTGCTATCAGGAGCCAGCCTGCCACTACGGTGCCCGTCCAAGCAGCCCCTGAATCCCGCCCCCAAGCACGGGGGGGTGGGGGGGCGCCCAGAGCAGGTGTTGTCCCCAGGTGTTTCCCCTGATATGCCTCTGCCTACACGTCAGTTGAGACTTGACAGCTCTTTCCCCACGATCGCCATTTCCCAAATACACAGCCAGAGAGACGATTCTGCCAGAATCATTCTGGCTACAAGTAATTATCTGAGCGGTCACCATCAACAAAAGGGAGGGAGCTGGTGAAGAAGAAGAAGAAGAAGAAGAAGAAGAAGAAGAAGAAGAAGAAGAAGAAGAAGAAGAAGAAGAAGAAGAAGAAGAAGAAGAAGAAGAAGAAGAAGAAGAAGAAGAAGAAGAAGAAGGGGGAGGAGGAGGAGGAGGAGGAGGAGGAGGAGGAGGAGGGAGGAGGAGGAGGAGGAGGAGGAGGAGGAGTTTGGATTTATATCCCCCCTTTCTCTCCTGCAGGAGACCCAAGGGGGCTTACAATCTCCTTGCCCTTCCCCCCTCACAACAAACACCCTGTGAGGTAGGTGGGGCTGAGAGAGCTCCGAGAAGCTGTGACTAGCCCAAGGTCACCCAGCTGGCATGTGTGGGAGTGCCCAGGCTAATCTGAATTCCCCAGATAAGCCTCGACAGCTCAGGCGGCAGAGGTGGGAATCAAACCCGGTTCCTCCAGATTAGATACACGAGCTCTTCACCTCCCACGCTACGAGAAGGTTTTCATACCCTGCTTTTCTCAACTTGAAGGAGTCTCAAAGCGGCTTACAAACTCCTTCCCTTCCCCTGCCCGCAACAGACACCTTGTGAGGCAAGTGGGGCTGAGAGAGTTCTGAGAGAACTGTGACTGACCCAGCAGGCTTCGTGTGAAGGAGCGGTAAAAGAAATCTGGTTCACCAGATGTGGAGGAGCAGGGAATCAAACCCGGTTGCCCGGTTTCGAGTTCGCTGTACTCGTAACCACTACATTGTGCCAGTGGCAAGGAATGTGAACTTGGCTACGGTCAGAAGCCCCGAGGCAAAGAGGTTACCCCTCTGCGACAGGGGTCTTAGGCACGTACCTCTGATTGTCTCTTACAGGAGAGACCAAAGCCATCTTGCTGGTCCTGGCGTTTGGCCTCGCCATGCAGGGACCGTTCGCCAACATTGTGCGGAACTTCTCGCGATCGGCCGAGGCCGTGTCGTGCGGTGCCGAGCTCGCTCTCAACCAGACGGCGGAGATGCTGCAGAGAGCCCGCCAGCCGCTGCTCAGTGAGACAGATTGACTTATATGCTTACTTTTTGGCTTCATGTATACCTAGGCTGACCAGACGTCCCGCTTTTGGTGGGACTGTCACGCCTTTAAACAATTAGTCCCGCGTCCCGCGGGTTCTGCAAATTGTCCCGATTTTTGGGAGGCTGCCGCACTGCCTTCTGGGGTGCAAGGCAGTGCGGTGGCCGCAGGAGCGCCCGGCCTTCTGGGGTTTGCCGTTTGCCGCTCTGTCACAGGGCGGGAAATGGCAAGCCCCAGAAGGCCGTGCATGCAGCCGCAGAAGCGCACTGCCTTCTGGGGCTTGCCGTTTGCCGCCCTGTGACAGGGCGGCAAATGGCAAGCCCCAAAAGGCAGTGTGCTTCTGCGGCTGCGCGCGTGGGGCCGCTTCCCCATCCCGGATCACAAAGGTGACCATCTGGTCACCTTATGTATACCCTGCCTTTCTCCCCAGTGGAACCCAATGCAGCGTCTGCCGGTCTCCTCTCCTCCATTTTATCCTCACAACAACCCTGTGCGGGAGGGTGGGCTGAGAAGGTGTGACTAGGCCAAGTCACCCAGTGAACTTCCAAGGCAGAAAACACTCGCTGGGGGCCAGAAAATGTGTGGCAGAGATAAATGCCCACGGGCGCCCTGTTAGAGACCCGTGCCCTAGCCCTTACATTGAATTGGTTTTCTGGTTCAAGGTCAGTGGTGGCGAACCTATGGCACGGGTGCCAGAGATGGCACTCAGAGCCCTCTCTGTGGGCACACGTGCACAGTTTGTCATGTGATAATAGTGTAATTATTTCAGGGAGATTATTAGCATTAAACCTAAGACCTAGTTTTGGGGAAGCAGTGTAGATAACCCTGTTAAGCGCTGTTAAACCCTACTGATTTTCATGGGAAGAACGAAAGCGTGATCCTTTACCTGGGAGTAAGCCTGGTTGCTGGCAATGAGGTTTGCTTCTGAGTAAACCCTCCTAGGGTCGTGATTCACCCGTTCGAAGCGTTGCACAGTTGCTTCAAAGCAAAGCCACCGACTACCACCAAGCTTACTCCCACACCAGTGATGGCGAACCTTTTCAAGACCGAGTGCCCAAACTGCAAACCAAAACCCACTTATTTATCACAAAGTGCCAACACGGCAATTTAACCTGAATACTGGGGTTTTAGTTTTGAAAAAACAATTGGCTCCAAGGCGTGTGCTACTCGGGAGTAAGCCTGGTGGTAGTCAGTGGCTTTGCTTTGAAGCAACCGTGCAACTCTTCCAATGGGTGAATCATGACCCTAGGAGGCAAGCCCCATTGCCAGCAACCGAGCTTACTCCCAGGTAAAGGATCGTGCTTTAGTTCTTCGCATGAAAATCAGTGGGGTTTAATAGCGCTTAACAGGGTTGCCTACACTGCTTCCAGAAATCTAAGTCTTATGTTTAATGCTAATAATACAGCCCAGAGGCCCAGGCCAGCCTAGATGTGTGTGGGGGAGGGGCGACACTGTTCGCGCATGCCCACAGAGAGGGCTCTGAGTGCCACCGCTGGCACCCATGCCATAGGTTCGCCACCACTGCCCTACACCCCTCCAGCGGAGAGGCATTCTCACCCGGTGCTCCCCCCTCCGCTGGTTGTAGCAGCTCCCTCCAGGCTCTCTTCCCATTGGTGGAGGAGGATGAGGCTGCACGGTTCCTCGCAAGCCCCTGCCCTGCTGATTGGCCACCTGAGAGGTAGGGGCACAATTTGTGGGGAGGGAGCAAATTTGAGGGGCCATTTTAGTTCTTGCCCCAGGCCAGGGGGTGCCATTTTAGTTCGTGCCCCGGGCACCATTTTGATTAGGAGCACCACTGACCTTTGGATCCCGCCCTGGGACTATACGTCTATGTAACCTCTGTCTGTGGGTTCTGTGGGGCAGAACTTGGAATGAGTTTGCAACAACAAATTTTAAAAACAAAATGGTTTCCTTTCTGAACATATAACATCAAACATCAACATTTACCATCACACTTCAAGGTCCTGTTCAGGTTGCATTTTCAAGTCCTTATATACTGATACTGCCAAGTCCAATTCTTTTTTGCAAGTGGGTTGGCTCCTGAAGACTCCAAGGGCTTGGTGAACAGGATTCAACATGAGGAAGGTTTCCAGGAGAACTCTCACCCATTACAACCACAAAAAGAAACCCTGAAACAATAAACTCCAACATTTACAACATAGCAAAAATAAACAGCTCCCTTCCCAGTAGTTCCCAACAACATTGCAGTTACCTTAACAAGGTGTTAAGGGCTTATACAAACCAAGGTCCGAGTCTGGTAGCCTCGTCTCCTCCAAACTACATGAGCTCTGCAGCCTCCTCCTGCTTTGAGTTTCCACCCCTTTCTGGGTCCACCCATTCTGAGCATGGGGGTTACATCTACTCTTAGCATCCTGACTGGGAAGGCAGGGGTAACTGATAAATAAAAATAAAAACAGGGAAAGGAAGTGATCGCTGTCCTAGGAGACATTCTGGAAGATCCATAAACCAATCTGCAGCACACTTTGAAATGGCTGGAGAGCAGCCATTAAAAAAAATAGCCTCCCAAATATCACAACCCTACCTTGAAACAGGATCTCCTACAGCTGCTATCTAACCATAAAAAGCACCCATTGATATCTGAGCACCCTAATATCAGACATAAGGCTCTATGCTTAAGGTTACTCCATGGTGATTGCAAAACACTCTGTGCATGCCCAGTGGCCCCTTTTTAGGTTATGATTGCTTCCCATATTCATGGGTTTGACCACGTGAGCTCCCAAAGGCACCTGGTGGGCCACTGCGAGTAGCAGAATGCTGGACTAGATGGATTCTGGTCTGATCCAGCAGGCTAGTTCTTATGTTCTTATGTTCATGGTACTATAAACAAGTTCTTAGTCCCTATCGAAACCCAGGTTCCTGTTACTATCTACCATCTATTTCACGTTCTGCCTAGCTGCATTACAGAAAATCAAGGATATTGCGAAGAAGGCCAAAGTGGTCGGCGATCGTGTGCGAAAGCTTTTCCGGTCCGTCATGGACTCTGTGCGACATGTTGGTAAGTTGGGGGAAGAAGGAGGGAAGAATGGGAGGAAACTCCTCAAATACCCTCTAAGTAATATTGTGCATGTGCGTGTACGAAATGTGGGAAATGGTGATGAGATAAACTGTCAGAAATTGAATTGTTGAAGGCTTTCACGGCTGGATTCAACTGGTTGTGGTGGGTTTTCCAGGCTGTGTGGCCGGGGTCTGGTAGATCTTGTTCCTAACGTTTCGCCTGCATCTGTGGCTGGCATCTTCAGAGGTGTATCACAGAGGGAAGTAGGGAAGTCTGGAGAAGGGTGTATCACAGAGGTGTATCACAGAGGGAAGTAGGGAAGTCTCCCTTTCTCTTTCTTCACCTTCTTTCTCTCTCCCAGAGGCATAGCTGGGCCAGAGTGCACCTGGTGCGCACTCTGGCTCCCCCCCCCCCGCCCACGGCGTTTCCCCCCCCACACACACACTTACTTTAGAAACTGAGCAGGCTGGAGAACAGGCCTGTTCCCTTCCAAGCTTCAAAGGCCCTGGTGGGAACTACATTTCCCAGGAGACCCTGGGAAATACAGGCCTGTTCTCCAGCCTGCTCGGTTTCTAAAGTAAGTGAGGAGGGGTCGCAGGGGGGTGATTTTTATCCTCCTGCGGCACCCCCCACCCCCCCCACACACACACTTACTTTAGAAACCGACCACTGTTCCCTTCCAGGCTTCAAAGACCCTGGTGGGAGACCCTGGGAAATGTAGTTCCCACCAGGGCCTTTGAAGACTGTTCTCCAACCTGCTCGGTTTGTAACGTAAGTGTGGGGGGCGCCGTGGGGGGGAGCGCTGCAGGGGGGAGGGGTCTGAGGGGGATTTTGCGCTCCCCACGTGACCCAAAATCATGTGCATGGCGCACCCCCCTGTCCCCTTGGAGCTTCGCCACTGCTCTCTCCCCCCTGCTTTCTTTCTCCCGCCTTCCTCTTCCAGTACGATGCAGCGACAGAATAGGCTAATGCGATCTTGGGGTGTATCAATAGAGGCCCGACATCCAGTTCACCAGAAGTCGGGAGAGACGCAGTTTGACAGTTTGTAGAAACACCCCAGTGGGAAATGCAAAACAGCCAGTTGATTCTAGCCAGGAAAGCCTTCGACAATACATTTAAAATATACTCCGAAGAAGATACAATGTGTACTAGATCCCTTTGCAGACCAATGGTCTTGATACCTGGAAGCAGGCAAGAGGAAGGTAATTCGTGCCATCTAGAGATTGTAATTCGTCTGGGACATTTGGGCTGATGATTCCCCCTGACTTGGCGCTGTCCCTCTTTCCCTTCCCTGTCCCGCAGCTCACTGTCTCCGGAACGTCTGGTACTGGCTGGTGAACTTGGGGGAGATCTGCAACCACGAACTGGGCACGCCCTACCGCAAATGCGTCCGCGTCTTTGACAACGCCAAGGAGGAATGTGAACGGGCGATCCCCTTCCTTTACCTCTTCTGCTACATTGTGCTGCTCTTCAAACCTCTCTGTGGCCTGGCGAATAGTGAGTGTCAGCCCCCGACGCCCCTCTGAGACCCAGCGTAATGTAGTGGTTAAGAGTAATCTGGAGAACCTGGTTCGATTCCCCGCTCTGCCACTTGAGCTGTGGAGGTTTATTTGGTGAACTAGATTAGCTTCTGCAGTCCAACACATGCCACCTGGGTGACCTTGGGCTAGTCACAGTTCTTCAGAGCTCTCTCAGCCTACCTGCCTCACAGAGTATTTGTTGTGGGGCGGGGGAGGGAAAAGAGATTGTAAGCCCGGTTGAGTCTCCTTACAGGAGAGGGGAGTGGAGAGAAAGGAGAGAAGCCCCTTTGAGTCTCCTTACAGGAGAGAAAGGGGGATACAAATCCAACCTCTTCTTCTTCTTTGCTGCCTGTCCCATGGCTCAGCGTGACCCCTGACCTCTGCTGTAGGCCACCGCTTAGCATGACTCCCTGACTGGCATAACATATCCACCCCTAACGTTTTGTTTCTCTCCAGCTTAGTTTGCATTTAGTATTGGGGTGGCCAACTCTGGCACTTCAGATGTTCATGGACTACAATTCCAATCAGCTCCTGCCAGCATGGCTAATTGGCCATGGCAGCAGGGGCTGATGGGAATTGTAGTCCATGAACATCTGAAGCGCCAGAGTTGGCCACCCTTGATTTAGCATGACCTGGGGTCCCAGGTAGTGCCTCACAACTGGCAGGGTGACTTTCTGTGGAAAAAAAATTAAAAATAAGGCCTTACTTACTTACACAAAGTTTTTATCATAGAGTTCATGGAAATTCCCAGAGATACTCAAAAGTGAAGCTATGGAAATTTCAGGAAACTCTATGGTGAAACTGGAAGATTGGGGAACCAAATCTGGGCTGTTTTTGCACGGCACAATTGCACCAAGGTTGAGCTGGGATCATATATACCTGGGCTATTTTATCCCGGTTCCTGCCTTCGCACGGCTTCCCGCTTCTCGCTCCAGGGAGCAGAGTTAGAAATGCTCCAGTTTGTTCTGCACGAGCCGGACTTCAGTATTCACTTCAGAGATATATCTGGGCATGCCCAGTATCCCGCGTTCTGATTTGCTGTTGTTTTTGAGTGGCAGCTTGAATGGACGTCAGGCAGGGAGATGAGACTGCTGGGCGGGGAAAATAAACTTGGTCTGCTCCCGATTGGTGTTTTTGTGTAGGTGCTGCAGGAATGGAAGAAATTGATCTGTGTTTTTTAATGTGGTTTAAAATAAGATTTTTTTTCTGTTAGGGGGAGAAAGCCAAAGTAGAATAGGTCTGCTAATTGATTTAAAATAAAGTTTGTACTGAGGAAAATAGGCCGAGTGATTGTTCTGATTCGCTGTTGCTTTTGAGTGGCAGCACGCAAGCACCTATCAGCTTGCCCGGTATCCTGCACTCTGATTGGCTGGTGTTTTTGAGTGGCAGCTTAAATGGACGATCAGGTAGCTGGGTGGGAAAAATAAACCAGTCCTACTCCTGATTGGGTTTTGCCCGGCACAGGCTGGCACAAAGCAGGGTCACACCCGGATTTTTTTTAAAAGAACTCTCTCCAAACTGCGTGGATTTTTGAAAACTCCCAGGCTAAAAGGTAAAATATCACGGGGCTTAACTTGCCGGGAGGCCAGACCCAGTGCTGCAGCTTCAGGAGCGGTGCAAAATTCCCGGCTGCACAGGGATATTTTCCGTGCTCACACCTGTGCAAAAACGGTCCTGGTTAAGTCCATGAGAGGAAAAGAATCCTGAAAGGAGATATTGGGGGGGGGGTGTTCAAAATATTATCTCTTCCCTCAATTCCCCCCAATTCCCCTCCCCCATATAGGTGCTGCCCCCTATATTCCATTCCATCTTTGGAATTATATCTATAAGCGACCGCCGTTGAGCTGGGCTACCAAAATACTGAAACGACTGAAATTGTAATGTTCTTGGAGTTACTGGAATGTTAGAATGATTTTAACTGTTATTTATTGTTTTTGTGTGTGTGGGCTTGTTGGTTTGTTGTTACTGATCTATACACCGCCCAGAGCCCCTAGGGCAGGGGTAGGGAACCTGCGGCTCTCCAGATGTTCAGGAACTACAATTCCATCCCAGTGCCTTTCTACCAGCATGGCCACCATTAGGCCATGCTGATGTAGAAGGCTGATGGGAATTGTAGTTCCTGAACATCTGGAGAGCTGCAGGTTCCCTACCCCTGCCCTAGGGGATGGGACAGTATATCAAATGTGAGAAATAAAAAATTAAAATACATAAGTTTAATTCTATCACCGCATGCACATGCACAGTGATAGATGGGGATCTTGGTAGCACACAGGCTTTCACCTGGGGTGGCAACGGGGCATTGCCCTTTTACCAGTTGGTTTTTCCCTTTCCCACAGTCCTCCTGGTATTCTGCATCATCCCGCAATATATCGTGCCGTTCCTTCGCCGCAACGTCGGAGCCCGTGAGTGTTCTCTGGTCTTTTCTAACGCGCCGGTCTCAAATCAGAGAACTTTGGTGTGGTTTGGGAGGGGAGGGTGAGGCTGACTCGTATCTACGAATGAGCGAAAAACAAAAGTGACACAACAATTTCCTGGCTTCCCCTGAAAAGAAATAAGAACACAGCCTTGCTGGATCAGATCCAAATCCACTGAATCTTTGGATCTATTTACAGTCACAGCTGCTTAAATGTTTGTGGGGTTTTTTGGAACCCCCAGGTAGGGTGTGAAAGCAAAAGTCCTCCCAGTTGTAAAGTGTTCGGTACTTGGAGGTATATTGCCTCTGAACATGGAGGTTCCATTGGGTTGTCATGTATAGTAGGATTGATTGGATTGTCCCGGTTAATGCCTGCATTTCCATGGGTCTATCAAGGCCACCATTCGGTCTCAATTGTCAACAAGAGGGATGCCGCTGGAAAGCTCCTCAGCAGAGTCGAGCTCTGTGGTTTGTCCCCAGCAACTGGTGTCCAGAGATAAACTGCTCCTGCACATGGAGGTTCCATCTTGTACTCTCAGCTCCTGGCCAAAAAGAATGGTCCAATCTTTTTTTTCCCAAAGACATTTTCTAATGTGCAGTCTCAATGATGTGGTGCTTCAAAATGCAAAGATGACATTTAGAAACTGCCTCCTCTGTTCTTCATGCTTCTCACCCCAGCCATCTCCAACATGCTCGGCCGCATCCGCCGCGAGTTCGAATTCAACATCACCACCATCCACAATTACGACGTGACTGTCAACGCCAGCAAGAGCCTCTCCCAAGTGGCCTTTGACATCATGGAGGACATTTCCTTGCGCCTGCAGCCAGTGCGGGAGGCCGTGGGGCTTTTCGGCTACATGTCCACCTTGGCTATTCTTTACGTCTACGTCAGGTAAGTAAAAAAGGCGAGAGGAGTAAAACACCGAGGCCCATTCCTGACAGCTGCATCTGTTCATCTGGGAACTGTTTTATCTTTTGCTCTGTTTTACAGGAGTCGGGAAACCCGTCAGTCTCCTCGGTCAGGTTTATTAATTTATTTGAGTTTTGCGTTTGCATCCCGCCATATAGTGGTGGGATTCAGCAGGTTTGCAGCACTTCGGCAGAACCAGTTGTTAAAATGATGCTTGTAAACAGCCAATTGTTAAATTATTTGTATCCCACCACCGGAAACAGTTGTTAAATTATTTGAATCCCACCACCGGAAACGGTTGTTAAATTATTTGTATCCCACCACCGGAAACGGTTGTTAAATTATTTGTATCCCACCACCGGAAACGGTTGTTAAATTATTTGTATCCCACCACCGGAAACGGTTGTTAAATTATTTGTATCCCACCACCGGAAACGGTTGTTAAATTATTTGAATCCCACCAGTGGCGAAGCTACCAGGGGACGGGGGGGTGCGCCATGCACCGGGCGCATGGTTTTGGGTCACGTGGGGGGCACAAAATCCCGCCAGACCCCTCCCCCTTCCCCCCGTGGCACTCCCCCCCCACGGCATCCCCTCACTTGCGTTACAAACCGAGCAGGCTGAAGAACAGGCTTCAAAGGCCCTGGTGGGAACTAAAGTAAGTATGGGGAGGGCGCCATGGGGGGGTGCTGCGGGGGGATGAAAATAACCCCCCCCACCAACCCCCCACTTACTTTCGAAACCGAGCAGTCTGGAGAACAGGCCTGTTCCGTTCCAGGCTTCAAAGGTCCTGGTGGGAAATGTAGTTCCCGGCCTGCTTGGTTTCTAAAGTAAGTGTGGGGGGGAGTGGCGTGGGGGGGCCCTTGAAAAAGCCAGAGTGCGCAACGGGCACACTCTGGCCCAGCTACGCCTCTGAATCCCACCACTGCCGCCATATCTCCAAGGACTCAAGGTGGCTCACTGTAAAATACACAAACCAATACAATAAATGTCATAAATATTGAAAACAGTTAAAACATCAACATTACATTAAGTTTAAAAAGCCAAATACAACATGTAGTGTAAAAACTCCCAACATGGGAGCACAGAGAAACAGATGCTTGAGTAACCTCAGCTTGTGGGCTCTGTGGGGCAGAACCTGGAATGAGTTTGCAACAACAATTTTTAAAAACAAAATGGTTTACTTTCTTAACATATAACATCAACATTTAACGTCACACTTCAAGGTCCTGTTCAGGTTGCATTTTCAAGTCCTTACAGTCTACTGATAACTGCCAAGTCCAATTCTTCTTTGCAAATGGGTTGGCTCCTGAAGACTCCAAGGGCTTGGTGAACAGGATTCAACATGATGAAGGTTTCCAGGAGAACTCTCACCCATTACAAACATAAAAAAGAAGCCCTGAAACAATAAACTCCAACATTTACAACATAGCAAAAATAAACAACTCCCTTCCCAGTAGTTCCCAACAACATTGCAGTAACCTTAACAAGGTGTTAAGGGCTTATACAAATCAAGGTCCAAGTCTGGTAGCCTCCCAACTACACGAGCTCTGCAGCCTTCTGCTGCTTTGAGTCTCCACCCCTTTCTGGGTCAACCCGTTCTGAGCATGGGGGTTACACTTGCGCCTTGCCCAGTGAGGACCAGAGATGGTTTAAAAAGAGGAAGAACGTCTGACTGGCTCGACAGAGAAGGTCCGGCGGAAGAGCTCCGTTTTACCCGGACTCCGCAGGGCCTGGATTTCACCAGGAAGAGGGTTCCACCAGGCTGGAGCCAGGGCCGCAAAAGCTCTGGCCCGTGTAGAAGCCAGCCGAATGGTCCTGAGGCCTGGGACCACTAATAAATTCCCCTTCGCAGACCGGAGAGACCTCCGAGGGCAATATGGGAAGAGACGATCATGCAGATATGCAGGCCCAAGACTACTAACAGGCCTTAAAGGTTAATACCAAAAGAAGAAGAGTTTGAATTTATATCCCCCCTTTCTCTCCTGCAGGAGACTCAAGGGGGCTTAAAATCTCCTTGCCCTTCCCCCCTCACAACAAACACTCTGTGAGGTGGGTGGGGCTGAGAGAGCTCCAAAGAACTGTGACTAGCCCAAGGTCACCCAACTGGCGTGTGTGGGAGTGCACAGGCTAATCTGAATTCCCCAGATAAGCCTCCACAGCTCAGGCGGCAGAGCTGGGAATCAAACCCGGTTCCTCCAGATTAGATACACGAGCTCTTAACCTCCTACGCCACTGATGCTCCAAACCTTTGAAGGCGATCCGCTCCTCGACAGGGTTATTAGGCAACTAGCAATAAAGCCCGTTGTGCAAAACAATACAACGGGTTCTGGAGAAACTTTGGTGGCGGGCGCAGCAGGAAGCTAGGATCACTCCAAATTAGTCATGAACACTGAAATGTTTCTTAGTAGACACAAACCGTCAGAACCGGCAGCCCAAGTTGTAGAGGCTAATGGGAATTGTAGTGCATTATCAGACCCCCGAGCCTTCTGGGTGGTAACGCACTGCAATTCCCAGCAGTCCCTGTGACTTGAAGAACCGAGTGTCAAAGCCACACATGGTCAGTTACGTCTCCCAAAGCAGGGGCTGATGGGAAGTGTAGTCCATGAGCATCCAGGTGTGGGGGTCACCCTCCTGGATGTTCGTGGACTACACTTCCCATCAGCCCCTACTTTACAAAGTGAGTCGTCTGAACCACAGCGGGCTTTTATTTGGAAGGATTTATGTGCTGGAAACGTGGAAAATAAAACATTAAAACCACTACCCCTAGTAAAACTAGGCCAGATTGTGATCGAATTACATGGGACGGGGGAGTGTAAACCCGCAGCCCACCAACAAACCGAGCCGACGGAGAAAATGTTGACGAGCAAACAGAGGAATAAAATCCGAATCAATACTGCCGAAACAAGTTAAATGCCCTTTCATAAATAAACAGCGCATCGATAATCTACAGAGCATGACCTTTGGAAGTCATAAACGATGAGCAAGCTATAAAAGACCAAACATGATTATTTGCTCCTTCCATGTTTTAGCCCAGCCGGTGATAAAACCATCTTAATCCAGCAATATGTCTGCATTTTCAAAAAGCACCATAGAACACAGAAAGCAGAACAAATACAGATGAGACTCCTGTAGGGTTCCCTTAGCTCGGTTGGGAAATATTTGAAGATTTTGGAGGTAGAGCCCTAGGAGAAGAAGAACAAGTGGTGTAGTGGTCAACAGCAGGTGCACTCTAATCTGGAGAACTGGGTTTGATTCCCTGCTCTGCCACTTGAGCCGTAGAGGCTTATCTGGGGAACCAGATTGGCTTGTGCACACCAACGCATGCCAGCTGGGTGACCTTGGGCTAGTCACAGTTCTTTGGAGCTCTCTCAGCCCCACCCATCTCACGGGGCATTTGTTGTGGGGTGGGGAAGAGAAGGGGAAGGCAATTGTAAGCCCCCTTGGGTCTCCTTACAGGAGAGAAAGGGGAAGTACCCTGTTTCCCCAAATATAAGACATCCCCGGAAAATAAGACGTAGTAGAGGTTTTGGTGAAGTGCGAAATATAAGGCATCCCCCAAAAGTAACACGTAGCAAAGTTTTTGTTTGGAAGCATGCCTGACGAACAGAATACAGAAATATAAGACATCCCCTGAAAATAAGACATAACGCATCTTTGGGAGCAAAAATTAATATAAGACACTGTCTTATATTCGGGGAAACACGGTATGAATCCAAACTCCTCCTCAAACTCCTCCTCCTCTTCTTCTTCTTCTTCTTCTTCTTCTTCTTCTTCTTCTTCTTCTTCTTCTTCTTCTTCTTCTTCTTCTTCTTCTTCTTCTTCTTCTTCTTCTTCTTCCTTCTTCTTCTTCTTCTTCTTCTTCTTCTTCTTCTTCTTCTTCTTCTTCTTCTTCTTCTTCTTCTTCCCCTTCTGACCCCTGTTCACCTGGGACAGTTCCCATATTCCGCTCTGTTGAGTGGCCCGTTAGAAGACTAAACAGAATCTATTTTCTGCCTGGCCGTCCTAAGTCAGAGCTCACAAACATGCACTTTTATTCCCCGTTAAATATCCAGCGGGGAGAACGTTGCAAAAGAGGCGGATGCGAAACAAGATCCGATCAAAAGAGAAATCGGACCCTGACAGCCAACAGCAGCCGAGCAGAATAAACATCAAATGTTAACGGGCATTAGATCGCATAATGCACGGATCAAAAGATTTTGCGGTGCATCTCTGGTAGTTTGTTGGTCTGCTTTTTGCAGGCATTAAATGTGGGGGGAAGGTATTAAGATGTTTATGCGAGTTACCAAAATAGCTATTCCACAACAAAACTGGCTGGAAGGTTTTTGCTTCCTTAGGCAAATGACTGTCACTCCACCCTCTAGATAAAACCCCCCTAACCCAAGCTGCTCATTGGGGCTGGAGCTACAGCAATGGAGAAAGGTCTACTCACCGCCTTCTCAACATGGCGTGGCCCAGGGCTGCTCTTTGCCACAGCTGTGGCTGATCCCACCATTCTATGTATTTATTTAATTTATTCTGCTTCTAGATTGCCCTTCGTCTTGCAGGTTCATTGTGGCTTCCAACGTGAATTAACAACAATAAAATCAAATAGCAGTGTGTCGATGTAGCCTGTAACAACTTACAGCGCCTCATCAGTATTGTGTACAGTTCTGGGCACCGCAACAACTGAATGGAAAACTCCTGGTGTCCTTTTACCGCTGTGCTATAGAGAGTGTCTTAACCTACTGCATCTGTGTATGGTTCTCCAGTTGCACAGTGGCGGATAGGAAGGCGCTCCAAAGGGTGAGCACTACTGCACAGAGGATTATCGGCTGCCCTCTCCCCTCCTTGGAAGAACTCTATAATTCCCGAAGCCTAAAGAAAGCCCAAAATATTCTGAGAGACCCGTCTCATCCAGCACACTCTCTTTTTTTGAACTTCCAGCTGACCATCCGGCGAGACGAAGTACAGGTCTATCAAAACTAGGACAAAAAGAGGCTTAGAGACGAAAGCTTCTACTCTAGAGCTGCTGACTATGCTGAACTCCTGATGGCTTCTGTGTTGACGTGTTTGGGGCTTCGTGGTAGGGAGCTGGGGTGGGAGGGGAAGGGGAAAGTGAGGATGGGGTATGAGTCTGAAATTGTGTGCATCGAGGAATGCTGCTGTACATTTCATTGTGCGTGCACAATGACAATAAAAATGCTTACGCTTATGCTTCAAGAAGGATATTGACAGGCAGGAACGGGTCCAGAGGAGGGCAACCAAAATGGACAAAGGTCTGGAATCCGTGCCCTACAAAGAGAGACTTAGGGAGCTGGGGATGTTTCGTTTGAACCCCACCTTCAGTTTTGTGAGGGCATCGGTATGAAATTGGTCGGATGCAGGGCTGGTCCTGCAGTATTGGACAACTGAGGCCGCCTAGCCCACTGAGGCCATCCAAATAGGAGAGGTGGAGTCAGGGGCGTAACGAGGCAGCCCTGGGCAAACTGTAGCCCTGGGCAAAACCTGAGTTGGATGCCCCCCCCTTTTTTAGACATATCAGCACCAAGATTTCAGCATATCATCAGGAGACTATCCTTATGCTAATCCCCAAGTTTGGTGAGGTTTGGTTCAAGGAGTCCAAAGTTATGGACTCCCAAAGGGGGTGCCCCATCCCCCATTGTTTCCAATGGGAGCTAACAGGAGATGGGGGCTACAGTTTTGAGGGTGCATATCTTTGGCCCCCCTGAACCAAACTGCACCAAACTTGGGGGGTATCATCAGGGCAGTCTCCTGATGAGACCCTGAAAGTTTTGAGACTGTGCCTTCAGAAATGCCCCCCCCCCAGCCTGCAACCCCCATGGACAGCAATACAAAAAACTCAATGCAGCACAAAGATTCTTGGACAAATTTCTGGGATGTTCCTGCAGGGGGCGCATTTTTGGATGTATCAGCACCAACATGTCAGGGTATCATCTGGAAACTGTCTTTATGGTACCAAAGTTTGGTGCATTTTGGTTTAGGGGGTCCAAAGTTATAGACCCTCAAAGGCCCCATCCCCCATTCTTTGCTAAGGAGATGGGGGCTACCCTTTGAGGGTCCATAACTTTGGACCCCCTAAACCAAACTGCACCAATCTTTGGGGGTGCCATCATCTCCAGATGATACCCTGAAATTTTGGTGCCGATACATCCAAAAATGCACCCCCCTGCAGGAACATCCTAGAAATTTGCCCAAGAATCTTTGTTCTGCATTGAGTTTTCTGCATTGCTGTCAATGGGGGTTGCAGGCTGTGGGCATTTCTGAAGGCACAGTCGGCTTTCAGAAGTCTCATCGAGAAGACTGCAATACGGCTGAAGACTGAATACAATTCGAGGCAAAGTTATGGACCCTCAAAACAGTAGCCCCCATCTCCTATTAGCTCCCATTGGAAACAATGGGGGATAGGGGCACCCCCTTTGGGAGTCCATAACTTTGTATTCCTTGAACCAAACCTCACCACACTTGGGGGGTAGCATAAGGACCGTCTCCTGATGATACGCTGAAATTTTGGTGCCGCTAGCCTAAAAACTGCGCCCCCTGCAGGCCAAAAATGGAAAACCACTAAAATACCCCAAAACGAACCCAGCATTTTGATGCCCCCCACAAGGTGATGCCCTGGGCAGCTGCCCACCTTGCCCAATGGGCATTACGCCAGTGGGTGGAGTTCCTATAGGGTAGATTCACGCAGATCCCACTGTGGATAATGGGAGTTTTGAAGAACAGGAGAAGCCAGAAGGGAACTTAGTTCTCTTTCTTGTCTCTCCTGCAATGCTGAGTACTCGTGGCACATAAGCCTCCAATTTTCTACAGGGAGTGTGTTTGTCGCCACCCAGTTCGTACCAGAATGGGTCCAGAGGAGGGCAACCAAAATGGCCAAAGGTCTGGAGTCCATGCCCTACGAGGAGAGACTTAGGAATATGCTGCCACAGGAGGTGGTGATGGCCACTAACCTGGATAGCTTTAAAGGGGGCTGGGACAGATTTATGGAAGAGAAGTCGACTACCAATCTTGATCTTCTTTGATCTGAGATTGCAAATGCCTTAACAGTTCAGGTGCTCGGGAGCAACAGCCGCAGAAGGCCATTGCTTTCACCTCCTGCATGTGAGCTCCCAAAGGCACCTGGTGGGCCTCTGCGAGTAGCAGAGAGCTGGACTAGATGGACTCTGGTCTGATCCAGCAGGCTTGTTCTTATGTTCTTATGAGCTGGGGATGTTTCATTTGAACCCCACCTTCAGTTTTGTGAGGGCATCGGTATGAAATTGGTCAGATGCAGGGCAGGGGATGTTTACTTTGGCGAAGAGAAGGTTACGAGGTGACATGATAGCCATGTTTAGGTATTTGAAGGGCTGTCATGTTGGTGAAGGAGCAAACTTGTTTTCTGCTGACTAGGACCAGGAGTCATGGGTTCAAGGTGAAGGAAAAGAGATTCCACCCAAACATCAGGAAAAACTTCCTGACAGTAAGGGCTGTTTTCTTTCTGTTTCATCTATTTGTACCATCCCATCAGCTTCCAGCATGGGCTAATTGGCTATGCTGATTGAGGCTGGGCTGATAACAGTCTTGAACATCTGAGAGCTGCAGGTTCCTACCACCCCAGGGAATTTAGGGAACCTGCGGCTCTCAGATGTTCAGGAACTACAATTCCCATCAGCCTACCAGCATGGCCAATTAGCCATGCTGACGGAATTATGGATGAAGCGTTCCTACCCTGTTTCCCCGAATATAAGACATCCCCGGAAAATAAGACGTAGTAGAGGTTTTGCTGAAGTGCGAAATATAAGGCATCCCCCAAAAGTAACACGTAGCAAAGTTTTTGTTTGGCAGCATGCCTGACAAACAGAACACAGAAAAATGAGACATCCCCTGAAAATAAGACATAGCGCATCTTTGGGAGCAAAAATTAATATAAGACACTGTCTTATTTTCGGGGAAACACGGTAAGTGTAGACTCTTACATGGGCTGGTTCTATCCCACACCAATCCACTTGAACCCCCAGCGTCTCTAAGCGTTGAATCTCCACCTGGAGAATGGGTGCATCTTCCCTCTAGAGTACATCCATGTCAACATGCACGCATGATCGCTAAGGCACCATGCACCGAGCAGCTGGCCGCTTTGCACCCTGCGGCAGCTGAGCCACATTTTGCACGTCTCATTAGGGCAACGGCTTTTCGTTCTAGCCGATCTTTAACCTCACGAACCGACACCCGCTCGGCTTTTCAACGAACGACGGAGAGGCCATTACGCGGCAATCGTTCCAATTTTTTTAAGGGCCAAGCAGGCCTGTTTTCATTCCGCCGAGTCAGATAGTCGGGTACGTGTGGCTTTTGATACGGCCGGGGACGTGCTGCGCTTCGCTTTTGTCGCCGCGTTTGAAAAAGGTTTTCGCTTTTGAAAGCCGCCGAGACTATTATCGGCCACCCCGAGGAAGGAACAAATCAAAAGGCAGGATAAAAATCTTTTCAGGGAATCAAAAGCAGGGAGAGAGCGGGCGGCTGAGAGAGTCAAGCCTTGCAGAATATACAACAACGGAGGGAACAGAGGGAGGTGAGCCACAAGAGAAATATTGGAGTGTTCCCTGTCCACACACAGAAAAACACACTTTAATTTTGCTCCTGAAAAATTGGCGAGCTCCTCTGTCCCCTACAGGGCTCTTCTCTACCGGAAATGTTACTTGCACGAAGAGAGCTTTGACAATATTTACATCACGCGACAGTTTGTGGAAATGGATACGATGCGGAGGAAGCACCGAAGGCCCACCGTCCTGCCCTTGTCTGCAAAGGAGAGTGCTAAATACATCCGCCCAGGTAGGACATAAGGTTGCTAACCTCCAGGTGTGGCCTGGAGATCCTCTAGCGTTAGCTCCAATCTCCAGGTGATAGAGATCTGTCCCCCTGGGGAAAATAGCTGTGCAGGAGAGTAGAGTCCTCTCTCCACCTCAAGCCTTGCCCTTTTCTGGCTATACCCCAAATCTACTGGAATTTCCAAACTTGGACTTGGTCAACCTAGGAGGATGGATTGGAGACACTTAGATTTGGCCTGGAGGCAGGGATGTAGCTTTATTTATTTAGTTTATTACATTTATACCAGTGGTGGGATCCAAACATTTTAGTAGGTTCCCATGGTGGTGGGATTCAAACTGTGGCGTAGCGCCAATGGGGTTGGGCAGGGCACAGCGGGGGCATGGCTGGGCATTCCGGGGCAGGGCATTCCGGGGTGGGGCTGTGGCAAGGACGCAGCCGCTGCGCTGGTCCTTAGGCGGGAAACGAATGCACGCAGGCGCAGGCTGCCATGCACGCCGGTGCGCCTCCTGCTAGACTGCTTCGAGTTCTGCGCGCTACTGCTGAGAGGAGGGGTGTAACTCAGGCAAAAACCACGTGGGAAAATCACCAATTAGTAACCCCCTCTTGGCACCCACAAATGAGTAACCTACTCTCGGGAACCTGTGAGAACCTGCTGGATCCCACCTCTGAGTCCAGCCGTGAAAGCCTTCAACAATACAATAATTAATAATATTTAAAATATCATAAATACAATTAAAACCACTTAAAACCCACTTACAATAGTAAACAATAATTTAGAAACAGATGGCGTCGCCATGCAAGGAGCACAAAAAAGATAAATGTATAGACGTGCCTAGACGAAGACCGGAAAGATCTTTTTAGAGAGGGAGATGCCCGGCAGGAAAGACCCGGAGGCGCAGCTCTGTTTTACAGGCCCTACAGAGCAGGAAGAGGGTTCCACCAGGTTGGGGCCAGGGCCGAAAAGGCCCTGCCCGTGTTGAAGCCAGCCAGACAACCCTGTGGCCCGGGACCACCAATAAATTCTGCTCCATGGATTGGACGGGCCTTCGGGGGCAATACAGGCAGAGACTGTAAAGTGGTGCCTCGGGCTTATCAGAATTGGGAGTTCGGGACCAGGGTGCAGCTGGAAAAAAAAAAAGTAACAAAATGAAGGAAGGAAGGAAGGAAGGAAGGAAGGAAGGAATGAAGGAAGGAAGGAAGGAAGGAAGGAAGGAAGGAAGGAAGGAAGGAAGGAAGGAAGGAAGGAAGGAAGGAAGGAAGGAAGGAAGGAAGGAATAACAAAGGAGAAGAGGAGGCGAGGGAGGAGGAGAAGTTTTGGATTGGAGGAGTATCCCCTCCTGCAGGAGACTCAAGGCTGATAACTTCCTTTGCCCCTTCCTCAAACAAAGCTGGCCCTCTGTGAGGTGATGGGGCTGAGAGAGTCTGAGAAGCTGTGTGACTAGCCCAAGGTCACCCAGTTGGGTGTGGAGTGCACAGGCTAATCTGAATTCCCAGATAAGCCTCTAAAGTCAGTAGAGCTGGGAATCAAAACCCGTTCCTCCAGATTAGATAATATCGAGTTTTAACCTCCCACGCCACTGCTGGAAGGAAGGAAGGAAGGAAGGAAGGAAGGAAGGAAGAAGGAAGGAAGGAAGGAAGGAAGGAAGGAAGGAAGGAAGGAAGGAAGGAAGGAAGGAAGGAAGCGGCTAGCGAAGGGAAGGAAAAGGAGAGAAGAGGAGGAGAGGCGAGGAGGAGGAGGAGTAGTTTGGTTATATCCCCTTTCTCTCCTGCAGGGAACTCAAAGGGCTGACAATCTCCTTGCCCTTCCCCTCACAACAAACACCCTGTGAAAGTGGATGGGGAGCTGAGAGCTCCAGCTGTGAACCCAAGGTCACTTGGCTGGGGTGTGTGGGAGTGTACAGGCTAATCTGAATTCCCCAGATAAGCCTCTACAGCTCAGGTGGCAGAGCTGGGAATCAAACCCGGTTCCTCCAGATTAGATACACGAGCTCTTAACCTCCTACGCCACTGCTGGAAGGAAGGAAGGAAGGAAGAAGGAAGGAAGGAAGGAAGGAAGGAAGGAAGGAAGGAAGGAAGGAAGGAAGGAAGGAAGGAAGGATTTTTTTTAAAAAAAGATAATATCTATCAGAATACTCTGTGCTTGCTCAAAAAATACTCTGTCCTTATTTAATGTAGAGTCACAATAGCTTTAGGACCTTTCTTTTCAATCAAAGCAATTTCGAAAGGAGAGAGCATTCTGGACACGCTGAGAAGCCTTTTGTCCAAAGCCTGCCTGTTCCTTTGAAAGGTGTATTATGTATAAGCCCAGAAGCACTCAGCCTTTTAAAAAAAATTGGCTAATTGTCCCGTCCGTAGACTGCTGGAGCCCAAACGAAGTTCTCCTTAGGGGCTGCCAAGCTAAAAACTCAACAGTCCGGTTAAACCAGTTCTGCCAAGCCTCCGAAAGGCTGTTTCTTTTGTTCTTGATCTCAGAGGATTAAGCATCCTTTTGTCTGGGAATAATTCCCTGCAGCTAGAAAACTAGCAGGGCAGGTTAAACCCTTGACCAGCTCATTTTCCAATGCTGGGAGTTTTAAACTTTTTTTTTTACATTCAGACATTTGAGCCCCCTCCCTCCCTCCCTCCCTCCCTCCCTCCCTCACACACACACACACACACACACACACACAGCAGCAATATCCAGCCGCAGCTTAGCCAGATCAAGGAGAATGTGTCCAAAGTGAACCCAGAGAGGCAGATTCTGCCGCCAGCTATCTTAGTGATTCTGAGACGCTGGGCAAAATTCCAGGATCACACCCCAGAACCACATGAAGAAGAAGAAGAGTTTGGATTTACACCCCACCTTTCTCTCCCAAGGTGGCTTACGAGCTTCTTTCTCTTCCTCTCCCCACAACAGACACCTTGTGAGACAGGTGGGGCTGAGAGAGTTCCAAAGAACTGTGACTGGCCCAAGGTCACCCAGCAGGAAGGAGTGCAGAAACACCTCTGGCTCACCAGATAAGCCTCTTCCACTCATGTGGAGGAGTGGGGAATCAAACCTGGTTCTCCAGATTAGAATACACCTGATCTTAACCACTGCACAACGCTGGCTCTCCGGAGACTCCATCACCGTTCAAGTGTTTTCCACATCACCTACTGCCTGGTGTTTCTTTACAAAAATGGAAACGCCAGGAATTGAACTTGCCGCCTTCTGTGTGCTGAGCAGACGCTCTATCCCTGAGCCACAACCCCTCCCCTTAAAAACACGCCCGTGCCTAGCATTGATCTATCAATATCAGCACTGTCTGCTCAGAAGTGCAGGTGAAGGTCTTTCATATCACCTGGTCCTTTTTAGCTGGAGATGCTGAGGACTGAACTGGGGGCCTTCTGTGTACCAAGGAGATGCTCTAACATTGAGCCAAGGACCCTCCCACCACCATTCCCCACCTCCAGGGACAAGGAAGGAGCAGCCCTCACCAGGGCCAGAGATTAGGGGGCACACGTGCGCCCCCTGCCATGCACCCACTGCCATGCACCCACTGCCATGCACCCCTCCACCCCACCTCCTTCACACTACACCACTGGCCCTTGCTTAGCATGAGCTCTTTCTGGGTTGGGAAATAAACAGTGGTGGGATCCAAAAATTGTAGTAACAGGTTCCCATGGTGGTGGGATTCAAACTGTGGCCATGTGAGGCACCAATGATGGGGGGCTGGGGCGGGGGCACTCACGGGGAGCATGGCCGGAAGGTGTTATTCCAGGGCGGGAGACATTCCTCCTGCGTGGGGGGCTGTGGCAGAGGACGAAAGCCACTGCGCCGGTCCTTAGGCAAGGGAAATCAATTACGCACGAGGCGCAGGCTGCCACGCACGCCGGTGCACCTCCTGCTACTAGACTGCTTCAAGTTCTGTGCACTACTGCTGAGAGGAGGGGCGTAACTAAGGCAAAAATCACGTGGCAAAATCACCAATTACTAACCCCCTCTCGGCACACACACATAATTAGTAACCTACTCTCGGGAACCTGTGAGAACCTGCTGGATCCCACCTCTGGAAATACCTGGAGATTTGGGGGAGGAGTCTGAGGAGGGCGGGGTTTGAGAAGGGGCGGGGCCTCAACCTGGGTAGAGTCTACCTTCCAAAGCAGTCATTTTTTTCCCAGGGGAATTGCCCTTTGTTCACAACAAAAAGAACGATCTATCTGATCCACATCTGCATAACTGGCACCAAAAAAGGAAGGGAAAAAAATGTAAACGTGATAAATAAACATATATTCAATAATATAACAAGTATTACAACAATTCCCGCCGGCATGAAATACAACAATGTGGGCCATTACAACTTAACGAAAGTGAATAGGTACAATGAAGCCTCCAACGTAACATGTAAATAAATACAAAGAAAAAATGTTTTTGATATTGTGGGTTACAGTCAGAAATCAAACAGGGAAATTCAATATAATTTCAATGTCCAATCTTAAAAAAGCAAAGTTCCCCCTTCAGTCGTGTCCAACCCTGGGGTACCACTGCAAGCAGTGATTTTATAGGCAAGCCGTTTTTGTGGGGTAGTTGGCCATTGCTTTCCCCGGCTATTCTTTACCCCCTAGCTATGAGCTAGGTACTCATTTACCGACCAAGAAATGGAGGGATGGCTGAGTTGACCATGAGCCAGCTGCCAGGAAATCTGACCCACAGGGGGCTCGAACTCCTGACCGTGTGAGTGGCAGTGCAAGCATTTAACTACTACGCCACACGGCTCCAATCTTACTCATGAAGTAATCATCATACTCTCAGACTCTATATCTAACCTTGAAGGAAAAAAATGCAAGAAAAACTAAAAATTACTAATGAGCTGTAGTCAGAAATTCAACAGGTGAGTATATATTATTGAACTGAAATTCAAAAGGTGAGTAAATATCATTGTTTATTTATATATAACACTTCTACGTTTTTTCCTTCCTTTTTTGTGCCAGTTATGCAGATTATTTATTTATTTATTTATTTTTATTTTTACACCCTGCCCTCCTCCAAGGGGCTCAGGGCGGCAACAACAGTATTTAAAACAGAATAAAATCAGTTTAAAACAGTTAAAACAGTGCAGCCAGTGGTGGGCTCCAAAAATTTTAGTAACAGGTTCCCATGGTGGTGGGATTCAAACTGTGGCGTAGCGCCAACGGGGCTGGATGGGGGCGTGGGCGGGCATTCCGGGGGCAGGGCATTCCTGGCCGGGGCTGTGGCAAGGGCGCAGCCGCTGCGCCGGTCCTTGGGCGGGAAACGAATGCACGCAGGCGCAGGCTGCCACACACACCGGTGCACCTCCTGCTACTAGACTGCTTCAAGTTCTGCACGCTACTGCTGAGAGGAGGGGTGTAACTGAGGCAAAAATCACGTGGCAAAATCACCCATTAGTCACCCCCTCTCGGCACACACAAATAATTAGTAACCTACTCTCGGGAACCTGTGAGAACCTGCTGGATCCCACCTCTGCCTGGGGGCATGACCACCTCCCAACACCCCCACCTCTCTGTGCCGCCCCACGCCTGGCTCCCCACGCCCCACTTATGGAAGCCAGCAGGGAGGCCAGGGGAGGGGGGGCTCAGGGGGAAGGGCAGAAGCCGGCCTGCAGGGAGCCCAGGAGGGCAGGGTGCCACCACTGCCCGCCGCAGAGCCCCACCCCCTCCCCCCATGTTCCTGCAGGCCGGTTCATACTCTCCCCAGGGCCTGGGGGGGAGCATGAGCCGGCCTGCAGAGAGGGGGTGGGGCACTGTGGTGTGTGCCCAGAGACATGGGATACCCCATGTCCCCATTAGCGGTACACCACTGTTGTACCTGAAGACAGTTTATTAGAACTGGCTTCCTGTAGCTGTGCCATCCGATGTCTGTCAATAATGGCTTCTGAGGCAAAAGATCCAGAGCCTCCTATTGGTCCACAGATCCGGGGCTGGCGGCCGTAGCAAGATGAAGAAGAGTCACCTCTGCTTCCAGGAACTAGCAGTCCAAGCCCCAAATAGCACTGGGGCAAGTGGGTGCATGAGCCTACTGTTCTTCTCCCCTCCACCACATTGTGGTCTGGCCATGATCAGTTGCCCCCCAAGTGTGGGGCCCAGGGTTAAAACCACCCCTGTTGCCCATCAGTTAAAAACACCCCTGCTTCCGCTTCCCATATTTGCATCCTCACGCAGCCTCGCTCGTGTTGCCCCGCCACGAACGGCTCCGCTACACCCTGGCGTTGGCCTCCATCTTCCGCCAGCTCATCATCGTGGTCCTCCTGATTGTCGGCGACTACTCCGTCTTCTGGCTCTTTGACCTGGTGCGGTATCAGCTGCATGGCGAGATTGTCGCTAGGGGTAAGTCTGGACACCCGTGGGGATGAAGAACGGTGCGGAAGGTGGTGTCGTGGTTAAGAGCAGGTGGATTCTAATCTGGAGAACCGGGTTTGATTCCCCACTCCTCCACCTGAGGCAGAGGCTTACCTGGTGAACCAGATGTGTTTCCCCGCTCCTGCACTCCTGCTGGGTGATCTTGAGCTAGTCACAGTTCTCTCAGGACTCTCTCAACCTCACCTGCCTCACAAGGTGACTGTTGTGGGGAGAGGAGGGGAAAGGCGCTTGTAAGCCACGTTGAGTCTCCTTACAAGAGAGAAAGGTGGGATATAAATCCAAACTTCTTCTTCTGAAGGAGCCCCTGTCCGAGCTGGTCTACACTGTTGTAATCCTGTAGCCAGCCCCTTTCCCATAATATTAGAACAAAGTCAGTGGAAAATAGGATGAACGAAAGGAAATACTTCTTTACTCAGTGAGTAATTAAACTGTAGAATTCCCTGCCCATAAACGTAGTGACGGTCACAGGCAGAGATGACTTTAAAAGGGGGTTCGGCAGATTCACGAGGGAATAGGTCATTAGCCAGGATGACTGAAGGGAACCTCCACATTCAGGGGCAGTCAACCTCTGAATCCCAGTGCCAGGTGGCAACATCAGGGGAAAGCCGCGGCCTCTAAGCCCTGATGTTGGACCTCCAGAGAAACTGGTTGGCCACTTCGTAGGATAGGATGCTGGAGTAGACGGACCACTGTTCTTTGATGTTCTTGTTAGGGGAAGGCCTTGGCCTCTATAGGCTGCTGTCGGCCCTCCGGAAGACCTGATTGGCCACTGTGTGAGACGGGATGCTGGAATAGATGGACCGCTGGCCTGATCCAGCAGGGCTCTTATGATGTTCTTCAGTTAGCATGTTGATTCCAGCTATGGAAATGTCCAGCATTCTCTAGTGGCCCCTTGTGGTCACAGCTGGAATGGCATGGCACTTGGAGTACTGTGTTCAGTTCTGGTCGCCACATCTCAAAAAGAGATAGAAAAAGTGCAGAGAAGGGCAACGAGGATGATTGAAGGATTGGAGCACCTTCCTTATGAGGAGAGGCTGCAACGTTTGGGACTCTTTAGTTTGGAGAGGAGACGTCTGAGGGGGGATATGATTGAAGTCTATACAATTATGCATGGGGTAGAAAATGTCGACAGAGAGAAATTTTTCTCTCTTTCTCACAATACTAGAACCAGGGGGCATACATTGAAAATGCTGGGGGGAAGAATTAGGACTAATAAAAGGAAACACTTCTTCACGCAACGTGTGATTGGTGTTTGGAATATGCTGCCACAGGAGGTGGTGATGCCACTCACCTGGATAGCTTTAAAAGGGGCTTGGACAGATTTATGGAGGAGAAGTCGATCTATGGCTCCCAATCTTGATCCTCCTTGATCTCAGATTGCAAATGCCTTAGCAGACCAGGTGCTCGGGAGCAGCAGCAGCAGCAGAAGGCCATTGCTTTCACCTCCTGCAGGTGAGCTCCCAAAGGCACCTGGTGGGCCACTGCAAGTAGCAGAGTGCTGGACTAGATGGACTCCGGTCTGATCCAGCTGGCTTGTTCTTATGTTCTTAAATGCTCCCGGTCATGAGAAATTGTGGGAATCCCAGTCACAAGGGGATGGATCCAGGGTTTATGTGTCTGGGCAGTCCTTGTGCATCAGCATATGTGTACTGTTCACATGAAAGGCCCGGAAGTTGTTGTTTTACAAGGGTGCTCATAATGCTCTCACCCCCACCTCGCCTCTCCACACCCTTCCCCCAGAACTACAACTCCCATGATACCCCGGTGGGAGGGTCTGAGTATTACACACATGGAATTCTGTAGTAAGGTTTTGCCCTAACAAGAATAACGCCCTTGGGAGGCACAGCAGGGCATTGTGGGAAGCAGGGTCCCCATTGGGTAACAACACTATTGCTCCTGACTTAAAGAGCCCCTTTTTGACTGTGGTATTAAAGGATCCTGCCGTAACAGAATTTGGCATCATGAGCATGACTGACACACTGTATTATATCTTTTGAGTGGACTTGCCTCATGTTGAAGACCTGGGTGCCAATGGTGCAGTGTAGTGGTTAAGAGCAGGTGGGTTCTAATTTGGCAAACCGGGTTTGATTCCCCACTCCTCCACCTGAGTGGCGGAGGTTTATCTGGTGAACCAGATGTGTTTCCACACTCCTACATTCCTGCTTGGTAATGTTGGACTAGTCACAGTTCTCTCAGAACTCTCTCAGCCCGACCTGCCTCGCAAGGTGTCTGTTGTGGGGAGAGGAAGGGAAAGGAGCTCGTAAGCCACCTTGAGTCTCCTTACAAGGAAGAAAGGTGGAGTATAAATCCAAACTCTGCTTCTTCTTCAATTGATCGAAGTCATTGAAACCATACATTTGTACTTGTAGTTGGACAGCGTACACGTTGTATTATCAGTTCTGACCACTTTAGGATCATAAAGTCTGACATTTGATCTTTTTGTGTTAAACTTCGGCTTGAGATTTTAGGAGCACACATAAGGCAGGCTTATCATGGGTCAGCCTTTGCTATGATAAGAGAGGGGATTCTTAATCTCTTGAAATTAAATACATATGTATTTTTTTTTTTTGGCCATGTGCAGCCGCTTTTTTTTTAATTTAGTGTCCCTTATCTATTCTTGACCTTTTGGTGCTTAATCAGTAATCCTCCCCCCTCGCAGCCCCTGTGACCATGAGCGTCAGCGTGACCGGGACTGGCTACTCGGGGGAGATGTACCGGGACATGGTCTCGGCCTTCGATGTCTTGCAGCGTGGGAACATCAGTGTGCTGTCCAAGAAATGCCACTTGCACCCCTCTGAACCCGATTACGGCGGCTACATCGTTATCGGTAAGTTCTGGCGCATGAAGAAGCAGAATTCACTGGATTGTTGTGGGGTTTCTGGGCTGTATGGCTGTGTTCCAGTAGCATACCCTACAGCAGTGGTGGCGAACCTTTGGCACTCCAGATGCTATGGACTACAATTCCCATCAGCCCCTGCCAGCCTGGCCAATTGGGGCTGATGGGAATTGTAGTCCATAACATCTGGAGTGCCAAAGGTTCGCCACCACGGCCCTACAGCCAGAAACCCCACAACACTCCAGTGATTCCGGCTGTGAAAGCCTTCGACAATACATAGCACAATTCAGTTCGCATGCTGATCGAGTCCTCTGGGAGAACTGGTGCAGCGTAGTGGATAGAGGGTTAGGCTAGGATCCCTGGGCGACCTGGGTTCGAATCCCCGCTTCTACCACGGAAGCTCACTGGATAATCTTGGCCCCTTCTCAGCCTGATTTACCTCACAGGTTTGTCATTGTGAGAAAATGTGAGAGTTTTTTTTGGTTTCCAGCTACACAAAAAAAGTGGGATAGGAATAAATACAATATAGAAATATGTACAAAACGTCGATTAGAGCAATACATGCAGGGATAGCGTTTGGATGGAAAGATAAGAAAAAATGGACGATTCAGAAATGGTTGGAATATATACGGGAACAAGTGACATTAGACATTTTTGAAATATTATCAAAGAATAACACATGGCAAGAAAAACAGAATGAAATAATGAAGATATGGACAAGTTATGAGAATTGGATGAAGGAGACGAGAGTCAAAGAAGACATATGGATAAGAAGACAACAACGAATGAACTTACTGCTGTTTGGTTAAAGAAAAGTAAAACCTAATATTAGGGGAGGGTGGGAGGAAAAAAAAAGAAAATGTATCGTTTGGAAATTATATCAGAAAGATGTAAACAGAATGATTATTTCAAACTATACAATAAAAATATTTTTTTTTTTTAAAAAAAAGGAATAAATACATGCAAAATGCAGGCATTGCCAGCCCAGGACTGGGATATCTAAAGTCCCGTTTCCTCCTGTACAAAGCTACAAAGTCTTTGAGGCTAGTTACCCACTGAGGCCTATTTCCTGCCCTTGCCCCACTTTGGCGTAAAAAGTTGCGCCCGAAGCGTTCTCACTTTCCCAGGGAAAGCAAGAAGCACACGCGGGGCCAGAGGGAGCGCGTCAGGACGGGAAGTCTTGCCCCGTCGCGCCTCCTCTCTCAGTCGCCGCAAAAAGGAAGCACATGAGGTCAGTGGTGGGATCCAAAAATTTTAGTAACAGGTTCCCATGGTGGTGGGATTCAAACTGTGGCGTAGCGCCAATGGGGCTGGGCGGGGCACAACGGGGCGTGGCAGGGCATTCCTGGGCAGGGCTGGGGCAAGGGGGCCTTGGCCGCTGCGCCGATCGCAGGCGGGAAAGCGAAAGCACGCGAAGCGCAGAACATGCGCGCCGGTGCACCTCGCAACTGGAACTGCTTCAAGCTCTTCGCGCTACTGCTGAGAGGAGGGTGTAACTAAGGCAAAAATCATGTGGCAAAATCACCCATTAGTAACCTCCTCTCGGCACACACAAATAATGAGTAACCTACTCTCGGGAACCTGTGAGAACCTGCTGGATCCCACCTCTGCATCAGGTCAAGATTTCTTGCCCCGATACGCTTCCGGTCCCACCGCGCGCCCCAGCGCCGGTGCGCAATCGATCTAAGAGGACTTTTTGATGGGGATTAAATGGGTAAACAGCCAAAGTCCTTTTCCATTTGAGAAACACCTTCCCAAGAGATTCCTGCCGAACACTGACTTGCTCGGGCCCTCCTGGAAAAGGACGCGCTTACCACATGTCTCTGAAATACATCTTCCCTCCCAAGAGCCATGTCCATTTAATTTCTGATTTCCTTCACTGTCTACTTTTCTCTCAACTCTGGTGAACGGGACAAGGCTATTCCCCTGATCTTATCCATTTCACTGGTGAGCGGAGGAAACGGGAGCGGAACAAAACACATAGGCGATTTAAACCACCATCAGGGGGTATTTTGTGTTATGTTTTTGCTGTTTATGTAAGGAGTTTTGTATGACTATTTAATCATGTGTGTTGGCCGCCCTGAGCCCGTCTTAAGCCGGGGAGGCCGGGATAGTGAATAAAATAAATACATTCTACCCTGTTTCTCCAAAAATAAGACATCCCCTGAGAATAAGACGTAGCAGAGGTTTTGCTGAAGTGCTAAATATAAAGCATCCCCCAAAAGTAAGATGTGGCAAAGTTTTTGTTTGGAAGCATGCCCGGCGAACAGAACACCAGAGCATGTAGCTGTGGAGCGGAAAAATAAGACATCCCCTGAAAATAAGACATAGCGCATCCCTGAAAATAAGACATAGGAAAAATAAGACATCTTTGGGAGCAAAAATTAATATAAGACACTGTCTTATTTTCGGAGAAACACGGTAGATTCAGGCCAATTTTCCTTCGTTCCTGCTGTACTGAATTGTCAAATCACAGAGTCGGAATGTCTGTAGAGGACATCTAGTCCAACCCTCTGCTCAATGCAGGATTAGCCCAAAGCACACTTACAAGTGTTTGTCTAGCCCAGGGGTCTGCAACCTGCGGCTCTCCAGATGTTCATGGCCATGCTGGCAGGGGCTGATGGGGTTTGTAGTCCATGGACATCTGGAGAGCCGCAGGTTGCAGACCCCTGGTCTGGCCGGTGCTTGAAAACTGCCTGAGAGAGGGAGCCCCCCAAGATGCCACTCTTACATAAATCTTGCTGTATGCTGTGTCCAGCAAAGACAGCAAAGATGACTGCTGTTTCTCCCTCAGCGTGGTGTCGTGGTTAAGAGCAGGTGCACTCTAGTCTGGAGAATCTGGTTTGATTCCCAGCTCTGCCGCTTGAACTGTGGAGGCTTATCTGGGTTACTAGATCAGCTTGTGCACTCCAATACAGCTCAGCTGGGTGACCTTGGGCTAGTCACAGCTCTTCGGAGCTCTCTCAGCCCCACAGGGTGTTTGTTGTTGGGGGGAGGGGAAGGGAAAGGAGTTTGTAAGCCCCTTTGAGTCTCCTTACAGAAGAGACATGGGGGATATAAATCCAAACTCTCCTCCTCCTCCTCCTCCTCCTCCTCCTCAGGTGTCATGTACGGGACCTGCCTATTCATCGCCGTCTGTGGCAGCTACGTGCAGCGTCTGAGGCGGGCTGTGTGTGCCTGGTATTACCCATCCCGTGAGCAGGTGAGAGAATAGCCCCACCCCCATCTCTCATATGCCAGTTTGGGAACTGGAATGAAATTTTCTCCAGGTCGGATTGGCCAATGACCATGCCATGGCTGAATTGCTCCTTTGTTTTGCCTGGAATTGGGGTGGACTGGCCATTATAGCCAGTGGTGATTCTCCATTCCTCTATATGAGCAGCGGACTCTAATCTGGTGACTGCGATTTGTTTCCCTGCTCCTACACATGAAGCCTGCTGGTTGACCTTGGGTCAGTCCTTGTTCTCTCTGAACTCTCTCAGCCCAAGGTGTCTGTTGTGGGGAGAAGAAGGGAAAGGAGTTTGTCAATTTGAGACTCCTTAGAGGAGAGAAGGGGGGGTATAAATTCAAACACCTCCTCTCTTTTTCTAGTCAGAATATGAGCTGTAACTCCAGGGAATTCCCATATCTCACCTGGAAGCTGGCAACCCTACCTAAGGGGGAGCTGGGAACTCTTTCACATGCCAGATTCACCTTGTTTAGAACAGAAGAAGAGAAGAGTTTGGATTTATATCCCCTTTTTCTCTCCTGTAAGGAGACTCAAGATGGCTTACAATCTCCTTTCCCCCCCAACAACAAACACCTTGTGAGGTAGGGGGGAAGGCGGCGGCTTAGAGAGCTCCAAAGAACTGTGACTAGCCCAAGGTCACCCAGCTGGCATGTGCTGGAGTGCACAAGCTAATCTGGTTCACCAGATAAGCGTCCACAGCTCAAGTGGCAGAGCACGGAATCAAACCCAGTTTTCCAGATTAGAGCGCACCTGCTCTTAACCACGACACCACGCTGGGTGTTGTGTTCTTGCCGGGCACCACCCTCCACTCACCCTGGACTCTCTGTGCTTAGGAGAGGATTTGCTACCTCTACAACACCATCCTGACACGAAGGACAACACTTCTGGGCGCTGTTCTGAAAGCTGTGAGGAGGAACTCGGCGGATGGAGGTCACACCAACCTCTTCCTCATCTTGGCAGCTAAGTAAGCCGGATACTGTTTTCGTGCATTGCTGGAAATTCACCACCCTGTTCTGTCTTCGAAAAGTAACTTTTTGTCCAGCTCCATCTAGAATATGTTTTCTGCTCCTTATGGATTGAGAATTCCACAATCCGATCGATTCAGATTCAGGAGCAGCAGTGGCGTAATGGTTAAAAGCAGGTGCACTCTAATCTGGAGGAACCAGGTTTGATTCCCCGCTCTGCTACTTGAGCTTTGGAAGCTTATCTGGGGAACCAGATTAGCTTGTGCGCTCCAACACACGCCAGCTGGGTGACCTTGGGCTAGTCACAGCTCTTCGGATCTCTCTCAGCCCCACCCACCTCACAGGGTGTTTGTTGTTGGGGGGGGGGGGTTGTGAGCCCCTTTGAGTCTCCTACAGGAGAGAAAGGGGGATATAAATCCAAGCTCTTCTTCTTCTTCATGTTGCCCTGGATTGTTTGGTTTTATGTTGCTATCAGATTGTGACTGTCCTGGCAACCATTCCCCCTTAAGCCAAGGTTGCGGTCTAAATGTATTCAAGGGCTCCCCAAAATACAGGGTCACAAAACACAAAGTAGCACCTGGAAATCTGCCAGAATTACAGCTAATTTCCAGACTAACCCTTGGAGAAAATGGCCATTTTGTAAGGTGGGATCTATGGCTTTATAGCCGCTGATGTCCCTCCCCTCTGTGAACCCAGCTCTCTCCTCCCAAATCTCCAGGACTTCTTCAACACAGAGCTGGTGACCCTACCATTTGCCTATCGATAAGGAAGTCAAATAAGGCCACTCAGAGGCCGTTTCCGCACGGTCAAAATATCCTGGGTTGAGCTTGAAAAATATCCCTGTGCAGCCGAGAATTCCACATGGTTCCGGGTGCTGTGGATCCCTTCAAAAAGTGGGCAGCCGTGCGGACGGACACCCCGGGATAAAATAAACCCAGGTTTTAAATATAAAGTGGTGCACAGGTATAATTTTGCCATGCGGAAACGACCAAAGAGGTGGAATTTCTGCACATTTAGGGATCCGTCAGGTATGTAGAAAAGATTCAGAGCGCCCCACACACCTTACAGGGTGTTTGTTGTGGAGGGGGGGGGGGGAAGGGAAAGGAGATTGTAAGCCCCTTTGAGTCTCCTTACAATAGAGAAAGGGGGATATAAATCCAAACTCTTCTTCTTCTCGCAAAATCAGGGCACGGGCCCAGCACAGGCTGACTATAAAATCTCACCCCGGCTCCCCTTTGCAGGGTACCTGTGCTCAACTGGATAGTGAAGCGCCTCGGTGTCCACCAGTCTTACTGCCTGGGATGCGGGAGCGTCCGCAAAGACACAGACAGCGAGGATTTTGTCACTTGCAGCACGCCGGGTTGCCGAGGTTAGTACCACGTGAAGGAGGAGCTCTTTTCTCAGAGGACAGCGGAGAGCAGTTTGACTGGGTAAGCCAGAGCGGAAAGAAAACCACCTGATCCAAATGGGTGCCTTTCCGTTTGTGTGGAGGACGGGGTGGGTCAGCCCTGACAGCTAGTGGGGCTGAGAGAAGGAAGTCCATGGGCGAAACGCCCCACTTGGAGCACCTTTTTCTGTCTGCCTAATTCTTTGAAACTGGTCCTTTGTTTTCAGGTGTATTTCTGGGTTTTGAAAAGGGCTCGAAGGCAGCAGGTGCAGAGTTCAGTGCAGTTTCCCTACTCTGTGTGAAGCTCAAAGGCAGCAGGATTTTTTAGGGTTTGAGTTTAATGGTCCTGAAGATTTTTGAATTAACTAAAAAAAGAAAGCTGATATGGGGATCTGGCTTTTTTGGAAAATTTCCAAGACCATTAAACTCGAATGTGAAAAATACCGACAGAAAACCCGGGGCACGGAGTTTTCTGTCTCTGAAAAGTCCCCAGGACCACATCTCCCCGAATTGCCCCACGAGGTCTCTCCACTCGTCGGAGGGAAATCTGTTAGAGCTCCCTGGCCCAAAGGATATTCGGCTGGCTTCTACGAGGGTCAGGGCTTTTACAACCCTGGTCCCTACCTGGTGGAATAAGCTCCCGGGTGAGATCGGGGCCCTGCGGGACAAATTTTTACCCCAGGGCCTGTAAGATGGAGCTTTTCCGCCAGGCATTTCCATCTGGCCAGCCTGTTGTCATCTTTGGAGCAGCAGTGGCGTAGGAGGTTAAGAGCTCGTGTATCTAATCTGGAGGAACCGGGTTTGATTCTCCGCTCTGCCGCCTGAGCTGTGGAGGCTTATCTGGGGAATTCAGATTAGCCTGTGCACTCCCACACACGCCAGCTGGGTGACCTTGGGCTAGTCACAGCTTCTCGGAGCTCTCTCAGCCCCACCTATCTCACAGGGTGTTTGTTGTGAGGGGGGAAGGGCAAGGAGATTGTAAGCCCCTTTGAGTCTCCTACAGGAGAGAAAGGGGGGATATAAATCCAAACTCTTCTCTTCTTCTTTGGCCTCCCGTGGTATGGAAGGGGGGAGGTTTTTTGCCATCTGTGGTTGGTCTATTGGTTTTATGATTGTTAAATGGTTTTATGGTTCTTTTACTGTTTGCCACCCTGAGCCCTGTTGGGGAGGGTGGGATATGAATGAATGAATGAATGAATGAATGAATGAATGAATGAATGAATGAATGAATGAATGAATGAATGAATGAATGAATGAATGAATGAATGAATGAATGAATGAATGAATGAATGAATGAAGAGTTTGGGAACTCTTTAGTTTGGAGAGGAGACGTCTGAGGGGGGATATGATTGAAGTCTATAAAATTATGCACGGGGTAGAAAATGTTGACAGAGAGAAATTTTTCTCTCTTTCTCACAATACTAGAACCAGGGGGCATCCATTGAAAATGCTGGGGGGAAGAATTAGGACTAATAAAAGGAAAGACTTCTTCACACAACATGTGATTGGTGTTTGGAATATGCTGCCACAGGAGGTGGTGATGGCCACTCACCTAGATAGCTTTAAAAGGGGCTTGGACAGATTTATGGAGGAGAAGTCGATCTATGGCTACCAATCTTGATCCTCCTTGATCTGAGATTGCAAATGCCTTAGCAGACCAGGTGCTCGGGAGCAGCAGCAGCAGCAGCAGAAGGCCATTGCTTTCACCTCCTGCACGTGAGCTCCCAAAGGCACCTGGTGGGCCACTGCGAGTAGCAGAGTGCTGCACTAGATGGACTCTGGTCTGATCCAGCTGGCTTGTTCTTATGTTATGTTCTTAAGAACCAGCAGACTGAAATTAAATCAAATGATTTTTTTTAAGCTAAAGGTTAGGAAGAACTTCTTGACAGTTAGGGCAGTTTCTCAGTGGAACAGGCTTCCTCGGGGGGGGGGGGGGGCTCGTCTTCTCCGGAGGTTTTTAAGCTGAGGCTGGATGGCCATCTGATAGCAAGGCTGGTTCTGTGAACTTAGGGTTGTCTCTCACGGCCCTTCCTGACATGCCCAGGGTCATGCCAATCGATCACCACTTTGAGGTTTCCCTCCAGGCCAGATCAGCCGGGGATCCAGGAGGTTTTTTGCCTTCCTCTGGGCATGGAGCAGGGGTCACTGAGTGGGGGCGCAGGAAGAAAGGTAGTTGTGAAAGGTAGTCCTGCATTGTACAGGGGGTTGGACTAGTTGACCCACGAGAACCCTTCTGGTTAAGAACATAAGAACATAAGAACAAGCCTGCTGGATCAGAGTCCATCTAGTCCAGCGCTCTGCTACTCGCAGTGGCCCACCAGGTGCCTTTGGGAGCTCACGTGCAGGAGGTGAAAGCAATGGCCTTCTGCTCCCGATCACCTGGTCTGTTAAGGCATTTGCAATCTCAGATCAAGGCAGATCAAGATTGGTAGCCATAAATTGACTTCTCCTCCATAAATCTGTCCAAGCGCCTTTTAAAGCTATGTTTCTATCACCAATTTATTTATTTGTTTGTTTGTTTATGAATTAGGGTTAGACTTAGAAACTGCCCTCTCCCGGAGGGCTCAGGGCGGTGAACAACAGAGGTAAAACAACAAACTCAATCATAAAAATCAAACCGGCTAAAACCAGTCAAGATAAAACAGTACCATAAAATAGGAGCGACACTACAACAGATGGTGCGAAACACCCCCCACCCCACCCCCGTGCCCACAAGAGGCCTTGATGGAAATGCACTATACCAGTGGTGGTGAACCTTTGGCGCTCCAGATGTTATGGACTACAATTCCCATCAGCCCCTAATTGGCCATGCTGGCAGGGGCTGATGGGAATTGTAGTCCATAACATCTGGAGTGCCAAAGGTTCGCCACCACGGCACTATCCGATCAGCCTGGCTGCCCAAATGCCTGGCAGAACAGGTCCGTTTTACAGGCCCTGCAGAAACTCGTCTCTCTAGGGAGCCTGTTCCACTAGGTCAGTGATGGCGAACCTATGGCACGGGTGCCGGAGGTGGCACTCAGAGCCCTTTCTGTGGGCACACGTGCACAGAGTTCATCATGTGGGGGGGGGGTGGCAGAAAATCACACACACACACGTATCTAGGCTAGCCTGGGCACGATCCTTTACCTGGGAGTAAGCTCGGTTGCTGGCAATGGGCCTTGCTTCTGAGTGAACCCTCCTAGGGTCGTGATTCACCCATTTGAAGCATTGCACAATGGCTTCATCAAGCTTACTCCCAAGTAGCGTGCACCTCGGAGCCAACCATATCTTCTAAACTAAAACCTCAGTATTCAGGTTAAATGGCCGTGTTGGCACTTTGCGATAAATAAGTGGGTTTTGGGTTGCAATTGGGGCACTCGGTCTCGAAAAGGTTCGCCATCACTGCACTAGGTAAAAGCCGTGGCCCTCATAGAGGCCAGCTGGATGTCTTTCGGACCAGGAACCTCCAATAGGTTCTCCTCCGAGGAGCGGAGGGACCTAGCAGGGCAATATGGGGAGACACGGTCCCCCAGATATGCAGGCCCATAAACAGGTCCTACTGGCAGATCTTTTAGCTGGTGATGCTGGGAATTGAGCCTGGGACCTTCCGCATGGCAAGGAAATGCTCTGCCACTGAGCCTGAGAAAGGAGAGCCCTTATCTTCAGATTTAGGGTCTGCTGGGGAGGGGGGGATCCCCATCAGGATGACGTCTTGTAACCTTTGCCCTTCCTCCACAGGCATCTACTGCCCCAAATGCTACCAGCTGCTGAACAACGTCTGCTCTGTCTGCATGGGGCCCCTCACTTTTCAGGGAGATATGGATGAGGAGATGTGAGTGAACAAATCTCGGGACGATATTGACAAAACCAGTGGGTCTGGCACAGAAATGCCAGCAATGGAGAGAGGCAGGCTGGCGTTCTTTGCCCGGCTGGTGCCAGGATCACGGGGCGTCAGAGGGCAAAGCAAGGCTGTTCTGTTCCCTGAGCAAACTAAATTCAGGTGCCTTGCACTTGGCCTGAACGGAGCGTAAGACCCGCCGACAAATGAGTAATTCAAAAACGGTTTGATAATATTGAAAGTTTAGAACTCTGACTCCTCCCATGAAATCCAACTAACAAAAAATACTTGCGATGCTGGAGATGATTGGTGATTATTGAAGAGCTTGCAGCCACCAGCTCTTCCTTGCTTGCTTCCAAGACAGTCTGCTCTGCTTCTTGCTGCTTCTGAGTTCGCCACGGTGTCCTCTAACTGGACTCTGTTTTTCCTGCAATTCTATCGAAACTTAATTACTTGAAATGCTATGGGTCTCTAACATCTTATGTGTAACATCTTAGATGCCTGGGATATTGCTGTTTCCAGCTTTCCAGACACTTGAAACTAAAACAAAACTGTAAAAAGGGACTGCTAGCTGATAAGAGATACTGCATTGTCGAAGATTTTCACGGCCGGAATCACTGGAGTGCTATGGGGTTTCCTCTGAAGATGCCAGCCATAGAGGCAGGCGAAATGTCAGGATAAAATGTTACTGGAACACAGCCAAACAGCCCGGTAACCTCATAACACTCCAATAAGAATACTATAGCACTCTTGCCTCTAGAGGGCTTCTTAAAGGGACAGGATCTAACTAATGTTCCTTCAGAATAATGTACAAAAACAACTAAGCCCATCCTAGTTAAGGGTCTAACTGAGGCTTAAACAAAGAAAATAGCGAGGGTGTCTCTAGGAGCATGGAGAAGGTAATCCAAATCCAGCGAGCAAGAAGGAGCTGTTTCCTGTGAACCAAGAGGAGAGAGACTTCCAGAGAAACAGAAAAAAACTCTGATCTATTTACATAAATGTTTACATTCACACTCTAACATGCGCTACGTGAGTTCCTTAGAAAAGGAACATTCCTGGCCGGCTGCTGCGGAATCCCCCTGCCTCAAGATCTGAGGATTAATTGTGCAAACGAGGAAGTTCTACACACCTTTTCATTCTGTGGCAGAGTGCAAGATCCCACAGGCTGAGCGGGTGTCACGGAGTGTTCAGAAACATCCCACCTTCTCAGGGGAATACCATCCTCCTCAGCGTGTTGAAAAGGGGGCCAGTTACATAAGGGATGCTGAAAAGATTTTTGAGGGGGAAACCTCACCGGTAGAGGAACTCCAGAACAGAAAGGAGTGCTGCAGGAGGAAGGCCCAGGGGAAGAGGTTGGAGGATGGGAGGGAAACTTGCAGGGAGTAAGAAACCCCTCAGGAGGCCAAGATTCGTTGAGATGTTCGACAGAGATGTTTTTCAACGCTTTCAAAATGTGCGGGAACCAAGGCACGGTATGGGGGAAAAGGAGAACTGTTTGGGGGTGCCCCAGGGGCAGTGGGGGAGAAAGACTCATTAACTACCTCCTCTAGATTTTCCAGTGACAGATGAATAGACAGTGGTCAGGATGAGTTGGGAAATACCTGGAGAATTTGGGCATTGAACCTGAGGAGGGGAAGGTTTTGAAGAAGGAAGCGACATCAAAGACAGAGGTTGTGTGGCTGGAATGAGGGGGGCAAGTCCAGCTGCCAAAATTGAAGAGAATGGCTTTAACACCTCCTGCCTCCTCTGCTAAAGCCTGGTCATGGCTCTGGTGTCCTCCCTATCTATGGAGGCCCAGGTCCCACATATAACCAGAGTAGCCTTTTCCCATCTCTGCCAGGCTGGACAATTGGGCCCCTTTCTGTCCCACACAGGCCTGACCACCGTGATCCATGCAATGGTCACCTCCAGGCTGGACTACTGTGGCTCGCTTCATGCTGGCCTACCCTTGAGACCACTCCAGAAATTGCAACAAGTCCAGAAAGGGGCGGCGAGCGTTCTTACTGGAACTCCCGTACGAGCTCCCATTACGCCTGTGCTCCATCTCCCGCCCTGGTTGCCAGTTAAATTGTGGATCATGTTCCAGGTTTTACTTCTTGTGGATCATGTTCAAGGTTAACTTCTAAGGCCTTGAGCGGTCTAGGACTTTAGTATCCTCAGACCACTTCTTCCCGTAATGCTCATGCAGGACCCTCCTCCAGGAATCACCTCCAGGTGGTTCCCAGTCCCAAGGACATTTGGTTAGCCTCAACCAAAGTCACCCTGGTTCCGGCCTGGTGGAACTACATATCACCTGACACCAGGCTTTATGACACTTCAGTGTGATTAAGTGGAAGCCGCCCTGAGCCCAGCTTTTGCCGAGAAAGGGCAGGATATCACGTTTAATAAAATAAGTAATGCCACAGAATCCAACGTGCAAGACAGCCATTTTCTCCAAGGGAGATGGTCTTGGTTGCCAAGAGACCGGTTGAGAATGGGAGATCTCTAGCGCCACCTGGAGGTAGGCGGTCCTAGCGGCAGAGGCATATAATCCAGGGAACCTATGGGGTCAAATGGGCCTGGGATACAGCCAGTGGTGGGATCCAAAAATTTTAGTAACAGGTTCCCATGGTGGTGGGATTCAAACTGTGGCGTAGCGACAAGCATAAGCATAAGCATAAGCATTTTATTGTCATTGTGCACGCACAACGAAATTAACAGCAGCATTCCTCGATGCACACAATTTCAGACTCATACAACATCCTCACTTTCCCCTTCCTCCACCCATCCCTACACAGCCCCAAATACACATCAATATGAAGCAGCGGAGTTTAGCATAGCCACAGCTCTAGAGTAGAATGGGGCTGGGAGAGTGCGATAAGAGGCTGAGGGTGCAGGAGCATTCGAGGGGCAGGGCTGCTAGCAGGGCCTTGGCCGCTCGCTGAAGTCGCTTAAGCCCGGGGAAACAAATGCACGCAGGCGCAGGCTGCCACGCCCGCCGGTGCACCTCCTGCTAGACTGCTTCAAGTTCTGCGCGCTACTGCTGAGAGGAGGGGCGTAACTAAGGCAAAAATCACGGGGCAAAAGCACCAATTAGTGACCCCCTCTCGGCACACACAAATAATGAGTAACCTACTCTCGGGAACCTGTGAGAACCTGCTGGATCCCACCTCTGGATGCAGCCATTTAGTTACGTGCGGGGTGGAAAATCGCCCCCAGACCCCCCCTCCTTCCCCTCGGGTCCATACACTGACTTCAAGACTAAGGTGACCAGATGAACCGGGATGGGGGGTAGGTGGCCGCACATGCCCGCACACCTGCAGGAGCGCACTGCCTTCTGGGGCTTACCGTTTCCCGCCCTGTCACAGGGCGGGAAACGGCAAGCCCAGAAGGCCGTGCTCCTGTGGCCACACGCGAGGGAGGGCTGCCGCACTGCCTTGCGCCCCAGAAGGCAGTGCGGCAGCCTCCCAAAATCGGGACAATTGAAATAACCCGCGGGATGCGGGACAAATTGTTTGAAGGCGGGACTGTCCCGCCAAAAGCGGGACGTCTGGTCAGCCTGTTCAAGACCTGGTGCAAAAAAAGTTGTTTGGTCGTGGAGGGGGAGGGCAGCCACCCATACGGGGGTGCTCAGAAAGCTCAGATGTTGCACCGGGCTACATTTCCCCTAGATACGCCTCTGCCTGGCGGCCAGGGTGGCAAGGCCTGTGTCTTCCCCCTCCAGTGACTCCAGTGACTCGGAAGCCATGGACCTGCAGATGGGGGCCATCAAGGCACTCCGGGGGGTACCCAGTGAGGAACGGCAGGAGCAGCGGCGGCGGCTGAAGCACCGGATTAAGCGGGCCGCGAAAGGGCAGGGCGCCGGGCGCCGCTTGCCCCCCGACGTGGCCCAGAAAATGCTTGACCGGCTGAAGGAGGAAGGAAGCAGCTCCAGCGAGGACAGCGAAGAAAGCAGCGCAGGTGACAGCAGTGCCCCCAGCTCGGGCTCTTCCTCCAGGTGAGCCTGGGTTACCTGGGTGTAACTACCTGAACACACAGAGTTGTTCTGCTTTGGTGGGCCGTAGCTTTCCAGGGTCCCTGGTTGGGCTGGGGGGGAGGGAGTCTTTCACACCGCCTACCACCAGAGGGTAGAAGACAAGGTCAGCGTGGTGTAGTGGTTAAGAGCAGGTGCACTCTAATCGGGAGAACTGTGTTTGACTCCCTGCTCTGCCACTGGAGCTGTGGAGGCTTATCAGGTGAAATAGATTAGCTTGTGCATTCCAACCTATGCCAGCTGTTGGCTGGCCAAAAGGCCGTAATAATAAATATCTATCTATCTTCCTATGCCAGCTGAGTGACCTTGGGCTAGTCACTGCTCTTCGGCGCTCTCTCAGCCCCACCCACAGCAGTGGCGTAGGAGGTTGAGAGCTCGTGTGTCTAATCTGGAGGAACCGGGTTTGATTCCCCGCTCTGCCGCCTGAGCTGTGGAGGCTTATCTGGGGAATTCAGATTAGCCTGTGCACTCCCACACACGCCAGCTGGGTGACCTTGGGCTAGTCACAGCTTCTCGGAGCTCTCTCAGCCCCACCCACCTCACAGGGTGTTTGTTGTGAGGGGGGAAGGGCAAGGAGATTGTCAGCCCCTTTGAGTCCCCTGCAGGAGAGAAAGGGGGGATATAAATCCAAACTCGCTTCTTCTTCTTCTTCTTATGCTCCTATTGATATAGCCTAGAATCGCACTGAGTTTATTGGCCGCCGCATCACAATTGAATGCTGAACCCAGCCAAGCTGCACTTGAGAGACGTAGAGGAGTTTTCAGTGCTTGCCTTAGGTGCTATTTTCTATGGATACGCCCCTGGTAGCATCCAGCACCCCCCTGATTGTGTAGAGTTGCCAGCTTTGGGAAATACTTTGAGATTTGGGGGGTGGAGCCTTGTGAGGGCGGGGTTTGCAGGGGGAGGGACCTCAGCAGCGGCCAATGCCGTAGAGCCCACCCTCCAAAGCAGCCATTTTCCAAAGGCGAGCTGATCTTGGTGGTCTGGAGATCAGTTGTAACGGTGGGAGATCTCCAGGTGGTAACTGGAGGTTGGTCACTCACGGTGTCATGTGGGTGCCTGGACTAAAACCAACGTGGTGTAGTGGTTAAGAGCAGATGCACTCTAATCTGGAAAACCGGGTTAGATTCCCCGCTCTGCCGCCTGAGCTGTGGAGGCTTATCTGGGGAATTCAGATTAGCCTGTACACTCCCAATTCATTCCAGTCATGAAGATGATAAGAAACGTTATTTCTAGTCTGGAGGTGAGGTGTTTATCGTTTTTGACCACTATGGAAGGCCATTTGTCTGAAACACATCTGGTTGGCCCGTCAAAAATTGTCCAGCTGTCCCTACTTGTGTAATGCATCAGTGAATATTTGTAACGTTCCCCGTTAGCATCCGCAATGTTGCCTTGGCATGTATTGAGGGTTTTAACCTGTAATTGTTAATCTTTAATAATTTTAATGTAATTAATAATGATTAATAATTAACAAGGATGTATATGACCGTAACTATTAATAATTAATCATTTCCCACATAATTTTCCATACTTAGTAATTTTCTATATTTTTATAATTTTGTAATCAGCGGACCTTCCGTTTGCATTTTCTTGACTTTGGGGTACTTAAATTTTATTGGCATCCCCTGAAAAAACTAGGCAATTGATCCCCAACCCTTTTGAGCTCGTGGGTCCTCTAAATTTCCGGCTCAGCGCGCTAAACGTAAAGGGCTGCCGCAGGAGATAAAGGAAGCCGTGCGACAGCTGCCGCAACTTACTGTATTCCTTATTATTGGAGCAGCAGTGGCATAACAGCAGGTGCATTCTGATCTGGAGGAACCGGGTTTGATTCCCCGCTCTGCCGCTTGAGTTGTGGAGGCTTATCTGGGGAATACAGATTAGCCTGTGCACTCCCACACACGCCAGCTGGGTGACCTTGGGCTAGTCACAGTTCTTCAGAGCTCTCTCAGCCCCACCCACCTCACAGGGTGTTTGTTGTGAGGGGGGAAGGGCAAGGAGATTGTAAACCCCTTTGAGTCTCCTACAGGAGAGAAAGGGGGGGATATAAATCCAAACTCCTCCTCCTCTTCTTCTTCTTCTTTTAAATATTTATATGCCTCCTTACCACCCACGTAGGGTCATTAAGGCAGCAAACATCAGACATTAACACAATAAGGATCCTTGTGCTCTGGAGGCAGCTGCTGCCAAAGGAATGTTTAAAAAAATCTGCACAGCCAATCAAGTCTCCAGCGACCAATTAGAAGCTTTCCTGGGCAGAAGCTGCACCTTGCCCCACCCACTTTCTAAAAACCCTTGACAAGTGCCAAGAAAGGTGTTGGCAGATGTCATGGCGCCGGCGGCCGCTGGTAATGCATCGAGGATCCCTGGCTCAGGACACCAACATCCGGGGGGTAGCGTAGTGTAGTGGTTAAGAGCAGGTACCTTCTAATCTGGGGGACCAGGTTTGGTTCCCTGCTCTGCCACTTGAGCTGAGGAGGCTTTTCTAGATATTTGAAGGGATGCCGTGTTAAAGAGGGAGCAAGCTTATTTTCTGCTGCTCCAGAGACGAGGACCAGGAGTCATGGGTTCAAGGTGAAGGAAGAGATTCCAATTGAGGAAAAACTTCCTGACTGTCAGGGCTCTTGGACAGTGGAATGCACTACCTCGGTGTGTGGTGGAGTCTCTGTCTTTGGAGTTTTTTTAGAGAGAGGCTGGATGGCCATCTGTCAGGAGTGCTTTGATTGTGTGTTCCTACATGGCAGGTGGATTGGACTTGATGGCCATTCTTGGGGTCTCCTCCAACTCTATGATTCTATAATTCTATAAAGCTGGAGGCGGCTGGCCGAGTTTCACACAAGATCTCCCATCATTTTTTAACAGCCTGGATTTTGCCTACCAAGGTCAGGCAGAGGCGAGCGGCAGTGAGGGACCCACGCCGGAATCTGAGGAGTTGGAGGAGGTGAAATCAGAGGCGCCGCCCCTGCAGAAGGAGGTGAAATCAGAGGCGCCACCCCTGCAGAAGGAGGTGAAATCAGAGGCGCCACCCCTGCAGGAGGAGCTGAAATCAGAAGCGCCACCCCTGCAGGAGGAGCTGAAATCAGAGGCACCACCCCTGCAGAAGGAAGCCAAATCTGACGAAAGACCCCGGCAGGAGGAGAACAAGGAAGAGAAATCTGACAGGGGTCCCAAGCAAGAAATGGAAGAAAGACAACCAAGGGGCCCAGTCGGGTTGCCAGGGCTTGCGAAACCAAGGGGTTTAATAGGACTGGCAGGGATGGATGCCCAACCAATACGCCTGCCTCTTCTCCCCTTTAAAAGGGATACTTAGATATTAAAATTGCGTCATATACAGTGTCAGCTGAATGCACAATAATGTGCGCGGTCACAAAACCGTGCACTTTTCACTGCAGGCACACACCAAGTTGGCCGCAGTTGGCCGCAGTTTCAAAGCGCAGGAGATAGAGAAGGCCTGCACACACTTCACACTGTTCCTTGCTCCCGTGCGGGAATTTGCATGCGCACGCAAACGGCAGTCATTCTTGCCTGCCTGTCACTGCTAGTACAAACACTGGGGAGCTATGACTGGTGACGACTTTGGAGCACGCACCCACGAACGCGCGGCGTTTCCTCTTACGGAATCAGATCCTTGGTCCCTCAAATCCAGTATGGTCTACTCTATGACCGGCAGTGGCTCTCCAGGGTTTCAGGCTGGGATCCTTTAGATCACCTCCTGCCTGGTCCTTTTTAAACTGCAGATTCCGGGGATTGATCCTGCAACCTTCTCCATGCCAAGCAGGTGATCTGCCATTCACCCAAAGGACCTGCTTACATGAAGCTTACGTGAAGCTGCCTTATATGGCATCAGACCATTGGACCATCAAGGTCGGTACTGTCTACTCTGACTGGCAGCTGCTATCCAGAGTCTCAGGCAGAGCTCTTTCACAGCACCTACCCTTTAGTTCTTTTTAACTGGAGGTGTAGGGGATCGAACCTGGGGCTTTCTGCATACAGCTGCTCTCCAAGCTCTCAGGCAGAGGTCCCATACATCACCTGACCCTTTAACTGGAGATGCCTGGGACCGAACATGGAACCTCACTGCTTGCCAAGCAGATACTCTACCACTGAGAGCCAGCATGGTGTAGTGGTTAAGAGCAGGCGCACTCTAATCTGGAGAATCGGATTTGATTCCCCGCTCTGCCACTTGAGCTGTGGCTCATCTGGCGAACCAAATTAGCTTGTGCACTCCAACACATGCCAGCTGGGTGGCCTAGGGCTAGTCACAGTTCTTTGGAGCTCTCTCAGCCCCACCCACCTCACAGGGAGTTTGTTGGGAGGGGGGGAAGGGCAAGGAGATTATCAGCCCCTTTGAGTCTCCTTACAGGAGAGAAAGGGGGGATATAAATCCAAACTCCTCTTCTCTTCTTCACTGTCACGGCCCCTCCCTGGGCCATTACCGCCACTCCCTTGCAGTTCCCACCCCTTCCCCCCCCCAAACCAACAAAACACACAGACACACACGGACACCAGAGACGGTACTGTAAGCCACAGGCTCCCTGCTTTCCATTTTATTGTGAAGCAGCGTCATTGGACAAGTCACCAGGAGAAACAATACCCGGGGGGGGGGGGGAGAGGGAAGTGCCCCCCATCTCCTCCAATATGCGTCTTATCTAGCATCCCCAAGAGCATATTTTCTTCAGGGACTGAGAAGCAGCAACTGTGGGAGGGGGAAGTTCTAAAGAAGACCGGGGGGGGGGGGGGCGGATACGACGGGAAAGGGGCATGAAGGATAAGCCAGGCTGGATCAGGCCCGTCGGGGGAAAGGCCTGCCAGCGGAGCCCTACACTGCAATTACGGGTTTTCAAGTAGCTAAAAATTCAAGTTTAAACATACAGGCACTTTAAAGCCAAGGAAGACGTCCGATACCACCCCCTCTGCCACCTCCTCCGTGGGGAGAGCCCCGCCCCCCGCCCCCGGGGCCACTTTCTAAAGGGTCGGGAACAGGATTCGGGTGGTTCGGAAGAAAGCGGAGCACAAAATAATATATTACATCATCTCTTAAATATAAACTCTGAATTAATACTCGAGGAGGTCCCTCGCCTACCCGTGACCACCTCCCCTCCCCTCCCCCCAATAACAAAAAAGCTACTCTGCCCCCTCCAAATGGGTGAGGGGAATTGGAAACCCAAGGAATGTGCAAACAGGCGGGAGGGGCACATGGGCCTGCTCCCCACCGCCCACCACCACCCAGCTGTATGCCAGCCCAATCCCCACTTTGGTGACCCCCCCACACCCCCATTGACTGGCATACTCTAGTGCAACAGAGTGGTAGAGAATAGAACGGGGTGCATATAAAGCTGAAGACGAGGGAAGGCACAAGAATTTGTGCCGTTTTGTGCCACCCTCGTGCCCACTCCGATTGATGCACAGTGTAAATTTTCCTGCGAAAAGGTCACATAGATCGCATAAATCTATGATTCGGGAACAGACGGGACCCCCTTTTCCCCTCACCCTCACCTCCAAGTGCTAAATTCTTGGTCAAGAAGGGTATGCCCGCAGGCGTTGCAAGGACATTGGGGCAGAGGCCCACACGCGAAGTGGCATTTCCCCCACTCCCAACCCCTTGGGGTGAATTAAGGGTGGCGGAGAATCTGGCCAGGTGCAGTGTGCGAGAGACCCACCAGGGGGCAGCAGGAGCCCAGCCTGACACAGCCCCGGCCTTGGCCGTGCCAAAGAACAAGGTGCAGCAGCAACGGCCCCGGGCACGGCCTGTTACTCCAGTCAGGACAGGGACTGCCCTGGGTGGGGAGAACGCCTCCGCCCCCCGCCCCCCGCCCCCCAGCCTGACACCAGGCAAAGCCTCCAAGCCTGGCACGGATCCCGAAAATCAGCCGCCATGTCCCAAAGGGGGAAGGGAGAGAGAGAACAATATCACCAAAGCCTTCCCCCCCCCCTCTCCTTTTTTGCTTCATAGGAGTCCTACGGGAAGAGGGCAACGTGACCCGGAAGTGGGCATGGAACCCAGGAGTCCTGGCACTCTTCCAAGCCTCTTTGGCGCCATCTTTTTTTCCCCAGGGAGTCTGGCTGTCTCTCTTCCCCTTAGCCCCGGCCCCAACCTTCCACAAGGGTGGGGAGGGATACAACCTAAAAAGGCAGGGTCTGAGGCTTATGGTACGCCAGCTGCCACCACCTCTCCCCCAAATGTAGCCCACCTGCTTTTTGTGGGTTCCTCCCCCCAGGAAGTAGGGACCCCCGTTCTGCCCTTACACAACTGCTTTTTTCCCCAATCCTGAGTACACACATTCTTCGTATGTTTGTTCCCACTCCACCTCGTCCCATGTTGGGGATCACTTTGGTTCAGAATTACCTCTCCCCGCTCCCCTTAGAGGCCGATAAAGGCACGGAGGCAGCCCAACCGGGGGAGAGGGTAGGGCATAGTGCATCCCGTTGCCGTAGCAACAGCTTGGTACCATGATACCTTCCCCATAACAACAGCATAGCACAGGCTGGGAGGTGGGGGGAAATAGTGCATCTAGTCCCTACAGAGTCACCATGGCAACAGTCTAAGCAAGGCAGGGTCGAGGCCTAGGCCTCGGCCTTACGCCATTTCTACTGCCTCTGGCCCGTCGGTTTGCATCTTTTCCAGGACGCCTTCTTCCTCCTCCTCCTCTTCCTCTTCCTCCTCCTCTTTGGGAACAGGAGACGGGGCCTGATGGGCGCGGTCATGATTCCAGTAGCGGGTGAGCGAGAGGAGCCCCTCGATTTGCCCATTGGTCAACTCAAGGTCAGCAGCGGACGGGGGCGTCCCTGCAGTGGGCAAAGACTCGGATTCGTGGTCGCCGCCACGACGCCGGCGCCTCGTCCGCACCTCCAGGCAGTTCTGGCCCTTGAGGTGGCGCTGCAGGTGGTCATCTTTGGCGAAGGCCTTGTGGCAAAGGCAGCACTCGTAGGGGCGAGCGCCCGTGTGCAGGTGGAGATGGTTCTTCAGGTCGTAGCTATGCAGGAAGCGAGCCGGGCAGTGCTGACAAGAATAGGGGCGCTCGCCTGTATGTTTCCGCATATGGATCTTCAGCTTATCATTCCTGCCAAACAAAAAAAATGGGCAGGGGGGGTGGGGGGAGAAGCAGAAGGCGCTGGTCAGTCCAAAGAGTAAGGGATTGCAGACAGAAGTGTTCTGACAAGCACAGAATCCAAAATACTAAAACATTTATATATCTAATGGCAATGTGTAGCTCTGATCTGCGGATACCTAAATCCACAGATTTGGGCCACACCAATGCTAAACAGCTTTTAAGCATCAGAAAACGCTAAAAAATATACGCTGGGTTTATACCTCTATGTTTAACGAAGAAAAATTGCACTCGTACCAATAGTTGTGCCAATAAACAACACCTTAATACAGAAAACAGCATAATTTTTTTGGGAAAACAAGCACCAACCACATGAATAAAAAATATCAAGGCTATACCAACAAGAGAATCCAGTGGTAAGGTTGACCACCATTTCCAGCAGTAAGGCAGGGCGGAGCGGCACACACAGGTATCTAGCAAACCAGGGAATGAAGTTTTGGCCTAGCTTTTTCCCTGACAACCTATTTTCCAATTGGTAAATCATTTGTAGAAATAGGATGATTGCAAAAAGGTGGTTGAGTTGGTCTGTCCTAGCAAAATAAAGCAAAAACTTAGTGGCATCTAAAAAGTCTTAACACTTATTTAAACTGAATTTTGGGGGTGTCACAGTCCACTTTGCCAGACAGTTCCCATCACATATCTAGAAATGTGCAGTGACTCCATGAAAGCTCACACTGAAATAAGTTTTAGGTGTTGTCAAAGGCTTTCATGGCCGGAATCAACTGGCTGTTGTGGGTTCTCCGGGTAGCGTGCCTGTGGTCTGGTAGTTTTTGCGCCTAACGTTTCGCCCCCTCTGCAGCTGGCATCTTCAGAGGCATGTCAAGAGGCTTCATGTGGAGGAGCAAGGAGACAAATCTAGTTCACGAGATTAGTCCATCTGCTCTTAATCAGTTCACCGCGCTGGCCCTTTGTGCAATTTAAATGAGGGAATGGCCGGGAAAGGAACTATCCTTAAAGATCACGCACATGAACACAAGGAGGAGGAGGTTTGAATTTATACCCCACCTTTCTCTCCTGTAAGGAGACTCAAGGTGGCTTACAAACTCCTTTCCCTTCCTCTCCCCACAGCAGACACCTTGTGAGGTAGAAGGGGCTGAGAGAACTGTGACTGGCCTAAGATCACCCAGCAGGAATGCATGAGTGTGGAAACACATCTGATTCACCAGATAAGCCTCTGCCACTCAGGTGGAGGAGTAAGGAATCGAACCCGTTTCTCCAGATTTAGAATCCACCTGATCTTAACCACTACCCCATGCTGGCAAGACAACCCGAGCATGATTTACACATCAGCAAAATCCCCAGTACCCCTCAAATTATAAATGAAATCTTGGGGGCGCACGGGGCAGCATGGGACAGCGCCAAATCAATTGGGGGGGCATCATTTCAAGGACAGCACTCACCGAGTGAAGCGGACCCCACAGACCTCGCAGGCAAATGGCTTCTCCCCAGTGTGGGTGCGCATGTGGCGGGGTAACTTCCCGGCGCCGTGGATAATCTTGTGGCAGACAGGACACTCCTGCGGCATCTGTGAGCGGCGCTTGCGCACCAGCTTGTCAGGAGCGTCGAGACCCGGAGCCAGCCCATGTGTGATCAACGAGCGCATGCAGTTCATGCTGTTGGGGTCAACCGGCTCTTCGTCCGAACCTGGATCCTCGGGCGAGAGTCCCCTGGCGTATATGTACGGATACATGCGAGAGGGTTGCAGTACCTCTTCCTCGTCCTCTCTGGGGAGGCCAAAGGCGGGCACAGGAGAGGCCTGGCTGGGGGGGCTTGGGCGCTCCTGCGTCCCAGTCGAGGACGGGGACGGAGAAAGCGATTGTTCCGCCACATGACTGTTGAGGCGGGAGCCTTTGGTTTGCAGAAACTTGCGGGTTTTCTTGCTGCGGCGGGGGGCTGGACAAGCCGGGGGCTCGGCCAAGTCCCCTTCCACATTGGGCAGGGTGGCAAAGGCTTCCAGATATCGGCGGGCACGCTCCCGGGCAGCATCGTCAGGGACGGGGGCTTCCAGGCCATTGCCTTGCAAGATCTCCACGCAGGCCGCGATGACGCAAGGGATCTCGAGGAGGCGGGCGGCACGCAACACCTCGCCGAGGCTTCCTGTGCTGATGGTCAGTGTGGCAGTATAGGCAAAGTCCAGGAGGGCCCCCAGAGCCTCGGCACCCACAAAATCCAGCTCGCACACCCCCATGCCTGGCCCCGCAAAGAGCCGTTGGAAGTAGCGGCTGGACGCAGCCAGCACAGCTCGGTGGGTCCGGTATTCCGAGCCCTGAGTCCGCAGGGTCACGTCGCACAGCACCCCCCGCCGGCGTTGCTCGTTCAGGCGTCCCAAGAGCTCGCTGCTGTGCTCTGGGAAAGGGATCCCAATCAAGTCGTCTTCAGGGCTGCCCATTGCCTCACCTGTAGGAAACAAAGAGAGCGGGGATGTGAGCACCAGACACTACTACAGCCAGTGAGGTGTAGAGGTGGAAGAGTTAAGACTAACCCTGGGGAGACCCAGGGAGAGGCTATCAGGGGGAAATGATGCAAGGGACACCTGCTCCAGGTGCCCCCCTGCCCTGCCCCCCCATTCTTAGGGGTGGGGCTTGGGGGCAGGGCTTGGGTGGGGGTGGCTCGGATGGGCACTGCAGCAGCCCATCTGAGCCACCTCCCTGCAGGCTGCCTCCTGCCCTCCTCAGGCCCCAGGAAGGGCAGAAGCCGGCATGCAGGGAGGTGGAAGCTGGGCAGGGCGGCGCAGCGAGCAGCCCAAGAGCCGGCCTGCTGCCGCGGTGCCTGTCCAAACCACCCCACCCCTGAGGGCCTAGGGAGGGAAGGAAGTAACTTGGACAGGCACTGAGGCAGCAGGCCAGCTCTGTCTTTAGGCACCTCTTCTGAGTCAGGTCAGCATGGGGGAGGAGGGGGGGGCAATTTTGCCCTAACCCTGTCCCTGTGGGCATAGGGGGGGCCCTGACCCAGGTTCAAATTTCCATTCAACCACAAAGCTCCCTAGGTGAACACGGACTAGTCACTCTCCCAGTTCTATTTATCCCTCTGGAAAAAAGAACTACCCCCAACTCCTGCAAGGATACAGATACCACAAAGACTGCCCTCTCCCGCATAAGGTCAGACATATATCGAAGTCACCCACTGAGAACCCTTACATGGCTATACTGGACAGGACCTTTTCGGAAGTGGCACCAAAGTCGGGGAAGTCCTTTTTGAGCAATACTCATTCGTTGCATTCCCCATGACCCTTTCGACAACAGGCTGAAAACGGTCCTAGATGCCACCGGAAGTCCTCTGATCAGTGGCATTTTGATTGTTACAACTGTGGATGATTAACTTCTGACAAGTTCGACTGGTTATCGGACGCTGCTACGTATTTTCCCGGGTGAGTGATGGTTTTGCTTACTGATGGTTTTTATATGTTATGTCATAAGAAGGCTTAAGTAGGTCAGGAGAAAGGGTCAAGCTATTTTTAAACGAAGAAAACCGAAATTTACACGGGACGCTCGAGTACATTCAGAACCCTTAACATCAATGAATCCTCCCAAGGGTCTTTTCACGTGGAGGTGGAGAGGATTACTTATTGCCGTGGGATTTTTAAAACTTATTATTCGTTGTTTGGCATTCAGCATCATTGTTTTTAATGTTTATGTTGGAAATCGTTATATTTTAAAGTGTTAATGATTGTTGCTGAGTTTTTCTGTGATGACCCACCTTGAGCCCTGCGGGGATAGGGCGGGATATAAATCAAATAAAATTTAAAAATAAATAAAATAAAGGCGAACCAATATTATCATCGTGAGCTGACGGAGCACCGCACTGAAGAAATGAAGTCTCGTAAATTCCCAGGTCGAAGTATCTTGTCTTACATAAATTTGCCTCATGTCCTAGGCCTTCCCCAATCTGTCTTACAAAGATAACAACTCTGGCCTTCTTTGCAAGGCTGTCGAGCACAGTAAAAGCAGAGAATATGTCTGAAACCCTTTGAAAGGGGCTGCATGGTTATCTCCCCTCTGCAGGTAACGGAGAGTTGAAGCTGATAGCGTCCCGCCGGCTCAGGCCTCGAAGCGGGTTTATGGCACCCGCAAAATTTGAACTGGGGGCTTCTCGGCTCAGCGCCAACGCGCAAACTGGACTCGCTCTCCCTACCCACTCCGAACCCGAAGGGAGGAGGAGGAGGAGGAAGTAGGGCTCCAGAGCGGCTAAAAAGGAAGCATACGCACATCGACAGAACGCAGCACCTTCATCTCAGCCGAGAGAGGAAGTCCTCTCGCCCCCAGACAATGCAAAGCAGATTGGGGGCCCAGATATCAGCTGGTTGAGGTCTAGCTGTGGCAGATTCCTAGGAAAGATATAGATGTTCCCTGCTGCCACCCACGGCCGTCGTCCCACCCCCCACCCCTCACCAAGAGAGGGGAAAGGTTAACTTTTGCAAGCACAGTTTGCACCCACAGCGCATCAGTCTCGACAGAAGAAACGCAGCTTCTTGCAGCTTGACATGCAGATCCTTCGAACTCTGACCTGCCCCTATAACTGCCTGTAATTCCTTGCCCGACCCCCGTGCCTCCCAATGGCAGAAATGCAACAGGTAAAGCTCCTCCAGCGTGGCACAGTGGTTAAGATCAGGTGCACTCTAATCTGGAGAACCGGGTTTGATTCCCTGCTCTGCTACTTGAGCTGTGGAGGCTTATCTTGGGAACCAGATTAGCCTGTGCAGTCCAACACATGCTAGCTGGGTGACCCTGGGCTAGTCACAGTTCTTTGGAGCTCTCTCAGTCCTGCCTACCTCATAGGATGTTTGTTGTGAGGGGGGAAGGGAAAGGAGGTTGTAAGACCCTTTGAGTCTCCTTACAGGAGAGAAAAGGGGGATATATGTATATCCAACTCTTCTTCTTCTCCAACAGATCAGCTTCAGATCCAACAGATCAACAGATCTTCAGATCTCCAACAGATCAGCTTCACCAGCTGGATTTCAGCCCAGGCTATGGTGGTTGCCCATACCTCTTCCTGCTCAATTGTGCCATTTGGACTGGCACCCACCCACTCCACTGTTCTCTGCAACGCACAACCCTGTGGCAGACAGTGGGCTGGCAGCCAAAACCAGGAACCGTACGTGAGGACCCAGGATTATAGACAAGAATCAGAACAAGCCTGTAATTTAGAGAGGCAGGGAGAGAGACACGATGCTTATTAAACGGGGACAGGGCTGTGCCAATGAGAACCAGTCCTCAAGCAGAACCAGGTATGGTGTATGTATGTATAATTGACGTGCCCCATAGCCAATAGTCTGATCCCTTTAACTGGAGATACCAGGGATCAATCCTGGGAGTTTCCGCACGCAAAGCAAATCTTTTACCACTGAGCCATAAGCCGTCCCCCGTAAGGGCTGTTCGACAGTGGCATGGACTACCTCAGAGTGTGGTGGAGTCTCCTTCTTTGGATGTTTTAAAGAGAGGCTGGACAGCCATCTGCCAGGAGTGCTTTGATTGGGTGTTCCTGCATGGCAGGTGGATTGGACTTGATGGCCCTTGGGGTCTCTTCCAACGCTATGATTCTACGATGACGCAGCCAACTTCCGTTCCTTCCTGGGCCCCTGTTCCTTACGAAGCCCGTTCCTCACACCAGTGTTCCATTTGCTGGGTGACCAGAGAGGAATTCAGGGCCACAGGGGCCCAACAGGCAGAAATTTAACCGGTACAGATTTTCCTTGTCAGGGGCCAAGCGACAGGGTACGGCCTCACCAGTCAGCCGCAAAACGCACAACAGCCCTTCTAAGAATATGTTGGCAACGCCAGTGGGGCAACGGCTCCCTCCCCATTCTGCTGGGTTCCATTAAGCGCCGTGTCTCTGCAAATAATTTTAGGATTCGTTTCCCAGAAAGGATAATCCAGGGATCGTAACTGGCCCTGCTACGACGACGTGTTTACACTACTCCGCGCTTCTACAGAGGAGCGCAAGGACGTAGCTCCATTTCCCTCGTTTTAGCCACACGCTGACCCAGTTGAATCGCCCAGGTCTCGAAGCGCCACCTTCTGTGGCACGGAACACCTTTACCCCAGATAGCTCGGGTGCCCATGGGCACAGCTGCGGGGGGAGGGGAGCAGAGAGAATACAGCATGCCCTTTCTTGTCCGGGCAAGGAGCACAGCACTCTGGCCGCTCCCTGCCCGCCTTGGGTGCCCGCCAGCGGAGCCGTTCGCCTTCTCAGGGGCAGGGGGTGGGTGGGAACGGGCTCTGGCAGGGGCAACCGCGCCCCTCTCTGCCAAGCAGGCCCAACCGGCCGGGCGAGGCGACGGGCAGGCTCCGTGGAAACTGCCAGGCGTGGCTGTGCTGGAGCACTCTGACCGGGAGCTGGGTGTGGCGGCGTCATGACAGCAGCCTGGCCAGGGTGCCAGCTCAGCCGGAACTGGAGAGGAGGAAAGGGGCATTTCTCAGAGCCGGCTGCCTCCCCCCCGGGGCAGCGTTGGGGGAAGCCAACCATACCGAGCTCTTTTCTTTTCCCAGGATGGCAGCTGCCCTAGGCTGCCTGGCTCCTCCACCTGCGTTCTGCACCACACCTGGACACTGAAGGCAAATCCCTGCCTCCCCCCGCCCCCCGCACATCCATAACACCCCCCCCCCGCCCCAAGATTCAGGCTTCCACCTTTCCCAGCACAGATTCTTCGATCTTTGTACAACTATAGATCTGGCGATGGCTCACCTGCGGCATTTTCAATCGCAAAGAATGGGTGAGGGCCCCAATTCAGGCGGGGGGGGGGGGCGTGCTTCCGGGCATGCTTGCAATTAACCCTTTCATCTCTGCACTGTTTCCATAACCACCCTTCTGGGTTGTTATTTTTGGGGGCAGGAAGAGGGTGGGCAGGGCAAAAATGCACTCGTTTGTCCGGCAAAATAATCGGCATTGCGGGAGTTAGGAGACTGGTATCGCACAAACGACCAGAAGGGCTTAAAAATGCGCACACACACACACACACACACACACTCAATAGCTCTGATCAAAACTGAGTGTTGCCTCTGCTCCTGTTTGCAGTAAACATCTCTGGATCTATCACTGTCCTATCGAGCCCCCAGGCAGAAGTGTGGATTTTCCTGGTACAGAGACCAGGCAGGGTTGGGGGGGTTTACCTGTCGGGTTGGGGGAGCCTTCACCTGTTGAATTCCGCCAGGCAGATTTCTGCTTGACGGCTCGAGGGGAAAAGTGGCAGGCCGGCTTTGAACATGGAAAGCAAAAAAAAAAAGAGAGAGAGAAGGCCTCGCTCTCAGCTCCCCACCCTGCTCTGGGAACAACAAAACCCCGGAGTCCTGAGATTACCCACAAGGGCTCCGTGCCCGGCCTCGCGGCCCCAGGTGGGAAGTAGGAAGGCCGGTTTAGCCACAATTAAACCATCAGGCCCCCTGCGAGTCTCCCAACCCTGACAAAACCCCGATCAGATTAGAGGAGGATTAGGAGGAAGAGTCGAGGCTGGGATTAGAGAGGGCTGTTCCGCCACAGGCGGGAGTGGAAGATGGTTTGGCAGGTGAAGGGGGAAGGGACGGAAAAGGCGAGGGAGGGAGGGAGGGAAGCCACGCTCAGGAACAAGGAGTCATGCACAGCATTCCAGCGTATGATCTGTTTGGAGCACCTCTTTCCATAACCCTTTCCAATCCCTGCTTTTTCACTACTGGGTGTCAAGAAGAGCGTTTCTGGGCATGCACAGAGTACTGCCCCTTCCCACGCCGAGTGAACAAGCACCCTCAAAACAGGGGTTTCAGACACACGGTCATCTCTCACGGCATAGTTGAAATGGGTGCGTGCCCCCCCAGACACACACGCACACCTGCCAACAGATGAAAATAAAGACACCCCAATCTTCAGGGACTATAAAATTATGCCTGGGGTAGAAAATGTTGACCGAGAGAAATTTTTCTCTCTTTCTCACAATACTAGAACCAGGGGGCATCCATTGAAAATGCTGGGGAGAAGAATTAGGACTAATAAAAGGAAACACTTCTTCACGCAACGTGTGATTGGTGTTTGGAATATGCTGCCACAGGAGGTGGTGATGGCCACTCACCTGGATCGCTTTAAAAGGGGCTTGGACAGATTTATGGAGGAGAAGTCGATCTCTGGCTACCCATCTTGACCCTCCTTGATCTCAGATTGCAAATGCCTTAGCAGACCAGGTGATCAGGAGCAACAGCCGCAGAAGGCCCTTGCTTTCACCTCCTGCAGGTGAGCTCCCAAAGGCACCTGGTGAGCCACTGCGAGTAGCAGAATGCTGGACTAGATGGACTCTGGTCTGATCCAGCGGGCTCGTTCTTATGTTCTTATCCCCATGCAAAAACGCACATCTGCGCACATATACTGGTAAAGACCCAAGTAAGATTGCTTCTTGGGGCGCCGTTTCTCTCCTCTGCATCGGCGTCTCTCGTGCTGTTTCCAACACTAAGGGGCCGTTCGGGTTAAGGACACCCTGGGTTAAGGATACCCCAGAATCAGACCACAACCGTCAATATAGTCGGCTCAAAATCCATTCCCGCAGCAGTGGGGTATGAAATGGCCAGCAGCACAATACCCCGCACATCTGTGGTCTTGCGCAGGCATCAGGGCTTGAGTGTTCACTCGAAAACCACCAGCTTAAGGGGTTGAAGGGCCAAGTCTCACCAATCCCGCCCCACCAAAGGCAAGAGTTTAGTAGAAAGCCAGCATGGTGTAACGCAGTGGTGGCAAACCTATGGCACGGGTGCCCGAGGTGGCACTCACCCTGCCACACGCACACCTAGCCTGGCCTGGGCCACTGGGCTCAATTATTAGCATTAAACCTAAGACCTAGTTTTGGGGAAGCAGTGTAGGTTACCCTGTTAAGCACTGTTAAACCCCACTGATTTTCATGCGAAGAACCAAAGCGCGATCCTTTACCTGGGAGTAAGCTCGGTTGCTGGCAATGGGGCTTGCTTCTGAGTAAACCCTCCTAGGGCCGTGTTTCATCCGTTGGAAGAGTTGCATGGTTGCTTCAAAGCAAAGCCACCGACTACCACCAAGCTTACTCCCGAGTAACACACGCCTCAGAGCCAACCGTTTCTTCTAAACTAAAACCTCAGTATTCAGGTTAAATTGTCATGTTGGCACTTTGCGATAAATAAGTGGGTTTTTGGTTGCAATTTGGGCCCTCGGTCTCGAAAAGGTTCACCATCACTGGTGTAATGGTTAAGAGCAGGTGCGCGCTAATCTGGAGAACCGGGTTTGATTCCCCGCTCTGCCACTTGAGCTGTGGAAGCTTATCTGGAAAACCAGATTAGCTTGTGCACTCCAACATATGCCAGCTGGGTGACCTTGGGCTAGTCACAGATCTTCGGAGCTCTCTCAGCCCCACCTACCTCACAGGGTGTTTGTTGTGGTTGCGGGGGAAGGGAAAGGAGCTTGTAAGCCCCTTTGAGTCTCCTTACGGGAGAGACAGGGGGGGATATAAATCCTTCTTCATTCTCGTCAAATATCTACACAGCCCCAAATGGACAGTGAAATAGAAAGGAAGGATCGCAGAAAGCTGGGAGTTGAAATGATCCAGGGTGAGAATTGTTGGGGGCACCTCCCACCGGCAAGGTTCAAACGGCATCCTGTTACAATCCTGTTACAAGCAAACGGATAAAATCTGGCCGACAAACCCTATTTCAGCTCATTCCAATCCAGAGGACGGAAGGAATCAATCGCGTCTCACGAAGGCACAGGGGCGCAAGAGGCGACAGACGTTTGGTTGGTCCCCATGAAACACACGGCAGCTGCCACTATTTGTTGGCTCTTGATCATTATGCCAGCATTAATGGGGGAGGGGTGGAGACCCCACCAGTTCGGGAAGGAATCATCTTGTGGACTTATTAGGACTAATAAAAGGAAACACTTCTTCATGCAACGTGTGATTGGTGTTTGGAATATGCTGCCACAGGAGGTGGTGATGGCCACTCACCTGGATAGCTTTCAAAAGGACAGATTTATGGAGGAGAAGTCGATCTATGGCTACCAATCTTGATCCTCCTTGATCTGGGGTTGCAAATGCCTTAGCAGACCAGATGCTCAGGAGCAACAGCCGCAGAAGGCCATTGCTTTCACCTACTGCAGGTGAGCTCCCAAAGGCACCTGGTGGGCCACTGCGAGTAGCAGAGAGCTGGACTAGATGGACTCTGGTCTGATCCAGCTGGCTTGTTCTTATGTGGCTGACGGGCTGTGTCAGTGTTAGAGCATTTGACCGGCAAACAGGAGATGGCCGGTTCCATTCTTGAAATTTCAGGGGCTCCTTCCACTCTGTGCGGGAGGGAAGGGGGCATGGGATAACCCAATCTTGTCGGGCCTCAGAAGCTAAGCAGGGTCAGTATTTGAAAGAGAGACCACCAAGGAAGGTTCTGCAGAGGAAGGCCGTGGCAAACCACCTCAGCTTCTCATTTGCCTTGAAAGCCCCTTGCTGGGGGTCATCATATATTGGAAGCTAAGCAGGGTCAGCATTAAGAAGGAAGACCACCAAGGAACGTCGTGCAGAGGAAGGCCGTGGCAAACCACCTCTGCTTCTCACTAGCTTTTGAAAACCCCTTTCTGGGGCCAATTCATGTTGGAAGCTAATGAGGTTCACTACATGGAAGGGAGACCATCAAGAAGGCTCAGTGGTGGAACATGATGACAAACCACCTCCTCACCTGCCTTGAACGCCCCCTTGCTATGACTTGACAGCACTTTACATCAACTTATTTTTTTATTTTAGTTTATGTGAAAAGATTTTCAAGCTGCCCTTTGCCATCAAGGCGGGCTGAGGGTGGTTCACGTCGTTCAACGTACAATCCCGCGGCAATAAAACGATATATCCATCTACCGATTTGAAATCGGCTTCAGATTAGAGACCGCAGCCAGCAATACTGAACTCAACAGGATGGGGGGGGGGGAGTAGGGAGGCCAGCTGAGATGGTTGAGGGCAGTGACATTACTGCCCTCAAACAGACACCTGGCGGAACCACTGTGGTGTGGTGGTTAAGAGCAGGTGGACTCTAATCTGGAGAACCAGGTTCGATTCCCCACTCCTCCGCCAGAGTGGCAGAGGCTTATCTAGTGAGCCAGATGTGTTTCTCCACTCCTACATTCCTACTGGGTGAGCTTGGGCTAGTCACAGTTCTCTCTGAACTCTCTCATCCCCACCTACCTCACAAGGTGTCTGTGGCGTAGGAGGTTAAGAGCTCGTGTATCTAATCTGGAGGAACCGGGTTTGATTCCCAGCTCTGCCGCCTGAGCTGTGGAGGCTTATCTGGGGAATTCAGATTAGCCTGTGCACTCCCACACACGCCAGCTGGGTGACCTTGGGCTAGTCACAGCTTCTCGGAGCTCTCTCAGCCCCACCCACCTCACAGGGTGTTTGGGGTGGGGTGGGGAAGGGCAAGGAGATTGTAAGCCCCTTTGAGTCTCCTTGCAGGAGAGAAAGGGGGGATATAAATCCAAACTCTTCTTCTTCTCTTCTTGTGGGGCGAGGAAGGGAAAGGAGCTTGTAAACCACCTGTACATCTCCTTACAGGAGAGAAAGGTGGGGTGTAAATCCAAACTCTTCTTCTTCTTTACACTTGCTTATTCATTTGCAACTAAATTATCCTACTAGGAGAAGACAAAACAGTTGGGAATGGTTTCTATGGCGCCATGGGTTGGGCAACTAGCTAGGGATTAGAAAGGCCTAGTTAGAATCATGAGGGACCCCCCAGGAACTGAAGAAGAAGAAAAGTTTGGGTTTATGCCTCACTTTTCTCGACCTTTAAGGAGCCTCAAAGTTGCTTTCAGTTGTCTTCTCTTCCTCTCCCCTCAACAGACACCCTGTGAAGTGCAGCTGAGAGAGTCACCCAGCAGGCTTCATGTGGAGTAGTGAAGAAGAAAAGTTTGGATTTATACTCTGCCTTTCTCTCCTGTAAGGAGACTCAAAGGGGGCTTACACACTCCTTTCCCTTCCTCTCCGCACAACAGGAACCTTGTGAGGTCGGTGGGGCTGAGGAAGTTCTGAGAGAACTGTGACTAGCCTGAGGTGACCCAGCAGGCTTCATGTGTAGGAGTGGGGAATCAAACCCAGTTCTCCAGATCAGAATCCACCCCTTTTAACCGAGCTCGAGGAGGCAACGCTAAGCTAGGCGGACCTATGGCAAAAGGCAGGGGTGTCCAACCAGCAGGGGCTGATGGGAATTGTAGTCCACGGACATCTGAAGCGCCAGACTTGGACACCTCTGGCATGTCGTATATTCAGCAGGAGTGGCGTAGGAGGTTAAGAGCTCGTGTATCTAATCTGGAGGAACCGGGTTTGATTCCCCGCTCTGCCGCCTGAGCTATGGAGGCTTCTCTGGGGAATTCAGATTAGCCTGTGCACTCCCACACATGCCAGCTGGGTGACCTTGGGCTAGTCACAGCTTCTCGGAGCTCTCTCAGCCCCGCCTACCTCCCAGGGTGTTTGTTGTGAGGGGGGAAGGGCAAGGAGATTGTAAGCCCCTTTGAGTCTCCTGCAGGAGAGAAAGGGGGGATAGAAATCCAAACTCCTCCTCCTCCTCCTCCTCCTCTTCTTCTTCTTCCTCTTCCTCTTCCTCTTCTTCTTCTTCTTCTTCATTATTGCAGGTGGGCCACGGTGGAGCGGCCGTCTGCTTTGCGTACACAGAGTCCCCGGTTCTCATCCTGGCATCTCCAGTTCCAGGCTCTCGGGCAAGAGGCGTTGAGAAAGAGGCTCCTCTGCCTGAAACTCTGGGCCGCAGCTGCCAATTAGAGCAGGTAACACCGCGCTAGATGAATCGATAGTCTCGAGGCATTCGAGATTCTCTTGGGCAACGGAAGGGTTGCGGAACGTTTGCAAACAGAGGGAGGCGGATCAGCCGTCCCAGATCGATGTTGGCGCGGACGGGCGGTGCGAGTTTAAGCGGATTCCTTTATGGACAGCCGGCCGAGCAGCTGGTCACGGTGCCAAGATGCCTGTTTCACCGACAGGGAAACTGAGGCGAGGCAGCAACGCCTTATCCGATGCCACTTTGTCAGAACGTGTCAACAACACACCCGTGCCCAGAGACCAAAGGAAGACCTTGTTCCCGCATCCGTGTGGGCTAGAACTCCAACCCACGGGCCTTGGAGATAGCCGGCAGGGTTCTAAAGTCATCTGACGAAAGTCGCCAGCATGGTGAAAAGAGCCAGCGTGGCGTCGTGGTTAAGAGCAGGTGGACACTAATCTGGAGAACCGGGTTTGATTCCCCACTCCCCCACCTGAGTGGCGGACGCTTATCTGGTGAACCAGATGTGTTTCCCAACTCCTACATTCCTGCTGGGTGACCTTGGGCTAGTCACAGAACTCTCTCAGCCCCACCTGCGTCACAAGGTGTCTGTTGTGGGGGGAGGAGGGGAAAGGAGCTTGTAAGCCACTTTGAGTCTCCTTATAGAAGAGAAAGGTGGGGTATAAAGCCAAACTCCTCCTCCTCTTCTTCTTCAAAAACTTATGCCCAAAAAATCTCGTCGGCCTTTATGTGCCCCAGGAGTCGAATCGAGCTTTTCAACTACAGACCGACAACAGATATTCTCTGAAACTATCTTCCCCGAAGCATTCAAGTGTAATTTTTTTTTTTGCCACAAATTCACTATTTCAAGCACCGCTTTAATGGCACAGGGAATCCAACTGGCAATGCTAGCCATGGAGACAGGGGTCAGTTCTGCAGCAATGACCGGGTGGGGCGAAAACACTCTGCAGTTCCTCAGAGACACTGCCAGTTTGCTCCCGTCTTTCCCGCGCCCTAGGACTCAGTCCTGATAATCAGACACCCCGTTCTGCTAAAAATCACTCCGCGGGTTAATCCCGGGCACATACTTGCTGCATTAGCAAGTTTTCTTTTGTTTGATAGAGCTTGTGCAAAAAGATAATTGGGGGGGGGGGGCAGCCATTTGTGCTGAAATCTGTTACCCCCCCTCCCCCGGTTGCTACAAAAGAGCAAACTTGAACCTTAACAAGGAGCAGCCGTCTTGAAAATGAGACTTCTGACTCCTCTCGGTAGAGACACGGAGGCCGCGTCTCTGTCAAACCACCCCTTCCCCCCCACACACACACACGCTCTCTCTTTCCACCCCCTGCTGTTCACCATGGCTGCTCTGAGTTCAGGTTCTTCTTCCTGTTTTCAGAGAAAGATCTGTGCGCTGGCAACCAACGGGCCAGTGACGGGGGCGACGAGAAACCCACAACCGCCCGCCCTCCCAGAGTCATCGCTCCGTCACCCAAAAGCGCAATTTCGGATCCCAGGCGCGTGGCCGTCCGCCCTCCCTGCGCTTGACAAAAACAATCAGCGGTCCTAGCAAAGCATCGACGGGCAGGCCAGACGCCCCCTCCTTGAGCGCTGGGGGCATGCCCTGCCGGAGAGGGGGTTAAAAAACTGAAAGCCCAAAACAGCCGCGGCTTTCTCGGTTCAGAGGGTCCATTCCCAGCAGTGGGTGTATCGCAGGCCACGTTTTCACAGCACTGAACTGAACAACGCGGCAACCACCAACGGCCCAGGAAGAAGCCCGATTGTGCCACACCTGTGGGGGCTGCAGATAATGGGGACTGGTCGTCAAAAACGTGGCACGGCGATGGCACTGGCATACACCTGAGTTTGGGCAGGTGCCAGGGCCCAAGGCTTCCAGAAGGACACACCTGAACCCCCTGCTGCTCCCCCAAATGGCCTTTGGGCTCCTAACACCATGGGGGGAAAGGCATTTCTGTGGTGAAGAAGGAGGAGGAGGAGGAGGAGGTGGAGGAGGAGGAGGAGGAGGAGGAGGAGGAGGAGGAGGAGGAGGAGGAGAAGAAGGAGGAGGAGGAGGAGAAGGAGCAGGAGGAGGAGGAGGAGGAGGAGGAGGAGGAGGAGGAGGAGGAGGAGGAGAAGGAGAAGAAGGAGGAGAAGGAGGAGGAGGAGAAGAAGAAGGAGAAGAAGGAGGAGGAGGAGGAGGAGGAGGAGGAGGAGAAGGAGGAGGAGGAGGAGGAGAAAAGGAGGAGAAGAAGAAGAAGAGGAGGAGGAGGAGGCCTGGAGGAGGAGGAGGCGGCGGCGGCAGCGGCAGCGGCGGCATAAATGCCATTAGGTTTCAGTTGCCTCTATATACCAGAACTGTCTCAATTTTCTAGCTCACACCCTTTGTAAGTCAATATAGAGCTGTTTGCTTTTGAGGAATGAAATGTTGTGAAGCCAAGTTAGTAGATGGACCGAAAGACGGGGGTTTTCAGACCTTTCTCCGATCCTGCGGGCACATTTGGAAGCACAATCATACAATGTGTAGTCGAAGGCTTTCACGGCCAGAATCACTGGAGCGTTGTGGGTTTTCCGGGTTGTATGGCAGTGTTCCAGTAGCCCTTTCTCCTGACGTTTCACCTGTATCTGTGGCCGGCATCTTCAGAGGATCTGCAGATGCCAGCCACAGATGCAGGTGAAACGTCAGGAGAAAAGGCTACTGGAACACGGCCATACAGCCTGGAAAACCTACAACACCCTAATCATAAAATGGCTACTGTAAGAGGAGGAGTTAACCATACAGAGGAAGCCAAGGCGCAAAAAACCCGAAGAGATATATTTCAAACGCACTGCAAAGTGGAATGGAAGAGAACAGAATCAACCCTACGGCGGAAGCTGCCGCCCAAACAATATTATTTATTTATTGGTTGGACCGGCATCCCGCTCTCCCCACCAAAGCAGGCTCAGAGAGACTATCAATGCATCTGTGCTGGCACGGTATAATATAAAGCTTAATAAAAATGACCCAAAAACCCCATGTTAGAACCAAACAACGGCGGAGGAAAAAGAAAACTATTTCACTGATAGAGGAAATAGAAAACTATTTTAAATCTGCGTAGCGAATCGGATCCCAGGTGGCCAATTGGACGCCCTGCTCGACAGGTGCCTCACCTGTCTCCGCACACTTTCTAAAAACACTCGGTGGGCACTCAGAAAGGTGTTGGCGAATGTCCGGGTGCCCATGGGCCCCATGTTGGATTTGACAGACAGACAGACAGACAGACAGACAGACAGACAGACAGACAGACAGACAGACAGACAGACAGTGGGTGCCATTTGGAGCCATCGTGGTGCAGCGGTTAAGAGCAGGTGGATTCTAATCTGGAGAACTGGGTTGGATTCCCCACTCCTCTGCCTGAGTGGCAGAGGCTTATCTGGTGAACCAGATGTGTTTCCACACTCCTACATTCCTGCTGGGAATGTCCTAGTTCTCTCGGGACTCTCTCAGCCCCACCTGCCTCACCAGGTGTCTGTTGTGGGGAGAGGAAGGGAAAGGAGCTTGTAAGCCACCTTGAGGCTCCTTACAGGAGAGAAAAAGGGGGGGGGGTAGAAATCCAAACTCCTTTTCTTCTTCTAATGTACATACATGCGGAGAACCAGTGGTGGTATTCAAATAATTTAACAACTGGTTGTTTGCAAGCACCATTTTAACAACCGGTTCTGCTGAAGTGGTGCGAACCGGCTGAATCCCACCACTGCATAGAACTGTGCGCATGGGCACATTTAGGTTGTGTTTAATGCCCTGGGTGAGTATTTATACACCAGTGAAGCTCATTTTGAGGGGCCGATTACAGATCGTGGGGAAAACCGTTTTCTAGCGTCTCTTTCTTGGTTTTGAAAAACGGTGAAAAAGACGTGTTCGCAAAGCAAAGCCACAGACAAGCCCTTCGACAGCTTTGCGCACGCCGTGGCGGTGGCCATGGGGCTTCCTTGAGTAAAAAAATCCCCCCCCCAAACCACATTCCTGTTTCCACCTGTGAAATATCAAAGGGTACAAGAATCTAGAGGGCCTTTCCCGTTCCGGTGGGTCACGACCAAACAGCTTCCAAACCGGGAGGGTGGCACCAGCGCCAAACTTTTGACCGCAGCCCTGCTGACGGCAGAACATTTTGCACCGGGTAGCGGGCCGGATGCAGCAGTGGGGTTGAGCTATCCCAGCGGGGAGTGGAGGAGGGGATTTTCCACCCCTACAGTTGTGGGGGGGAGATGCTGACAAGATAAGCCGGGGAGGTGGCGACGGGAGGCGAAGAAGAAAGAGACTTGGGTGCCGGGGCTGTGCGTTTACTGGAAAACCCAAGTACTACGGTGACCAGATGCAAAGGAGAACGAAACTCTCGTCGCTTGGGTCAAGGGCAGGGGGAACTTTCGCAGGCAGAGCTGCCCTTAACCGAAATTCCCCCCCTCGCGTTCGTCAATTATATTTTAAACCCCAATCCCCCATCAAAAAGCTCGAGGCAACACCTCCCGCCTCTGCTTTGCCCTCACGACGGCCCTGCGAGGCAGGCTACGACAGACAGGTCGCTTCAAGGTCATGTAATTGACGCAGTGGGGATTTGAACCCAGACCTCCCTGACTGCAGCCCAGGATTCCTGCATCCCCCGAGGCCCTCACAACTTCCGCAGGGCGGGGATAATAGCGCTGTCAACGCTTCCTATTGTGGCTAGTGTGGCGGGCGCCAGCCCTCCATGCCTTGCATTCTGGGTAGCAGAATTAGGAACTGCTTTGGGTAATGGTAGAACAGAACTGGGAAGAATTTCACAGGTCACGGCCGAGCCGGAACAGATCCCGGCGTAAGGAGGGAGTCAATAGCAAAATATTAATAACAACTTATGCAGCCCTGAGTTTCTCCCCAATGGAGACCCCAAACCAGCTTATAACATTCTCTCTGCCTCCATTTAGGGTCAAGAGGTGACACGATAGCCTGTTTAGAAAGCTGAAGGGATGTCATGTTGGTGAGGGAAGCAAGCTTGTTTTCTGCTGCTCCAGAGACTAGGACCAGGAGTCATGGGTTCAAGGTGAAGGGAAAGAGATTCCACCTAAACATCAGGGAAAACTTCCTGACTGTCAGGGCTGTTGGACAGTGGAATTCACTCCCTTGGAGTGTGGTGGAGTCTCCTTCTTGGGAGGTTTTTAAAGAGAGTCTGGATTAACATCTGTCTGGAGTACTCTGATTATGTGTTCTTGCATGGCAGGTGGATTGGCCTTGATGGCCCTTGGGGTCTCTTCCAACTCTGTGATTCTATGATTCCATTTGACTCTCACAACAAATGAGAGGCAGGCTAAGCTGAGAATATGCAGACTGGCTAAGGTCACCCAGCAAGCTGGCATGGAAACTGTAAAATATTCTATTCATTTCCTTCAGTTACACCCCAACTTTCTCCCCAGGGGACCCCCAAAACAGTTCACAACAGTTTCTCCTCTTCGCTTTTATTCTCACGTCCTAACCTACCCTGCGATGTAGTTTAGGTGACTGGCCCAAAATCACCTAGCTATTTTCCACAGCAGAGTGGACATTCACACCTGAGTCTTCTAGATCCCAGCCTGGCACTCTAACCACTACGCCAGACTGGCTGACTTCCCAGCTCCAAAGTGGACAGGTTTTCCCGCCTAATCGCTGTTCCCTGGTCAGATAAATGAAATAACTGTTTTTTGGCGACTCTACACAGAACCCCAAGAAGCCACCAGCCACCGAGGCGATCAGCCCTCACCAGTTTAAAGCAAGCACCGGGAGTGTAAAATCTTTGGCAAATTAAAAGATGAGTGGACAAAGTTAACACAAGTTTGTTTGGCCACTAAAAAAGAAGGGGGAGAGAGAGAAAGAGAGAAAAGAAAGGAAGAGAAATAAAGAAAGAGGCATAAAGAAAGAGGCACAGAGAGAGAGAGAGAGAGAGAGAAAAGAAAGCAAGAGGCAGAGAGAGAGAGAGAGAGAAAGAAAGAAAGAAAGAAAGAAAGAAAGAAAGAAAGAAAGAAAGAAAGAAAGAAAGAAAGAAAGAAAGAAAGAAAGAAAGAAAGAAAGAAAGAAAGAAAGAAAGAAAGAAAGAAAGAAAGAAAGAAAGAAAGAGGCACAGAGAGAGAGAGGCACAGAGAGAGAGAGAGAGAAAGAAAGAAAGAAAGAAAGAAAGAAAGAAAGAAAGACAGACAGACAGACAGACAGACAGACAGACAGACAGACAGACAGAAAGAAAGAAAGAAAGAAAGAAAGAAAGGGAAAGGAAGGGCCGCAAGGAGGGGCGCAGGGAGGAAGGAAAGGGAAAGGAAAGGAAGGAAGAGATGAGGACAGACCGGACGGACAGACCGGACGGACGGACAATGGACGGACAAAGAAAGAAAGAAAGAAAGAAAGAAAGAAAGAAAGAAAGAAAGAAATTAAGAAAGAGGCACAGAGAGAGAGGCACAGAGAGGGAGAGAGAGAAAGAAAGAGGCACAGAGAGAAAGAAAACAAAGAAAAATAGAGAGAGAAAAAAGAAAGCAAGAGGCAGAGAGAAAGAGACAGAGAGAAAGCAAGAGGAAGAAAGAAAGAAAGAAAGAAAGAAAGAAAGAAAGAAAGAAAGAAAGAAAGAGAAGAAAGAAAGGAAAGAAGAAAGGAAAGAAAGAAAGAAAGAAAGAAAGAAAGAAAGAAAGAAAGAAAGAAAGAAAGAAAGAAAACCACCAGACACACATGAACACACTCATGAAGCTGCCTTGTACTGAATCAGCCTCTTGGTCCATGGAAGTCAGAATTGCCTACTCAGACTGGCAGCTGCTCTCCAGGGTCTCATCCGGCTGAGGCCTTTCACGTGACCTCCTGCCTGGTCCTTTTAGCTTGAGATGCTGGGGATTGAGCTTGGGACCTTCTGCCCGCCAAGCGGGTGCTCTGCCGATGAGTCACAACCCCTCTAACCCCAGAAGGGCCTTCTGCTTTTCTAACACTTCCAACTCCAAAACATACAGGTTTCGCCTGGACAGGACTGATTCTCGGTAGAACCCAGAGACTGACGTGTCTAGTGCAGGGGTCTGATGGGAATTGTAGTCCATGAACATCTGGAGAGCCACAGGTTGCAGACCCCCTGGTTTAGTGCTATCACAAGGCAGGGGATGTTATGCTAGATGCCACCTAAATCCCGTGGCGACGTGGATTGATAGGGTGTTGGACTAGGACGAGGCAGACCCAAGCTCAGGTTCCAGCTCAGTCGCAAAGCCTGCTGGGTATTCATGGACCATTCCCTCCCTCTCTCAGTAACCCACCTCATACCTACCTCAAAAAGGTACGGTACCTCAAAACAGGGTTGCTGTGAGGAGAGGAAGAAGAAGAGTTTGGATTTCTACCCTGCCTTTCTCTCCTGTGAGGAGACTCACGGCGGCTTACAATCTCCTTTCCCTTCCTCTCCACACAACAGACACCTTGCGAGACAGGTGGGGCTGAGGGAGTTCTGAGAGAACTGTGACTGGCCCAAGGTCGCCCCAGCAGGCTTCATGTGCAGGAGCGGGGGGAACGGAGTCAGTTCACCAGATAAGAGTCCGCCACACAGGTGGAGGAGTGGGAAAAAACCCGGTTCTCCAGATTACCGTCCACCTGCTCTTAACTGCTACACCACACTGGCTCTCCCAGATTGGCAGTGGCAGCAGAAACCAGAGTAGAGGTAAGCCAGATCTGGTGGAAGGGCAGGACGAGCATGAAACGTCTCGAGAGCCACACTGGCGTGGCTGTTTGCACACGGAGCTTTCTTCGTGCCCACGCCTTCCAGCGTCTCCCAGATTAAAATATGCACAAGCGTTTCAACTCCTATCAAAGAACACCCTGTGAAGTCAAACTTTCGGCCCCTTACAATGAATGAACAGGCTTCCACCTTCAGGTGGGTTCCTTTCACCTGCCTTCGTCCCGGGGATTTAAAACTGTGAAGAGCTACCACGCTGTGGGCGAAAACCATACTTCGAAAACCATGACCTGTCTCGCAAGGTGTTTGCGACGGTTCGAAATATACTTCGGGAGCGGCCGTGAATCAAAGAGCCGGGTGTTCACGCACACTGTTCATGCGCCGGTCAAGCCCAGATGCCTCACGGAAGATATAACTTCAAAAGAACCAAACCAATGTGTTCTGGGACACTTTCGAGAACAACAGACTGATCGTAGTGGAAGTTTCCATGAACCGGACACACACACAGAGAGAGAGAGAGAGACTGAGCGAAGGGCAGCCTTCAAATTTCAGGAAACAGCAGGGATTCTAACTCAGTCTGATGTTTATTTTATTTATTTATTTATTTATTTGATTTGATTTGATAAACCGCCCTACCCTCGAATGTTCTGACCACTACACAAGAAGCAGCAGTGGTGTAGTGGTTAAGAGCAGGTGCACTCTAATCTGGAGAACCGGGTTTGACTCTCCACTCTGCCACTTGAGCTGTGGAGGTTTATCTGGGTAACTAGATTAGCCTGTGCGCTCCGACACAAGCCAGCTGGGTGACCTTGGGCTAGTCACAGTTCTTCGGAGCCCTCTCAGCCCCACCTACCTCACAGGGTGTTTGTTGTGGGGGGGGGGGAGGGAAAGGAGCTTGTAAGCCCCTTTGAGTCTCCTTACGGAAGAGAAGGGGGGAGGGATACAAATCCAAACTCTTCTTCTTTTCTTCTACACCGCAGGGCCTCCCTGGTTTCAGCCCCAAGATTCTAACAGTTGAAAACCAAAGCCAGGAATCAAAGAGGAACACAGACCAAAAGACACACCGTTGGGCTTCTAGAATCCTGAACGCAGGACGCCCCCTGGCCCCCTGGCACCTGTTACTTAGGCACATGCCAGGCCAAAGAACTGCAGAAGAATGGCACCGCCCGGGCACCGGGAAGGGAGGCGGACTTGGCACCAGCCGTGCTTCTGGGCTCGATGCCCATAAATCCCTCTGTGGCAAACCAGGCCGGGTAGCAGGGGACACGGCGGCTCCCAGGAGGTGCCAGTCAGGTGGTGGGTGGGAAAGTTGCATGCCCAGGCAGGCTGGTAAAACAGCCCCTGGTACAGAGGGCCTCTCCTTCGGGTCAGGACGACCCTGGCACGGCGCGAACCCAGCCCGCCAGCTAAGCGGGGCTGGGAGGGGAAGGAACGAACCCTGCAAACCACACCGCTGCCTCGCTGTGACTTGGCTGGCAGCAGGTTCCCAGAGGAAGGGAGGGGCCCCGTGGGCACAGAGTTCCCAGCCCCTGTGCAAACCAGACCGCCCGGCTGTGGACGAAGATGCCACGAGGCCCAGGGAGCCTAGCTGGGCTCGCCGGAAAGCCAAACTCCAGGGTTTGGTGTGGTTTCAGGGCTGTGTGGCCGCATTCTAGTAGCATTTTCTCCTGACGTTTCGCCTGCATCTGAAGATGCCAGCCACAGATGCAGGCGAAACGTCAGGAGAAAATGCCACTAGAACACGACCATACAGCCCGGAAACCACACAGCACCCAAGCGATTCCGGCCGTGAAAGCCTTCGACAGTACATCAAGCCAAACTCCACATGCTGGGTCGAAAAAACTATCTTTAAAAAGAAAAGACTGGTACCAGCTGGCGGAGAACTGGCAAATGCCAGCAAGGCTGAACTAGGCGGGCGAGGTTGGGAATCTGGGTTCATTGTCAAAGACATGCGCAGTAATCTGTCAAAAGGAGCCACTGGGGACGACGTGGGTCAGAGCTATGGCAATTAACTCCTCGCTCTTCACTGTGGGTTGTTTCCAAACTTAGGCTCATTCTGCACATGCAGAATAATGCACTTTCAAACTGCTTTCAGTGCTCTTTAAAGCTGTGCGGAAGAGCAAAATCCACTTGAAAACAATTATGAAAGTGGTTTGAAAACGCATTATTTTGCATGTGCGGAAGGGGCCTTAGATGCCCCCTCTCCATCTGCTTTGAGTTCCAGGGGTTTTAAAAATGGGGTTTACCGCAGCCAGATGTGTGTGTGTGGGCATCAACCAGGAAATGACATGCAACCCACCCTGCTCCCCAGAACTGTAACCCCAAATCCACACCAAGTCATAGAATCAAAGAATCATAGAGTTGGAAGGGCCATCCAGTCCAATCCACCTGCCATGCAGGAACGCACAATCAAAGCACTCCCGACAGATGGCCACCCAGTCTCTCTTTTAAAACCTCCATCACACTCAGAGGTAGTGAATTCCACTGTCAAACAGCCCTTACTGTCAGGAAGTTTTTCCTGATGTTTAGGTGGAATCTCTTCTCCTGCACCTTGAACCCATGACTCCTGGTCCCAGTCTCTGGAGCCACAGAAAACAAGCTTGCTCCCTCACCAACATGAAATCCCTTCAGATATCTCATCGTGTCACCTCTTAACCTTCTCTTCGCCAAACTAAACATCCCCAGCTCCTTAAGTCTCTCCTCATAGGGGAATGGAAAGTCCTTTGTGCAACTCAACTTCACGACAGGGGGAGTTCGAACCCAGTCCCGCTCCAACTTGTCTGCTGTGGCCCAGTCAGACAGAGAGAAAGCGGGCTGCCATCCACACCGGCTCTGCCTGTTTACCGGGGACTTCCCCTGTTCTACAAACCCTGTCTCTGGTAAGACACATTCAGCTCATTTCTCCAGATTCTGTGACGTTAGAGCCCTAAATAGGGGCGGGTTTGCATCTCTCCCGGCAGCGAGTGCGAATGGGGATGCTCGCTCGCCGGCTGGGTTTTGAGCAAATTAGGATTGCTCTGTTCACCCTGGACACTGGCAGGGGATGGGGGGGGGGGAGGGTTACCAGATCCAGATTTGGAAACTCCTGCAGACCTGGGGGCGGAGTTTGGGGAGGACAGCCATCTCAGTGGGGCACAGTGCAATAATAGCCCATTCTCCAAAACACCCATTCTTCCCCCCCAGAGGAACGGATCTCTATCATCTGGAGGTCAGCTGTAATTGCGGGGGTCCTCCAGCATCAATAAACATCTCCATAATATTGAAGGGGGGTGGGGTACCTAAGAGCAAACTTCCTCTCGACTTCTTAAATCAGCAGGAGGCAGACTCTTGAAGAGCATAAACCCAGGAGACTGGAGTCCACAGCAGTACAAAGCAGGATGGGAATCACAGAATCCTAGAGTTGGAAGAGACCCTCAAGGGCCATCCAGTCCAACCCCCTGCCATGCAGGAACACACAATCCAAGCACTTCTAACAGTTGGCCATCCAGCTTTCCTTTAAAAACCTCCACCACACTCCGAGGGAGTGCATTCCACACAGCCCTGACTGTCAGGAAGTTCTTCCTGATGTTTAGGTGGAATCTCTTTTCCTTCACCTTGAACCCATGACTCCTGGTCCGAGTCTCTGGAGCTGCAGAAAACAAGCTCGCTCCCTCACCGACATGGCATCCCTTCAGATATCTAAACAGAGCTATCATGTCCCCCCTTAACCTTCTCTTCACCAAACTAAACATCCCCAGCTCCCTAAGCCTCTCTTCGTAGGACATGGATTCCAGACCTTTGACCGTTTTGGTTGCCCTCCTCTGGACCCATTCTGGTAAGGACTGGGTGCCTACAAACACACCCCCTGTAGAAAATTGGAGGTTTATGTGCTACTAGTACTCAGCATTGCAGGAATGACAAGAAAAAGAACTACGTTCCCTTTCTGGCTTCTCCTGTTTCTCAAAACACCCATTATCCACAGTGGGATCTGCGTGGATCTACCCTATAAGAACATAAGAACAAGCCTGCTGGATCAGACCAGAGTCCCTCTAGTCCAGCACTCGGCTACTCGCAGTGGCCCACCAGGTGCCTTTGGGAACTCACATGTAGGATATGAAAGCAATGGCCTTCTGCTGCTGCTGCTCCCGAGCACCTGGTCTGCTAAGGCATTTGCAATCTGAGATCAAGGAGGATCAAGATTGGTAGCCATAGATCGACTTCTCCAATATAGGAACCCCGCCCCTCCTATCTGGATGGCCTGAGGGGCTAGGCGGCCTCAGATCTCCAACACTGCAGGACCGGCCCTGCATCCAACCCAATTTCATACCGACGCCATCACAAAACTGAAGGTGGGGTGTTGTGTGGTTTCCGGCCGTGAAAACCTTCGACAATACATAAAACTGGAGGTCTTCTAGCTCAGAGCTAAGTCACATTAAAAGGTCGCTTTGCAACTCCAAAGTGTCTCGTCGTTGTTTTTAAAGTCCCAAATCAGTTTCGCGTCCAGGGACAGTTTTTTTAAACAATAAAATCGCTTGGAAAAAGAGGAGAAGAACACGGGGTTTTGTTCTTTCGTGGCGGAGGGGGCGTATCGTACTTGAACAGCGAGCTCTCGCAACAATGGGAATGCACAGTGCTGCGTTTGGGGTCTCCTAGACACAGTCGCGCAACCGTGCCTGAAGCACACCGGCCGCAACGCAGGCATGGTGTGTTCACCGCAGGCTCCTGAGCCGAACGAAATTGGGCAACACCGATTCTCGTCCACGCGGCAGCCCACTGAACTGGCAGACGTTTAAAAACCGGCTACCTGATCCTCGGCTAATTAAGCAATCAAAACAGAGCCTTTCACAACCATTCTGACGACTGACGCACACCTTCCTTTTCTCCGCTTGGAATTAAAATAAAGATGCTTGTAAACCCCCATAAAAGTTGCCTTTGCTTCTACGCCCGTAAAGGTTACCTTTCAGAAGGCGAAAGACAAAAGCGACCTGACCCCAAAGGATCTGGCTTCTCTACATTTCATGAACCGTTGTCCGTGGGATTGGAAAGAGGTAAAGCCAAAGCAGGGACTCACACAGAGGTGCGATAGGAAGCCTCCTTTGAGGGCAGAGGGATGGTATTGCGTCTCTGCACGGGAAGAGGCAGAACACTCCAGGGAAAAGACTGGACAGGGTTTTTCATGCCTGGCGGGAACTCTGACCATCCAGAGTGGTGAAATCATGCAGAGTTGCAGTAGGCAGCCTCTTTGGGTGGTCACTGGGAGCTCACAGAAGCATAGATTGATTTCTCATGGCACATATCTGTGGACTCAGGCACAGAGTCTGGAATGAAAGCACTCACCCCTAGTTCAAAGGCCAGCCCACCCACTTAATAAATCCTTGGTTTTCTATAGACCTCCAACACACAAAGCCCGTGATTCAAAGTAGAAGAGAAGAAGAGAAGAGTTTGGATTTATACCCTACCGTTCTCTCCTGTAAGAAGACTCAAAGGGACTTACAAGCTCCTTTCCCTTCCTCTCCCCACTACAGACACCTTGTGAGGCAGGTGGGGCTGAGAGAGTCCTGAGAGAACTGTGACTAGCCCAAGGTCACCCAGCAGGAACGTGGGAGTGCGGAAACACATCTGGTTCACAGGATAAGCCTCTGCCACTCGTGTGGAGGAGTGGGGAATCAAACCCGGTTCTCCAGATTAGAATCCACCTGCTCTTAACCACTACGCCACGCTGGCTCTTTGGATAGCTTCGCTAGAGTGAGCAGATAGAGAAGTGGAAAGGGAGCCTGGGTTTTTACCAGCTATGCAGAAAACATTTTTTTCCTTGCGCCTTCTTACATCTCATTTATGGAATTGGTTCCCACCAACCCCTAAGTGAAACCTCCATAGACAGAGGCAGTCTAGGTCTAAATACCAGAGGATGAAAGCAAACCAACAGAAGGGCATTCAGTATCATTCAGCAGGGTAATTGAACCAGCAATATATCCCATTGGGGGCTGCAAATTCCCAGCCAGGGGTCGGGGGGGTGTCCCTTAGTCTTTTCTACACATTTATTTATTTATGTTCATGGATATATGGCACGCCTTGGAATCAAACCTGTATGGGGCGGGGGGGACCCCATCAAGCCGGGCCCTATTCATGGGGAACGTGGCTGTTCGGGTCAAGAGTTTGTAGGGCAGCAGCAGCAGCAGCACGTCAGCCACAGGGGAAAGGGAAAAAATCCCTTTCCTCCACCAACCCAAAAGCAAACTGGACACCCCGGCCTGGAACACGAAGCTGAATCATTCATCAGGCTTCAGAAGTTGTAGCCTCAACGACTGCTAGCAAGTGCGCCTGTGCAGTCGACTTGAATCCCGCTCTTTCTCCGAGGAGTTTAAGGCGACATGGTACGCACGGCAACCCTGCAAGGTACATTAGGCTGAGAGAGCGTGATAGTCACAAAGCAATCTTCGTGGAAGAGTCGGGATTTGAATCCAGGGCTTCCCTGTCCTAGTCGGGCACTCTAGGCCCGGTGGCAAAGAGACTGAGCCACGTTCCAGGATACCCCTAGCCCGCTTTTTTTGCCTCTGGCACAGATTCACTGGACGGCCTTTCTCAAATTACTTTTCCTGTTTTTAGAAGAACTCTCTCTGGGCTCTTAAAAGGGTTAGTGTAGTGAACAAATGAAATTGACATACACTGGTCCATCCAAGTCCGTACTGTCTACCCTGACTGGCAGCTGCTCTCTACGTTCTAAACTCTCTACATTCTAAACACAGACTAAACTCTTTCCCTTCCTCTCCCCACCACAGACACCTTGCAAGGCAGGTGGGGCTGAGAGAGTCCTGAGAGAACTGTGACTGGCCCAAGGTCACCCAGCAGGCTCCATGTGGACAAACAGGGAATCAAACCCTGTTCTCCAGATTAGAGTCCAACCACTACACCACAACGGCTCTTACGCCCCTTTCCCCCCAACCATCTGACATTTGGGATGCTGCTGCTGTTCGATTTTGCAGAGCGGCCGTGAAGATTAGAAGATTTATGGGCGTGCGGCTTTCTGAACTCTAACAGTGCCAATCGGAAACAAAGGTACGCCCTTCTACTTCCTTGATCCGTTCGCCCAGATTGCAACTGTACAAAAACCTGAATTTTGAAAATCATCTTTTGCCAAAGTCTGGAGAGCTGGGAAGGAAAGGACCGCTCCGAGAACCAGAGTAACCGTGTGGGTCACGCCAAAACAGTCAATACCGGGGGTTCACTATGGAGTTGTGAAAATATATATAGGTTTCTTCACTGTTTTCCAAACCTTCAGCACAAAGAAACAGCCACAGAACTCCGGGACGGTTTGATCTTTCCCTTTGCAACACGAAGGACTAGAAACATATGGGGATTCTTAATTCCAGCACGGATGCTACGCATTCTTAGCAACCGTGCCAGGTCTGTTCCACAAAGCCCGAAAGACAACATTGCCATATCGGTGACGATTTCCGGACCCAGTTGGCTAGTTTTTTTTCCCCCTACCCGTTTGCAAATAGGATGTTCTCGATGTTGCATTTTGCATGCAAACAGAGGGGAAAAAGACCTTGCCTTTCGAATATTAAAGAGTGACATAACCGAAGACGGAAAAGCAGAGGAGGAGAATTACCATCCTGGCAGGCTTCTCAGAACCTCTAAAAGGGTTTCAACAAACTGCCCTTTTGGGGGGGAAAAAGAAGAAACTTGAAGGAAACCATATTTTGCAAACTGAGCAGTGGAAGGAAGCATCTTTAAGAGGATGAGAAAGAAGAACTCTCCCCTAAGCACACCTCGAAAAAGATAAGGCAGAGCTGTTTTTCATCTCTCCTGTGCCAGTAAGGGGGAAACTCACGGGGTTCAGAGAAGAACGGCAGATGTCGGAACACAAGATTAGGGTGTTGTGGGTTTCTCGGGTTGTACGGCCGTGTTCCCGTGGCATTTTCTCCTGACGTTCCGCCTGCATCTGTGGCTGGCATCTCCAAGGCGAGACGTCAGGAGAAAATGCTACTGGAACGTGGCCATACAACCCGGAAAACCCACAACATCCTAGTGATGCCGGCCACGAAAGCCTTCAACGATACACGGAACGCAGGATTGTTTCAACCGCAGAACCCCACAACCACCGAGCCCGGCTACAGGGCAGGCAAGCCTCGCCAAGCTCTACAGAAGACCTGGCCGCACCACCATGTTGGCAAAGACGTTTCCCGGTTGCGTCTCGGCCTGCGAGTCAGAAAGAGTTGGGGCCCTTCGCACTGAACCGCCAGAGGATCCGAGACAACCTGACTCCGAGTGCCAGGGGCTCTTGGCTGCCCTACCTTGGCTGCCCTTCAAGCGGGCACAGGTCCCTGGCACAGGTAGACTCCAAGAGGCCTCACCTTGGCGGGGCTCTGCCACGGCCTCTCAGGAAGCGAGGCATCACTGCTACCCCCCCCCACACACACACACACACAATTTACTCCCCCCCCCCTTTGCCATGGCTGCCCTGAGATTACCTCGCTTCCTCTCCGTCTGTCTCTCCACAAGGAGCCCGAGCAGGTCTGAAGCCACCACCTGGCACCCGCCCGCTCTGCTCTGAGCGTTGATCCCACCTCAAAAGGAGGCAACGCCCACACCTCGGGTCACGCTGCACCCTGCCTCCCTCCCCTCGTTTCTCCCCCTACCATGAACTGTTTGTCACGCTCTCTCCCAGGGCCGGGGGCTCCCCCCCTTCCACCCCCACAACTCGGGCTTCCTTCAGAAATGCCAAGGCTAGAGATAGTTTATCTGGAAGTCTCACGCCGCCGCGAAAGGCCTTGCCTCTAATCCAGGTTGGGGAGGAGAGATCACAGCTGCCTGGGCAGGATCACAGCAGGAAGCTCGCTCACCTAGCATTGCCTCCAACTGGAGCCCTCTTAAACAGAGCTTCCTCGTTCAGAGGCAGTGTACCTGGTGCAGAGTGCAAGCGGCAGGGGTGGCCACGTCCCTGCCTGTGAGCTCTTGAACAGGCCAAAGAGGTGGCACCACTCCTGAATCTGGTATACTGCCTCTGGATACAGAGGCTTCACACTATTTGCCGCCATCATTACCAGCAGTCACTTGCCCTCTGCATCTGGCATAGTGCCTCTAAATATGGAGGTTCCATGTTTCAGCTGTCATCGCTAATAGCCATTGCTAGCACCCAGAATCTGATATACTGCCTCTGAATACAGGCGTTCCATGGTTTAGCTGTCATCATTATCAGCCGTCACTTGCCCTCTGCATCTGGTATAATACCTCTTAATATGGAGGTTCCATGTTTTAGCTGTCATCGCTAATAGCCATCGCTTGCACCCAGCATCTGATATACTGCCTCTGAATATAGATGTCTCATGGTTTAGTTGTCATCATTATCAGCCGTCACTTGCCCTCTGCATCTGGTATAATACCTCTTAATATGGAGGTTCCATGTTTCAGCTGTCATCACTAATAGCCATTGCTAGCACCCAGAATCTGATATACTGCCTCTGAATAAAGGCGTTCCATGGTTTAGCTGTCATCATTATCAGCCGTCACTTGTCCTCTGCATCTGGTATAATACCTCTTAATATGGAGGTTCCATGTTTCAGCTGTCATCACTAATAGCCATCGCTTGCACCCAGCATCTAATATACTGCCTCTGAATACAGGCGTTCCATGGTTTAGCTGTAATCAATAATAGCCATCGCTTGCCCCCAGCATCTGGTACACTGCCTCTAAATAGAGGTTCCATATCTTAGCTGTCAGCATTATCAGTCATCCCTTGCCCTTGACATCAGGTATACTGCCACAGCATATGGAGGTTCGACGTTTCAGCTGCCATCACTAACCGCCATCACTCCCCCATTTCTGGTAGGCTGCCTCTGAACATGGATACTCCACAGTTCCAATCGTCACCCCTAAATGGCCATGAGGAGACCCATCTGCCACAAACGCATCTAATTCTTTCAACTCCAGGTTATGCTCAAAGGCACTCCCTCGTGAGAAGTGCCAAGCCAAGCCATCCATGATTTTGGAGAGAAAACAATGCCCAAGCCATCCATGATTTTGGAGAGAAAACGATGCGCCAAGCCATCCATGATTTTGGAGAGAAAACGATGCCCAACATTTCCCCCCTGTCCCATTGCAAAATGAGCCGGCACAGTCTTAAAACAAAGCTACGATGGGTTTTCCGGGCTGTGTGGCCATGGTCTGGTAGATCTTGTTCCAAATGTTTCGCCTGCACCTGTGGCCGGCAACTTTAGAGGTGTATCACAGAGAGAAGTGCGTGATGCACTGTGTAACAAGTCTGACACAGTGTGTAACACACCTCACTCTGTGATACACACCTCTGCAGATGCCGGCCACAGATGCCGGCGAAAACAGAGACAAGATCTACCAGACCACAGCCACGTCGCCCGGAAAACCAACAACAACCAGTTGAATCCGGCCGTGAAAGCCTTCGACAATACATTAAAGCTGCTACCACTGAGCATCGCCCCAGGCGCATCAGAGTTTGGGGGGCACCCACCACCTCATTCATCTATTTGATGCCGCTGCCCACATGCCCCCTCGGATCCTGGTTCGAAGACTCATGATTTTCAGCCGCGGAGTGCACAAAAACAATCCAAGTTTACTCATGTAATGCTGGAAAGATGTTAGTTGTTTTACCTGCTTCGATTTCAGTGGTCTGATTTGACAAAAAACCTCCCCATTGCCAGCCACTCTGGAGACAAGGAAGGCCTTCAAGTAGGCTGAACCCCCGGTGGACATTATTCTAAAGTATCAATTTCAAGCACAATTTTGCAGAGAGAGAGCCACAAAGCATGTGCAGAGTGCAAACCCTGGGATTCCTAAGCACACTCCCAGAAGGCAAGGATGCCCACGCTGCTCCAGGGATCCAGCTACACAAAGAGTGAAGCGTAGCCACTAATCGTGGCTTCTTAGAAGTGAAGGGAAATTTAACTCTGCCCATGCACCAAAATCCCCTCTGAGTCTCAGTAGACCACAAACTGAACATGAGTCAGCAGTGCGATGCAGCAGCCGAGAAAGCCAATGTGATTCCATAGGAGCATAGTGTCTAGATCAGGGGTAGGGAACCTGCGGCTCTCCAGATGTTCAGGAACTACAATTCCCATCAGCCTCTGTCAGCATGGCCAATTGGCCATGCTGGTAGGAAATGGGGCTCAGTAGTCTCGAACATCTAATAGGCGCCAGGCTCCCCACTCCCAGTCTAAATCAAGGACCTATTCGGATAGATTGCACCTCTCTAGTCTGCACTGGTCATACCTCACCTGGAGATATTGTGTCCAGTTCTGGGCACTGCACACAATTCCAAGAAAAGGATATTGACGCAAGCTGGAACGAGGTCCCAGAGGAGGAGCAACCAAAATGGTCAAAGGTCACGGAAGGTCATGCGCTACTACAAGGAGAGACTTAGGGAGCTGGGGATGCTTAGTTTGGTGAGGAGAAGGTTAAGAGGTGACACGATAGCCATGTTAGATATCTGAAGGGATGTCATGTTGGTGAGGGAGCAAGCTTGTTTCCTGCTGCTCTACAGACTAGGACCAGGAGTCATGGGTTCAAGGTGCAGGAAAAGAGATTCCATCTAAACAGCAAGAAAAACTTCCTGACCGTAAGGGCTGTTCGACAGTGGAATGGACTACCTCGGAGGGTGGTGGAGCCTCCTTTGTGGGGGGGCGGCGGATAAACCTATGTCGGGAGTGCTTTGATTGTGTGTTCCTGCATGGCAGGGGGCTGGACTGGATGCCCTTGGGGGGTCTCTTCCAACTCTATGATTCTATTCTATGATCTCATTGGACCGAGTAAGGAAGCAACAAAAGGCAGAGAGAAGCAACCAGAGACTCTCGCTAGCACAGCCAGGAGATAATACATTTGGCCCGACTCCTTCTCTGCGTGCCCCAGTTCTCCAAACCGGATTGTGTCACCCCACCAGGGCTGGGCCGGAGCTGGCATGCCCCGACCTGCTTGGCTGCTCGGCCTGGCAAGGTGGGCGCTGCCAAGGCCTGTTGAAGTCACACCCCGAAAGTGCCGACCTGACTCAACCAGAGAGCCGGGGATGCCGGGACAGGTAGCCTGGCCCGCCGATCTCTTGACATGCCCAAACCGACGAGGGTACAGCTGCACCAGGGGCCGGGTGAAACCCCGAGCGGCCAAGGCCAAACAGCTTCAGGGGCCAAAGGAGCGGGGCACCATGCAGGCCAGGCGATGCCAGCAATAAACACTTCAAGCGTTCCTTCCCTAAAAACTGGGCAGGTGGTTCGAAAATGGGAGACCAAAGAAGCCGCATGGCTCGGTAGGGCTGTTGTAGGGCTGAGCAGCAGCGGTGGCATAGTGGTTAAGAGCAGGTGCACTTTAATCTGGAGACCGGGTTTGATTCCTCTGCGACTGGCCGCTTGGAGTTCGCGGAGGCTTCTTTTCCTGGAGCTAGACCTCACCTGGAATAACAAGGCCCAGTTCTGGGCACCAACGTGAGGTCAAGAAGGATATTGAGAAGCTGGAACGGGTCCAGAGGAGGGTGACCAAAATGGCCAAAGGTCTGGAATCCATGTCCTATCTAGGAGGAGAGACTCAGGGAGCTGGGGAGGTTTAGTTTGGTGAAGAGAAGGTTAAGAGGTGACATGATAGCCATGTTTAGATATCTGAAGGGATGTCATGTTGGTGAGGGAGCAAGCTTGTTTTCTGCTGCCTCAGAGACTAGGACCAGGAGTCATGGGTTTTCAAGGTGAAGGAAAAGAGATTCCACCTAGACCAGGGGTAGGGAACCTGCGGCTCTCCAGATGTTCAGGAACTACAATTCCCATCAGCCTCTGTCAGCATGGCCAATTGGCCATGCTGGTGAAAACTGATGGGAAGTGCTGAATTCCCTGAAGCGTCTGGAGAAACGTCGGAGTTCCCTACCCTGATTTCGACATCAGGAAAAAGCACTTCCTGACTGTCAGGGCTGATTCGACAGTGGGAAGGCACTACTCACTCAGAGTGTGGGGGTGTCTCCCTTCCTTGGGAGTTTTTAAAGAGAGGCTGGATGGCCATCTGTCAGGAGTGCTTTGATTGTGTGTTCCTGCATGGCAGGGGGGTTGGACTGGATAGCCCTTAGAGGTCTCTTCCAACTTTATGAGTCCATGATTCTACGAATAGACCCCTTGTGCTATCAAAATCAATGAAGTTCACTTAGACTGCCTGCAGCTCCGGAGCTCTCCAGATTCGCAGAGGTCTTTCCCGTCACCTGCCGCGTGAGCTTTTTAAGAGCAGCAGTGGCGTAGGAGGTTTAAGAGCTCGTGCATCTAATCTGGAGGAACCAGGTTTGATTCCCCGTTCTGCCACCTGAGCTGTGGAGAGGCTTATCTGGGGAATTCAGATTAGCCTGTGCACTCCCACCCACGCCAGCTGGATGACCTTGGGCTAGTCACAGCTTCTCAGAGCTCTCTCAGCCCCACCCACCTCACAGGGTGTTTGTTATGAGGGGGGAAGGGCAAGGAGATTGTCAGCCTCTTTGAGTCTCCTACAAGGAGAAAAAGGGGGGGGGGTATAAATCCAAACTCTTCTTCAAACTCTTCTTAACCGGAGATGCAGGGAATCGAACCGGGGACCCTCTGTACGCTTAGCAGCTACTCTAGCACAGAGCAACAGCCTTTCCCCACCCCCAAACAGAACATTGGGAGGAGCTGAGACGGGCAGAGAGAAAGGACCTGGCTGCCGGGAACGAGAGAATCCACAAGGCCTGGCTTTGCACCGCGCAGCTGGCAAGAAAACGGAAGCGGGGCAGCGGCGGGAGTTGCCCAAGAGCTCTGCCAAGCCGGGACGGGTCTGAGAAGGGGGCCTGGCGTTTCTCAGAAAGGGAACACACCTTGTTGCGCAAGCGGCCTCCCCGTGCCAGCTGGGGGAAACGGGTGGCAGCCGGGTGGGGTCGGCAGCAGGAGAGGAGACAGAATCGGCGGCACCAGCGTGCCCCGGAGCGACGTCTGGGCTGCCCAGGGTGGGGGTCTGCCCCTGCTGTTCCTTGGGGAAACGGCCAGCTCTCCAGACCCGAGCGAGGCGTGCAAAGCCGTGCCAAGTGGGGGGGGGGGGGGGGGTCACAAAGACATCGCCACCGTCGCCCCCTGGCAAGAGAGATCCAGAGGAAGCCCCTTTGTTCAGAGCACTTTTATCTCAAGGCTCTCCCACCCAATTCGAGTGAGCCATGCTGTCTCGGCCCCACCACTCCGTACGGGGAGGTACCAAGGGTCCTTCAACTCAATTCCTCCCCCTCCCCCCAACACGATGCTCCTCTCCCTTGGCTGGCATTCCGGTTATTTGGTTGCAACGGCAGGGCACGGAGCTCAAAGTGTTTGCTCTTGACACGAGCGACGTTCCAGAGCTGAGAGCTCTGGCTAGTGGAATGGAGCCCCCCCCCCCCCCCAAGGTGAGTCCAGGTGCCCTCTGGGTCGGGCCTGGCTCAGAAGCAAGCCCTGTTCAGCCTCGCTGCAGCAAAACCGCCCAACCCTTCCCCCAGGACAGCAACGGGAACCCTCAGCCTCGACACTGTCCTGCTGTCAGGCGCACATATGCCTGACGACAGCCGGCGTGGCACAGAGTCGACAGGGTTGGATTAGAACCAGGATCCCAAATGCGACGCCGACTCCTTTCCTGGAACCCAAGGGTTCTTTGAAAGGGGTGGGGCCAGGTGCGGATCTCGCCTAGCAGGGCTTCAGATTGGCTGTGCAGACTTGATAAAAACATTGCTCTGGGATCTTCGTGGAAGGCAAGCCGCGGCAACCGTTTTCGGGGACTGCTCCCCCTTCTGGCGGTGCAGACGTTGGCCCGGCAGACGCTTGGCGTTAAGCTCCGCCACGCCCGCAGTGCGGGATTCTTAATGGCACTCTGTATCAGATTGGGAAAGGTTGGAGACCAGGTGGCCAACCTCACAGGGTTCTTGTGAAGATAAAACAGGGGAGGGGGAAACGTCACGCACTGCTTTCGTTCCCCGTTGGGGAGCAAAGTGGGAAGTAAATGAAATAAATCCGATCGCAAGCAAAGGTGGGAGCTGGAATAAAGTCGCCAGGAATTATTTGTTTCTCAGCGAGGTCTCCTTAAGGGGTTTGTCGCAATCCTCTAAGCTTCGGTTTCTTCCTCCTTTGGTGTCCTGTCTCTGCCCTTCTCGCATGCTCGTGTGCAGGGTCATAAATTAGCAAAGACAGCATAGGGGGCAGCCCACAGACCCCGTAGAACAGCGACCCTCACCACTTACTTTAGGAAGAAGAAGAGTTTGGATTTATATCCCCCCCTTCCTCTCCTGCAAGGAGACTCAAAGGGGCTTGCAATCTCCTTTCCCTTCCCATCCCTCCCACAACTAACACCCTGTGAAGTACGTGGGGCTGAGAGTTCTGAGAGAACTGTGACCAGCCTAGGGTCACCCAGCCGGCATGTGTTGGAGTGCCCAAGCTAGTCCAGTTCCCCAGATAAAGCCTCCAAGCAGCCTGGGCTGGGCAGAGCTGGCGGAAGATCAAACCCGGTTCTCCAGATTAGAGCGCACCTGCTCTTAACCACGACGCCACGCTGGCTCTCGCACTTGGGTGGGCTGCAGAGTACCGGCAGAACCGGTAGCGTGTAGGCCTCTGCACACATGCATGCTCAGAGGAGCAGTAAAAAGAGCGCGGCGGAAAAGAATCCTCTGCAGCTTTGGCCATTGACTCGTTCCCTCGCTACGGTACACGTCTGAGGGTCCAGTTTACGTTTCACCTCCCCAATGTCCTCTTGTCTGCTCTGCCGCCAACAGTCCTAGTTTTGACCCCGGCGAGGTCACAGTTCTGTCCTCTGCTCCTATCAAATGACTTCCTGTCATGCACAGGCAGCTGAGCGGGTCTCATGTTCTGCAGGGACCGAGTGTGGCGAGGCGGAAGGACGGCGCGCAGCTCCCACCACTGTTCAAAGCAGAGAAGCCTCGAAAATGTCTCGCCAGATCGGACCAGAGATCTCCGGAGTCCCACATCTGGCAGCCAGAAACGCCCGATCGAGGCAGGAAAGCAACAGTCGTCCAATACTGCTTATCCCTGGCTACATCTGCTTCGCACTTCCAGTACGCAGGGGTACGACTGTCTCCGAACATAAGAGGTCTCCGCAACTAGGGGACCCAGCTTCAGACAGAGAGTAGGATCTGCCCTTAAAAATGCAGGTTCCAGCATCTACCGACAAGTCAGACGCCCCGATTACTTAAGGCAGGGTGCGAAAGCCACAGTCTTCCCTGTTGTGCCAAGTGGGCAGAGGTAGACTGCCTTTGACAATGGAGGTTCCAGCATCTACCAAGTACACGGGGGTAGACTGTCTCCGAACATGGAGGTTCCGGCAACTAGGGACCGCTCAGACAGAGGTAGACTGCCTTTGAAAATGGAGGTTCCAGCATCTACCGACAAGTCAGATGCCCCAATTACTTAAGGCAGGGGCCGAAAGCCACAGTTTTCCCTGTTGTGTCAAGTGGGCAGAGGTAGACTGCCTTTGACAATGGAGGTTCCAGCATCTACCAAGTACACGGGGTAGACTGTCTCCGAACATGGAGGTTCCGGCAACTAGGGATCGCTCAGACAGAGGTAGACTGCCTTTGAAAATGCAGGTTCCAGCATCTACCAACAAGTCAGACGCCCCGGTTACTTAAGGCAGGGTGCGAAAGCCACAGTCTTCCCTGTTGTGCTGAGCCGGCAGAGGTAGACTGCCTTTGACAATGGAGGTTCTGACATCTACCAACAAGTCAGACACCCCAGTTACTTAAGGCAGGGTGCGAAAGCCAGCCTTCCCTGTTGTGCCAAGTGGGCAGAGGTAGACTGCCTTTGAAAATGGAGGTTCTAACATCTACCGACAAGTCAGACACCCCGCTTACTTAAGGCAGGGTGCGAAAGCCACACTCTTCCCTGTTGTGCCGAGCCAGCAGAGGTAGACTGCCTTTGAAAATGGAGGTTCTGGCATCCAGTGAAGAGTACATAAGGTAGAGCGCGAAAGCCACACAGGCTGTCACTGAACATGGAGGCTCCACACCGCCTCCTCTGCGCATGGGTCTGCCCAGCCTTTTCTCAAAGACAAGAGTGGCATGCCAATAAACACGAAGGCGCGGCCCTTTGTCCTTTGGCCTGACGCGGCTCCCCTACCGACAGCAGCGCCACCCAGGTCGCTCCACTTCCTGCTGGGCCAGGTGTACCAACGGGGAGATAAGGTGGGCGAGGCAGCTTGGGAGGGGCGCGGGCATCTTGTGCGGCGAGAAGGGCTCGCTGGTGGCACGGGGGGGGAGGGCCTGCCGGGAGGGGAGTGACTCACCCAGGCTGGGAGGGGCGCGCGGGTGTTGCAAGCGGCAGGCCCTCTTTTGCAAGCCACAAGTGGTTATTAAAGTGGGGGGGGGGGAGGAAGAGGCATGGGGTGACGGAGCCAGAACGCACCCCCCCCCCATCCCAGCTTCCCTCCGAGCTCAGCCGAGGGCCCCAGGAGTCTGTGTTTACAGAAGCCCTTAGGCACACAAACACACCCCTGAAATGCAAGCAGCCCCAATATATGTATGAGGAAAAAACCAGGAAGAAACGAGGCCTCCCGAGAGGCTGCTTTTACTCAGTCAACTTGCAGACACTGAGGATGGCGTGCAAGAAGGCCTCTGAGCACATGCAAAGTGCATTCCTCCACCCACTGCACGGCTATAACCAGCTGCCCTGTAGCACAGAATCACGGAAGAGACCCCCCGGGCCATCCAGTCCAACCCCCTGCCATGCAGCAGAAGCGTGCAACGTACAAGCAGCCCGAGGTGTATGGGAAGCACCGGGCTGCATGGCCGTGTTCCAGTAGCATTTTCTCCCGATGTTTCGCCTGGATCTGAAGATGCCAGCCACAGATGCAGGCGAAATGTCAGGAGAAAATGCTACTGGGACACAGCCGTACAGCCCGGAAACCCCACAACACCCCAGCGATTCCGGCCGTGAAAGCCTCTGACAATAAAACAAATCACCCTTGACAGGTGGCCATCCAGCCTCTGTTTACAAACCTCCAGACTCCACCGCCCTCTGAGGCAGCGAATTCCACTGTCAAATAGTTCTTACTGTCAAGATGTTCTTCCCAATGTTTTGGTGGAATCTCCTTTTCTGTTGTGCCGAGCCGGCAGAGGTAGACTGCCTTTGAAAATGGAGGTTCTGGCATCCAGTGAGATGCCTTGAGGAGCAGCAGTGGCGTAGGAGGTTAAGAGCTCGTGTATCTAATCTGGAGGAACCGGGTTTGATTCCCAGCTCTGCCGCCTGAGCTGTGGAGGCTTATCTGGGGAATTCATAGATTAGCCTGTACCCCACTCCCACACACACGCCCAGCTGGGTGACCTTAGGGCTAGCCACCGCAGCTTCTCGGAGCTCTCTCAGCCCCACCTGACCCTGGCTACAGGGTGTTTGTTGTGAGGGGGGAAGGGCAAGGAGATTGTCAGCCCCTTTGAGTCTCCTGCAGGAGAGAAAGGGGGGAGATAAATCCAAACTCCTCTTCTGCTTCTTTTCTGCCCCTTGAATCCATTACTGGCCCAAGGCATGCTTTCATACCAGAGCGGGGATTCAAACCCAGATTCCAGACCAACTCTCTAAACACGAGGATTTCCAAGTTTCCCGGAGTAACCTGGGGTCTGGCTCAGGAACCTCTTGTTCCTGAAATCGACCCTGATAATTAAAAGTTAACTTCAGGAAAAATGAACACATCCCCTTTCTCGATTTATCCATTTCTTTCCCCTGCAGCCTGGTGCCAAATATTAGATTGTAAACTCCTCGGGGCAGGGACCCAACTCCTTTGATCCTTCAAAGCAAGCTAACTATAATTTCTGCAATGGGGTACACGTACATGGGTGGACGTAAAGAAATTGTGAGGAGGATCCCCTCCCCACAAGCATCTCTTCCCAACTCTGCACAAGACAAAATAGCGCAAATGGTGAACAGACGTGAATACAGGAAGCGGACTTAAACGGAATCACACCATTGGTCAATTGAGGTCTGTGTTGTCTAAAGCCACTTATGCACGAAGTGCTTTCCGTGGTGCTCGTACCTCCGTGGTCCCTTCGCAGTGGGGTCTCCTCGTGTTTCCCTGTTTAAACGCACTTTCTGCCTGCCCCACTCAAAGGCAAGATATTACCTTAGAACCATGGTGGCGAACCTTTGGCACTCCAGATGTTATGGACTACAATCCCCATCAGCCCCTGCCAGCATGGCCAATTGGCAGTGCTGGCAGGGGCTGATGGGAATTGAAGTCCATAACATCTGGAATGCCAAAGGTTCGCCACCACTGCCTTAGAAGGTAATATCAAAATTGGGGTGTTGTAGGGTTCCCGGGCTGTATGGCCGTATTCTAGAAGCATTTTCTCCTAAGGTTTCACCTGCATCTGCGGCTGGCATCTTCAGAGGATTCTGGCCATGAAAGCCTTCGACAATACAGTATCAATATTGTTTATATCGATATGTCAATACTGTTGAAGCTGCTTTTAGTTGCTTTGGGGAAAAGCCATGACCAACTTTTCCCTTAAAAAGCAAAAGCAACGAAAAGCCGCCTCAACAATATCGATAAAAGCAATATCAATATGGCCAAAGGGCTTTAAAGAAACAAAGCGGGCATCTTGGTTTTTGACTGCAGCGGCCCGGAAGGAGGGAGACCCGCAGCGAGAGGGAAACCTCGCTTACGCTTCCCTGCTCCCTGCGCCAAACGGTGGGTGCTTCCAGGATCTACAGCCGCCACGCAACCTGCAATGGCTGTCAGTACAAGGATCTCTGCTTACCGTAACCCAGCCCAATGGCGTCAGTACAAGGATCTTCTGCGGGGCAGAACGCCAGCGTATAATAGGCCCAAGACTGGCAATAGTTGCACAGGATTTCATCCAGAAATGAATCTTTCACAACACCTAGAGCCGTGGTTGCGAACCTTTGGCACTCCAGATGTTAGGAACTACAATTCCCATCAGCCCCTGCCAGCATGGTCAATGGCCAAGTGCTTGGCGGGAACTGATGGGAATTGTAGCTCATAACATCTGGAGCGTTTGCCAAAATGATCCTAGAGCAGGGTGAGGAGCACCTCGGCTCTCAGATGTTCCGGGGAACATACGTTCCTATCAGCCTTTGTCAGCATGGCCAGTGGCTGCAATGCTGGTAGGAGCTGATGGGAATTGTAGTTCCTGAACATCTGGAGAGCCGCAGGTTACCCTAAATTTCGACCGGTATAGAGCATGGAGTCGTGCAACCTGTGGCTCTCCAGATGTTCATGGACTACAATTCCCATCAGCCCCTGCCACCATGGCCCCATGGCGGCAGGGAGGGCCTGATGGAAACAATGGGTCCATGGTCCGCGAACATCCTGGAGGAAAGCACCGCAGGTTGCAAGGCTCTTTCCCTAGAACCTCGATCTTTTTCACAATGGCAGATGCTAGGGGATTCGAATTTGGGATGTTCCACGTGCTCAGCGGATGCTCTACCAGCGAGCCCCGGCCACTCCCACAAGCCAGAGAGGCCTGATTGGTCCAGAGCCGTGGTATCATCCAACAATGCAGAGGCAGCAATCCAGATCAGCCAGCTTGGCCGGGGTCCCCCAAAACAAGATCAGCAGGTCACCGGGTGTCTTCCAAGGAATCCCAGAGGTTCTGGAGAAGTCTCTCAGCATTTCCTCACCGAGATTACAAAATTCGCCACACAACCACCCTCTTGAGGGTGCAGAGGTTGCGTTGCATTCTCAACGGCACGCTCGTTTCGTAGGAGGAAACAGATGCCAGTGGGGCATGGCCAACTACATGTCCAGTGGTGGGATTCAAATAATTTAGCAAGCGGTTCCGGTGGCGGGATTCAAATAATCTAACAACTGGTTGTTTACAAGCACCATTTTAACAACCGGTTCTGCCGAAGTGGTGCGAACCGGAGGAATCCCACCACTGCTTATGTCTCAGAAGTCTCTAGGAAGGATTTTATGGCAGGCAGCTTGACGTGGCCGAAAGTAGAGTCACCTGACTCTATCGCGCCTCTCTCCAGTCACTCCAGCAGTGGCGTAGGAGGTTAAGCGCTCGTGTATCTAATCTGGAGGAACCGGGTTTGATTCTCCGCTCTGCCGCCTGAGCTGTGGAGGCTTATCTGGGGAGTTCAGATTAGCCTGTGCACTCCCACACACGCCAGCTGGGTGACCTTGGGCTAGTCACAGTTCTTCAGAGCTCTCTCAGCCCCACCCACCTCACAGGGTGTTTGTTGTGAGGGGGGAAGGGCAAGGAGATTGTAAGCCCCTTTGAGTCTCCTGCAGGAGAGAAAGGGGGGATATAAATCCAAACTCTTCTTCTTCTTCTTCTAATGTGACCACTCACTTAACCCCCCCTTATATTCCAGGCAAGCGATATAGGGGGAAATGGGAGCTCTGAGGAAAACACCTGCCTGAAGCCCCGGCGTGTGGTGGGGTTCTAGGACTCAGGGGTGGCTCAGACAGGGCACCCCAGCCAGAGCTGTGCCTCCGGCCCCCTGAGTCCCTCCACCGGCCTCCCCTGCCCACTCCGGACCAGACGCTTCTCACGGCAGCAGGCCAGCTCCCCCATGCCAACCCAGTTGGCGCAGGGGAGGAGGGGGATGGGGGCAATTTTGCCCACGCCCCCGGCCATTGCACCCAGGCACAGCTGACACTGGGGCACAGGACCAAGGTCAGGGAGGGCAGACTGCTTCTATGGTCCTAGTCTCTGGAGCAGCAGGAAACAAGCTCGCTCCCTCACCAACATGGCATCCCTTCAAATATCTAAAGCACAAGCATTTTATTGTCATTGTGCACGCGCAATGAAATTTACAGCAGCATTCCTCGATGCACACAATTTCAGACTCACACCCCATCCTCACTTTCCCCTTCCTCCACCCATCCCGACACAGCCCCAGACACATCAACACAAAGCCAACATGGCTATCATGTCCCCCCTTAACCTTCTCTTCTCCAAACTAACCATCCCCAGCTCCCTAAGTCTCTCCTCATAGGGCATGGATTGCAGACTTATGACCATTTTGGTTGCCCTCCTCTGGACCTGTTCCAGCTTGTCAATATCCCACTTGAATTGTGGTGCCCAGAACTGGACACAATATTCCAGGTGAGGTCTGACCAATGCAGAATAGAGAGGTACAATTACATCCCTCGATCTAGACACTCTACTCCTGTTGATCCAGCCCAGATCCACAGGTCCCACCTGAAGGTCCCATTGGCATCCCTACAACTCTTAGAGTTGCCAACTCCAGTTTTAGAAATACCCGGAGATTTGAAGGCGGAGCCTGGGAGGGCGGAGCTTAGAGTACAGAGGAATGTTACAATGCAATAAAGCCCACCTCCCAAAGCAGCCGTTTCCTCCAACTGAAGCGGAATAAATGTTTTAAGTAAATAATAAATATAGATATGTAAGTTGTCCGGAGAGAAGCTGCAATTTTGTGAGTTCTCCACCCCCCTGCCTTGAAGTTGATAAACAGTCATGTCGCACTAACTACACCACAGAATGGGGTTCACACGCCCCAATTATCCTGGATAGTGTATTGTCGGTTGGGCTTTCACTGTTGAGAATCACTGGGGGGTGCTGTGTGGTTTCGGGCTGTCTGGTTTGTTAGTTAGGAGTATTTTCTCGATGACATGCTTTAAGCCTGCATCTGTGGCCGGCATCTTCAGAGGATCTTCAGAACATGCCAGCCACAGATGCAGGTGAAACGTCAGGAGAGAATGCTGCTAGAACACGGCCAGACAGCCCGGAAACCACACAGCACCCCACTATCCTGGATAGTCTTGAGGGAGCAATTCAAAACCCAAAGAAGATCTGCACAAGGTTGTGACCACGTGGAAACGCCTCCAAGGGCAAGATCGGCAGGTCAGAAAACTACCCCTCTTTGGGGAAATCGCGAACAGCCAATTTCTTCTAGAGAGGAAACCTCCCCACCCTGGGAACATAGGAGCAATTGCCGAAAAGAACACACCTGTTCCTCCAACGAACCACACCAAGAGGAAGGCTGTTCTTTCTGCATTTTTAAATTTTATTTTTTTCTTTACTTATACCAGCAGTTCTCAACCTGGGGGTCGGGACCCCTTTTGGGGTCAAACGGCCCTTTCACAGGGGTCGTCTAGGAATCTCTGCATCAGTGTTCTCCATCTGTAAAATGGATAAATGTTAGGACTGGGGGTCATTAGGAAGGTTGAGAAGCACTGATTTATAAGAACATAAGAACATAAGAACTAGCCTGCTGGATCAGACCAGAGTCCATCTAGTCCAGCACTCTGCTACTCGCAGTGGCCCACCAGGTGCCTTTGAGAGCTCACCTGCAGGAGGTGAAAGCAAGGGCCTTCTGCTGCTGCTGCTGCTCCCGAGCACCTGGTCTGCTAAGGCATTTGCAATCTCAGATCAAGGAGGATCAAGATTGGGAGCCATATACCTTGCCTGTCTCCACGGTGGGGACCCAAATGGGCTTACATTGCTCCTTCTGTCCTCCATCTTATCCTCACAACAACCCTGTGAGGTTGGTACAGCCCAATGGGTGCACCTGGACTGAAGACATCTGGTTTGTTGCTGGCTGACGGACCTCGGCGCCTTCCGCACATGCAGAATGCACTTCCAACCCACTTTCAATCCACTGTGCAGCTGGATTTTGCTGTGCGGACTAGCAAAATCCACTTGCAAACAATTGTGGACGTGGACTGAAAGCGCGTTATTCTGCAGGTGCGGAAGGGACTGAGAGTTTTAACCTGCCTCCGATCCAGCAAGAACTTTATAGCAGCTTCTATGGGATGCAATCTTTCTAAAAAAAAAATAATGTAACAGTAATGTTATTGACAAAGGTTTTCACAGCCGGAATCAACAGGCTGTTGTGGGCTTTTTGAGCCGTGTGGCCGTGGTCTAGTAGGGTTTGCTACTCAACATTTGCCTGCATTTACAGCTGGCGTATTCAGAAGAATATCACACTAAGAAGGAGAGTTTGGTTATACCCCGCTTTCTCTCCTGCAAGGAGACTCAAGGTGGCTGACAAGTTCCTTTCCCTTCCTCTCCCCACAACAGACACCTTGTGAGGCAGGTGGGGCTGAGAGAGTCCTGAGAGAACTGTGACCAGCCCAAGGTCACCCAGCAGGAACGCAGGAGTGCGGAAACACATCTGGTTCACCAGATAAGCCTCCGCCGCTCAGGCGGAGGAGTGGGGAATCAAACCCGGTTCTCCAGATTAGAATCCACCGGCTCTTCACCACTACACCACGCTGGCTCTCCGCGAGACTGTGCCAGCCCGGAGAAAGAAAAGCATCTTCTTCAACAGCGGGCCTCTGAAGATGCTGTGGCCTTGAAGCCGCGATAACAAAATGTCAAGTGAAAAAAACTACCAGACTAGGACCACGCCGGCCAGAAAACTCACAACAGCCAATAAGAGTAATTCTTGAAATTTCGAAAGGCCGAAGGTCAGGACACGTAGGGGAGGGGGGGGTTGACTGCTCAGGAGTGCCAGCCTCCAGGGGGTTAAGGGGGATCCCCCAAATTACAGAGCCCCTGGAGAAAACGGACGCTTTGGTGGATGGACCCCATAAGGCACAGGTGTCAAATTTGCGGCCCTCCAGATGTTATGGACTACAGTTCCCATAATCCCCTGCCAGCATGGCAGGGGATTATGGGAACTGTAGTCCATAACATCTGGAGGGCCGCAAATTTGACACCTGTGCCATAAGGGATTGAGCATCTTGCCCTGCTCAGGTTCTGTCTCCAAATCTCCCAACTGGGTCTGGCAACCCAATTTCCCATCTGACCCCATTATCTGGGGGGGGGGGGGGGGGGGGGACTTGGCCTCCAATCTTAAAGGAGGGAGGTGGATGGGTTCGCCCCAGTCGGGGGTTTAAAGGAAGTTTCGAAGAGGCTTAAAAGCAGAAGGCCGAAGGCAGGAAGAGGGGAGAAAGGAAGTCGCTGGCGAAACAACACACCGACGAGGAAACAGGAAGGAACGATTCGAGAAGCCGCAAACCCCCAGGGCTGGAGGGAGGGGCGGCCTCTCACTATTGCAAATCTTTTTCTTCCTCCCATCTATTTGTGCAAGGAGTCAGGATTCAACCCCAAACATCCGGCCTAGACAAGGAAAAGGGCAGGAAGCCCCCCCCCCCCCTGCTTAGCAGAACGGCTCGTATCTAGTCGGGGTCTGGAGTTCTCCCACAATTATGAATGATCCCCGGACAACAGAGAGCCCAGCGTGGTGTAGTGGTTAAGAGCAGGTGGATTCTAATCTGGAGAACTGGGTTTGATCCTCCGCTCCTCCACCTGATCTGGTGAACCGGATGTTTTTTCCCGCACTCCTGCATTCCTGCTGGGTGACCTTGGGTCTAGTCACAGTTCTCTCAGGACTCTCTCAGCCCCACCTGCCTCACAAGGTGTCTGTTGCGGGGAGAGGCAGGGAAAGGAGCTTGTCAGCCACCTTGAGTCTTCTTACAGGAGAGAAAAGTAAGGTATAAATCCAAATTCTTCTCTTCTTCTTTAGAGATCAGCTTCCCTGGAGGAAATATCAGAAGGGGGGGGCGGGCGCTATGCCGTCATTTCCCTGCTGAGGTCCCTCCTCAGACCCACCCCCTTTCCCCAGAATATGCCCCCCAATCTCTAGGACCGTGGTGGTGAACCTTTGGCACTCCACATGTTATGGACCATGCTGGCAGGGGCCATGCTGGCAGGGGCTGATGGGAATTGTAGTTTATAACATCTGGAGTGCCAAAGGTTCGCCACCACGGCTCTAGGAACTTCCAAACCCAGAATTGGCAACCCTGGGAGCCCCGGCATAGTCCTATCTCCAGAAGAGAGTTTTGGAATAAAACGAAGAAGAGTTTGGATTTATACCCCACTTTTCTCAACTGGAAAGAGTCTCCAAGCAGTTTACCAACTCCTTTCCTCTAACCACGGGCAGACGCCTCGCGAGGTAGGTGGGGCTGAGAGAGTTCTGAGAGAACTGCGATTAGCCCAAAATCACCCAGCAGGCTTCATGTGCAGGAGCGGGGGAATCGGACCCGGTTTTCCAGGTTAGCAGAATCATGCACTTTCAACCCACTTCCAGTGTGGTTTGAAAGCGGATCTTGCCATTCCACACGGTAAAATCCAGCTGCAAAGTGCCCTGAAAGCGGATTGAAAGCGGATTATTCTGCACGTGCGGAAGGGTCCAGAGTCTGCCGCTCTTAAGCACTGCACTGCCCTGTCTCTTGGCCTTCTGTGGACAGCACAGGGAGCCCAGAAGTTTCCTTGGCTGAGGATCCTTCCACAGACGCTGGGCCCAGCTTCTGGGAGAGACAGACAGCAACGGGCGAGACGGAGCCAGAACATGGGGGGGAGAAAAGGGAGAGGAGGCGCCACTGCAGGAACATTACAGGGTGGGACACAGCCCTACGGGGCTGGGTGTGCGGGGCGGGGGGAGGGGGGAAGCAGCTTGGGTGGAGTTCCTTGAGTGGGCGGAAGCCGGGAGCAGAAAGGGGCAAGCTTGGAACACAACGGGGTGGGGGGTGGGGGGGGGAAGAGAGAGAACAAGACGCCAGGCGCCCGAAAATCTTGCAACCCAACCTCACACTATACGGTTGATTGCTTGGCCCGGACTGTGCAAATTAAGTTGGCGCTGCCCTACAGTTCAGCAGCGAGCGGGTAGACGCTTGAAAAACCCGCTTGATGCCCTCGGCTCAGATCACAGAGGACTTTCTGGGTGCTTGAGCCAGGTCAGTGCCAAGGTGAGTGGCCAGTACCTGCCTGGCAGTGCCAAGGGAAGAGCAAGACCATTCATGCCTCGACACCAACGTGCCTTTTCTCTGTCTGCGTGGGCTCATTTTGGGCTCAGCTGCTTCCTAACGGGCAGACAGTGAACGGAGGAAACTCGACCCGTTGCTGAATAATGTACCTGTTGGATTTCTGCCTGGCACACATCAGCACATGTCCTCTGTCGAGAAAGAAGTGTGATGCTGTAAGTCTCGGGCCCCTTCTGCCCTTTCGATGCATTTTGCGGCTGGATTTCACTGTGCGAAATAGCAAAATCCACTTACGAACAGTTGCGAAACTGGATTGAAAGCGTATTATTCTGCATGTGCTGAGGTGGCAGGGGTAAAGCCCCGAGTATTTCTTTCCCCATCCAATCTCTTTGAGGGCAATAAGGCTGCACAACATTTAGACCTAAGCAGCAGTGGCGTAGGAGGTTAAGAGCTCGTGTATCTAATCTGGAGGAACCGGGTTTGATTCCCAGCTCTGCCGCCTGAGCTGTGAAGGCTTATCTGGGGAATTCTGATTAGCCTGTGCACTCCCACACACGCCAGCTGGGTGACCTTGGGCTAGTCACAGCTTCTCGGAGCTCTCTCAGCCCCACCCACCTCACAGGGTGTTTGTTGTGAGGGGGGAAGGGCAAGGAGATTGTCAGCCCCTTTGAGTCTCCTGCAGGAGAGAAAGGGGGGATATAAACCCAAACTCTTCTTTTTCTTCTTCTTCTAAAGCCCCGAGTATTTCTTTCCCCACCTCCAATCTCTTTGGGGGCAATAAGCCTGCACAACATTCAGACCTAAATCAGAGTACAAACCAGGGTCTGTTTCCCAGGCCAGGCCTCTGACCATATGCAGACTGCCTTCCCCACTGAATAATCATAGCCAGATTAAGGGGAACGATTCCAGCCACAAAGGGGACACAGGTTTACGCCTCAATATCAGTAATTTGGGGGAAATCCCCAAGGCCTGTGAAAACAGGCGGGCTCTGTGCCCTCCCCACTTGGCGTGACCTGACATGACCCCTCCCCCTGCCCAGTCTAAGCACTGAGCCGGGAAGGAGACAGCAAGTCTAATCCGGGGTGGGGGTGGGGGGTTGCCAGCTTCAATCCCACCCACGGACTTCAGTTTACAGCCTCCCACGGCAACCCTGAACACCACCAGGCCACGCTGCCAGAGTGTACCATTCCTGATGTGCCGATCAAGCAGTGTGCCCAGGAGAGATATAACAGAAGAAGAAGAGGAGGAGGAGGAGTTTGGATTTACATCCCCCTTTCTCTCCTGTAGGAGACTCAAAGGGGCTTACAATCTCCTTGCCCTTCTCCCGCCCCAACCCAACAAACCCTGTAAAATGGGTGGGGCTGAGAGAGCTCAGAAGAACTGGGACTAGCCCAAGGTCACCCAGCTGGCATGCGTTGGAGTACACAAGCTAATCTGGTTCACTAGATGAGTCTCCACAGCTCAAGTGGCAAAGCGGGGGAATGAAACCTGGTTCTCCAGGTTAGAGTGCACCTGCTCTTAACCACTACGCCAGAGGTTGCTTTCTGAAGAAGGAGAAGAAGAAGAAGAGTTTGGATTTATATCCCCCCCCCCCTTTCTCTCCTGTAGGAGACTCAAAGGGGCTTACAATCTCCTTTCCCTTCCCCCCTCACAACAAACACCATGTGAGGTGGGTGGGGCTGAGAGAGCTCCGAAGAACTGTGACTAGCCCAAGGTCACCCAGCTGCGTGTGTGGGAGTGCACAGGCTAATCTGAATTCCCCAGATAAGCCTCCACAGCTCAGGCGGCAGAGCTGGGAATCAAACCCGGTTCCTCCAGATTAGATACAAGAGCTCTTAACCTCCTACGCCACTGCTGAACCAGATTAGCTTGTGTACTCCCAACACATGCCAGCTGGGTGACCTTGGGCTAGTCCCAGTTCTTCAGAGCTCTCTCAGCCCCACCCCTTTTACAGGGGGTTTGTTGGGGTGGGGCGGGGGAAGAGAAAGGAGATTGTTAAGCCCCTTTGAATCTCCTACAGGAGAGAAAGGGGGGATATAAATCCAAACTCCTCCTCCCCCTCCTCTTCTTCTTCTGTTATATCTCTCCTGGGCACACTGCTGTCGTCTTCTGCCACGTGTGCACCCAAGAAAGTCTTTTCTCGGCAACTCTGCCACCCCGCATCGCGCCCGGGCATGCTCCCTGGGCACCACAACCCCCCTTTCAACCCCCCCCCTTCTGCAATTAAAAGAGGGAGGTGAAACGAACAGTCCATTCCTTTCCCGGCTCTTTGCAATTACAGCTGCCCGAAGGATCAGGCTGACCTAATTCACATGAAGTGATCCTCTAAGCAGCACTGACCGGCTGCCACCTGCCTCCTGTGCCCTCGGAACGGGCTCCCCGCTTCTTACCCCTCCGTTGCCCATGTGGCCGACCGAGAGCAGGTGAGGGCTGTCGGGAGGGTGGCGGCTGCGGTGGCAACAGGACCCGGCCCTGCCTAGCCTGGCACAAGCAGCCGGGCCTGACCTACTTCTCTTTCCTTTTTCATCACCTACTCTTTCTCCCTCCCAGGGGAGGGGAACTCAGACAAGCCATGCCCACACTTGCTCGGGGGAGGGCACAGCTGTGCCCCCAGCACGCAGGCCCAAGTGTGATCCTGCTCGGGCTGTTTGTCTTCGGAACCCCCCTCCACTGGAAAAAACAACAAAGGGGCATATTCCACCTTTAAGGATGGTGTATCTTCCCTGCCGCTGACAAAGTAGGTCACCAGGTACTAGAGAGGTGGCATGAGCCAGCAATCGATACTCGCCGGTTGCCTTGGCACAAAGCGGGGAATGGTGCCCCAGGCCGACTACCACCTATTTTACCTTCCGTGCCTGACACAAAGGTCGGGGAGGGGAGGCCTGCCAACGTTGGCTCTCCTCCTCCTTGGCAGCGCCAGGGGCTGGCGCGGAGCCCACCTGGGCCTCGCCTCCCGGCAGTTTGCCCCTTGCCGAAGCAAGCTCCTGTTTCAGGCCTCACCTGTGGCATAGCTGCCAGGGCGGCGTTGTGCGCCACGGGGTTGCTATGGAGCGCACAGGAGCCCAGGGGCAGCGCCGACCCCACCCTGGGCGCGGGGGGGGGGCACCTGAAGAGGGAGCGGCAGCCGCAAGGAAGGAGAGTTTCTTAGCAGTTTCATCAGCCACCCCTGAGGGGCACGGCTGCTTTGGACTCCCAGCAGCCGAGGCTCCCACGGCAACGGTGCCATGGGGGCCACGGGCCCAGCTAGGCCTCGCTGTGGCCTACTTGGGTCTGAGCTACACAGAGTCCTGCGATTCTTGACAGAGGAAAGCAGGTGGCACAACGTGGTGGTTGGAATACAGTGGCTAATGGGCCGGGCCAGGTCTGAGGAGACCTGGGTTCAAACTCGCACTCAGCTGCCGGTTGCCCGATCTCTTTCTTGGCCTGGTCTACCTCGCAGGGTTGTCAGGAGCGGGGAGAAGTATGCCCATCGGCACTAACAGAAGACTTCTCCATGCAAATCTATTATTTTGTTTAATCCTCTCCTTCCTCTGAAGAGTTCTGAGAGGCATGCATGGTTTTCCCCTCTGCCAACAACCCTGCGAGGGTGCTTAGTCAGAGGAAGTGACTAGCCCAATATCACCCAGCGAGCTTCAGGCCTGATTTAGACCCAGGGTCTCGTAGTCTCTGAGTCCAGCGCTCAAAGCTGTGTGGACTGCAGGACGCAGCGTGAGACTAGTATCCTGAGAGACCCAGGCTCGAATCCTCACGGCGTTGACATTGTGAGGAAACGAAGGCCAGAACGTTGTTCTAAGCCATCTTGAGTCCCTGTTGGGACAAAATATATGTAACTGAACACACAAAAGCGAATGCATCACACAACCACCCCTCTGCAAAATTCAGACAGACGCTGGATTAAATACTTCACTGTGGGCCATTTCCTCAGCAAACCCAAAACAGTTCGGGTTAGGAAGGGGTAGGAAAAAGGCAACATGGTTAGCCATGCTGGCTGGTCTCTATCACTCTTCAAAATCCTGTGCTCTTCTGACATCTTTAAGGTTACAAAAGTCCTGCCTTTTGGAATGCCACGTTCCCTGCCTCCTGCTTAAAACATCTCCTTAGCAGGCAGAAGTCAACAGGTAGAGCTTCTCCTGGCATGGTGATACAATGGATGGATGAAGAGTTTGGATTTATATCCCCCCTTTCTCTCCTGCAGGAGACTCAAAGGGGCTGACAATCTCCTTGCCCTTCCCCCCTCACAACAAACGCCCTGTGAGGTGGGTGGGGCTGAGAGAGCTCCGAGAAGCTGTGACTAGCCCAAGGTCACCCAGCTGCCGTGGGTGGGAGTGTACAGGCTAATCTGAATTCCCCAGATAAGCCTCCACAGCTCAGGCGGCAGAGCTGGGAATCAAACCTGGTTCCTCCAGATTAGATACACGAGCTCTTAACCTCCTACACCACTGCTGCTCCTGTTGGATTTTCACCCATACAGCTTTTAAAGGTAGAGAGCCATTGTCTTCCCAGAAGAGGGGGCACGGTAGGGGCTAAACCCCCAAAAGTCCCCCCCCCCCAAGTGCCCTGTCAATCAGGGACATTTTGCTCTTCAGTCATCAGTGCTATCCAAACTATCTGGATCTCCCAATTTTTTTTGTTTTTTACATTTAAATAAAACTTGACTTCTGGGAAAATGTCGATAAGACACAGCGCGTTCACGCTTTGCCTTCTCACGCAGTTTTCAGACCCCTCACGTATGGGAAGGTTGCGATTACTCAGGAAAGGGGGGAAAGGCACTTTGCACGTGCTCCGAGACATCCCGATGATTTAAACAACATGAGCCAGTGCGTGCGCGTTTGCTGTCCGTCCACCCAACTGCATGAGAACAACCGGCTCATTTTAAATGACTTAAAGCCCTCATGCAAATGACCCGGCGGAGTTTCTGCCTTCGGGAAGAGTCGCAGGCCCCGAGCGCTAACCACAATCGGCGCCTCGTTTCTGAAGCAAAAAGCACCCGGACTCAGCCACCGTGCCAGCCAACCCAGAACGACCTGCGGGCGAAGCGGAGGGCTGAAGAAATAACACCTCCCACATGCTCAGAGGCAATCGCACCCCATCAACAAAAAAAATGGCATAATTCCCAATAGGAGCGATAAGGCTGACGCCCGGCCCCGAGGGTAGGTCGTGGGGCTCGGATTAAATTTCCAACCAGCTGCAATCCTCCGTTCTTACCTTCTCCGCGCTGAAGCCACGGGTTCACTGCTAATTCCTCAATCTATCCACACCCGTGTCCTGTGCTATTAACCACTTTGCCTTCCCTAAATCCCCTTCTCCCCACAGCCACAAGGACACCTGGGGACAAGAGGCAGATGTATTCTTAGGCACACATCCGCCCCCGCCCTGCTCACCCTGGCGCTGCCGGTTCACAGCCCTCGGGGAGGTGGGCCGAGGCAAACAAATAGGTGCGGCAGGCAGAGCAGCCTCGCAACCCACCTCTGGCACGCAGGTGGACAAACAGCAGTGCCCACCTGGCGTTTGGGAGGAGGGACTTCCACCGAGACTGGCACGGCAGAGAAGGGCGAAAGAAGACCCTGGGGGTCTCTTCAAAGCCCAGCCCAGGGCCCCGTATACCAAGACCACCCCCTGCTTTCCCCTGCTTTAATTATTCCGGAGTAATGACCAGCTACGAGTTCCAGATTTCCCCATTGCTAATATTGGTCACTAGCCAAATTTGGGCCTTCGGATGCACAGAGCTGGAAGAAGGTACCAGCCTGCCCCAAAAGCTGCTTCTGTGGGTTGGCATCTGTGCCATCTGCCAACTCTTTCATCCACAACTATGTCAACGTTGTTGTTTTCTTTAATGCGGGAACATTCCATTTAATTGCAATGACTGTGAATTTCCAAGAAGATGCCATTTTCCCACTGCTTCTCGATCTCTTTCGGTCTGTGTCCCCACCCCGGTTTTCAGTACACTATAAGCCTTAAGGGGTGAATTGACTCTTGAGTCCTGTGGAAAGCATTTCATTTATATTTCTCACTATACAGACGAATAAGAATCGTTGGGAAAGTACGTCCTGCTTTCGCCCAGAAATACACATTAAAGAGAAAAGAAACTTTAGTCCCTTCTAAACTCTCAGCCCGCAAACACAACGTATTGCTCGGAGGGAGGTGACGGATGACCGTGTTTCCCACGTGGCTGCTAAACCGAGCCTCCATATTCCGAGGCACTGTACCTCTGTATATCAGTTGTCAAAGGGCCGACAACTCGTGAGCGTTGTGGCCTCCAAGCCCAGCTTTCGGGCTTCCTGAAAACATTTGGTGGTCCGTCCTTTGAAACAGGACCCTGGACGAGGTGGGCTTTTAGTCTGATCCAAATGACTTCCCGAGATCGGAACTTGGCACCCCGTGGGTTTTAAACATGACATTCATGCTAGACTGGGGAGCCATTCTGCCCATTTCAGGAGAAGGGTGAAGGAACTCTTTGAGCAAGAGTGGCAAAGGATAGCTGGCGTACAGTCAAGAGGGGCACTGCCAACCTTGCCAGGATAAACACACATATCAACACCCCCGCCAGGGAGGGTAGAGTCAGCAATGGGGCTGGGTGTGCCCTGGGAACCAAACTCCAAGGAAAAACCCCAGGGTTTATTGCAGGCAACTGGGTACGTGAAAGTTGTTATTCCGAAGGCTTCCACGTTTATGCCAATTTCTCTTTCCACTGCCCCCGTTTCTGGGCGCCATTCATGAACGGAAAGAATAATTGTTGACAAGCAATTTGTTCTCTGTTTGTGGATTGAGGGACGGGGGGGAGGCAAACACGACGTCCGGCACCCCTCTAGTAGGATCGGGGCCACAAAAATATCCACCCACTTGATTATAAAGTGTTCTGGAATTACATGAGATATATGACCGTAGGGAAAGAGAGAGCACACTATTTGTTATGCCGGGGGGGGGGGGGGTTGTGTATGTGTCAAAGAATGTGCCAACATGGACGCTGGCATTAGCGCGGCAGCCAGAATTGGACCCAAAAGGCAGACCTTCCCAGATATGGCCAGTTTTGACCCAAAACTCAGCCTGTGCCAAAGGCAGGGAGAAATCATACTATTTAAAAACGGTTAAGACAATAAGACAGACAAATTCTGACCTTTTGGGGCCAACTGTGAGAATGACGACACAGGCCCAGAAATACCATCTGCCCACCTTTTTCATTCACCAACAGAGCGGGTGACAGTTTGGGAACAGGGTGACAAAGAGGGCTGGGACTGTCTGGGAATTATCCCCAGCCCACCCCAGCTTTTTGGCCAGAGTTTTGCCAACGTGAAGGGTAAAGGGAAATCGGTGGGCACTTACCTTCCCACGCCGCTCAGCCCAGGCCCAGACTTGGCAGAGAGAGCCCCCCGGGCACCACGCCACACCCGGAACACCCACACAACGCTGTTTCTAACCTCCCAGCTTCCAGGGCCCCCACGCCTGGCTAGGGGGACCCTCGATGCCAACCTGGGCACTCGCAGCCCCGGTCCATGCCAACCGCCAATATAGAGAGGCAGTCAAACTGCAAGAGTCCCAGGCAAATTACGGGGGGGGGGGGGGTTGACTCATTGCAAGATTTGGGACAACATAATCTGAAACGGGGGGGGCACTTGTGTCTCCCCAATTTTTTTTCGGGGGGGACATCCCCCCTTTCTGCATAATGGACACTGAGTTCCTTTTGAAAATGGCTCCCCCAATATAAAAAGACTGGGGTGGGGGTGGTTATCAAATAAACTCGCTGCTTCAGGGCAGGTCCAGAGGCCGCTGCAAGCCTCCGTCCACGTCTCCTGGGAAATTGTAGAGGGGGCGGGGGGGGGGGGGAAAATGGACTCAAGGGAGGGCGCGGGCGGGGGGGGAAAAGGGGGGAAGGGGGAGGGGGGGGGGACAGGGGGGGGGGGGGGGGGGGGGGGGGAAGGGGGGGGGGGGGGGCAGGAAGAGTTGGGCAAGTGGTGGGTGAATGCCAATAGAGCCGGGCGCGTGGGATTCGAACTCAGCTCCTGTAGATCCTGCGATCAATCTACCGGGCGGGGGGGGGAAGGAGGAAGTGGTGGGGAAGCCTCTTGAAAGTTTGAAGTGGGGAGGGGGGGGGTTACTTGAATCCTTGGAAAGTCAGCAAGGAGGGGTTGCGCGCACTCCCTCCCCTGTGGATTGGAGCTGCCCCCCCCCAAAAAAAACCCACACGTACCCCCACAGGTCTCGCCGCGTTGGGTCCGGGGGGGGGGATTCCTGCGTGGTCCTTCAAGCCGGTCTCGGCGGCGGTGCGTGCCGGGCGCGATCCCCCCTTCTGCCTGGGTGGCCCTGCTCGGCGCTCGCTCCCTCTTCCCCCCCACCTGCAGCTCCCCCCGCCGCTCACCTGTCCTGGCCACGCCCCCAGCTCACCTGTCCTCTCCCGCCCCCCGGCTTGGCAACAGCCATCGCCGCCTCCCGCAACGAGGGAAGAAAAGAGGCCAGCCCTTCTTTTTCCCTGCCCCCCCCCCTGCCCCGCGGGGCCGCCCCCTTCCTCAAGCCACGCCCCCACCTGCCTCCACGCCCCGCCTTCCGAACGCTCCGCCCCTCCCCACCTTGCTTCACCTCCTGCGCTCGCCCGTTCTCCTCGGCCGCCGAGAAAGTCCCGCCTCCTCCTCCTGACCATTGGCCGAAGGGAGGATCCCGGGGTTCTGATTGGCCGGCAGGGCCATCTTTCAGCTCATGAGTGATGCAAGGGTTAAAACGAAGGGGGGGCTCAAGAGGGACGGGAATCCGGTCAATTGCGGGGGGGGGGGGGGGGGAGGAGGAGAGCGGAGGAAGGGCTGAATCATCAAAGGCTCCGGAAGAAAAGTTTGCAAGTGGAAAGGATGATCCAATCCCCGGCAGTGACGGGAGGGGGGACTTCCCATGGGAGGGGGGAGGAGGAAGGGCGAGGGGAGCCCCCCCACCCTCGGTGCAGCGCATGGCCCACGTTGCAGGAAGCGCACGACTGCTGAACCCCCCCTGCTGGCCGCTTGGGTGCCAGGGTGGGCATCTCGTGCCAATGGCACCGGGCCCATCGGCCTGGCTTGGGGATCTCTTGGCTGCCCGGGGTTTGTAGGGGCGGGGAAGGCAAAGGGAAGGAGGCCAGGTCCTTGCCCCGAGGCGCATACCCAATCGGGGTTAATGCTGTGCTTATGGAGACACATCGATCTGTGCCACCTTTCCGACCAACTAGGAGTCAAGGGAAAATATGTCAGCATTAAAGCGAGGTGGATTCAACAGAGGTATAAAAGAGACCAGGTTGTCTGGGATTTATTTATCGGGATATTGTGGGGGTTTCTGGGCTGTATGGCTGCCATACAGCCCGGAAACCCCACAACACCCCAGTGATTCCAGCCGCGAAAGCCTTTCGACAATATGTTTATTTATTCCTTCTTTCTCCCGCCAGTCCCCCAGAGGGCTCGAGGCGACTCCCAAAATAAGTAAAACAGAATATAATGGTTTAAAAATAATACGAAAATATAGAAATATTAAAAACCAGTTTAAACAAAAGCATGCAGGTCACACCCAGCCAGAGGCGAGAGGATGATTTTAAGGACCGTCTTGTCCAGCATGCTTTAAGGTCACGGGTGTCGAGCGTGCGGCATGGGGGCCACATCCGCCCCCTTGAGAGGGCTTATTGTCTCACGAGCCAGCTTAGGCAAACCTCTGCCAGTCCCGATTTGGTCAGGTGAGCCAGCTGCAGTCTGGTTAGTCCAGACCCCCACCCTGATCCGGCCTGGCAAGCCACCCTATTCCACTCCTTATCTCCCCCCCCCCCCCCCCCCCCCCCCCCCCCCCCCCCCCCCCCCCCCCCCCCCCCCCCCCCCCCCCCCCCCCCCACCCCCCCCCCCCCCCCCCCCCCCCCCCCCCCCCCCCCCCCCCCCCCCACCCCCCAAACAGCCCGCCCACACCCCCCCCCCCCCCCACCCCCCCCCCCCCCACCCCCCCCCCCCCCCCGCCCATGCCCATTTGGCGAGACATTCCCCTTACCCCACCCTGACCTAACCAAGTCTTATCTGGCCCTCCTAACAAATGAGTTTTGACACCTCTGCTTTAGGCTGATCCCGCATCAAGCTGAGGTTGGCTGAGAAGATATGTATGGCCTTGTCCGACTTTATGAGCCTGTGACTCCATAGACCAGTGGTGGCGAACCTATGGCACGGGTGCCAGAGGTGGCACTCAGAGCCCTCTCTGTGGGCACGCACCCTCCCACACACACACATCTAGGCTGGCCTGGGCCACTGGGCTGGATTATTAGCATTAAACCTAAGACCTTGTTTTGGGGAAGCAGTGTAGGTAACCCTGTTAAGCACTGTCAAAACCCACTGATTTTCATGCGAAGAATGAAAGTGCGATCCTTTACCTGGGAGTAAGCTCAGTTGCTGGCAATGGGGCTTGCTTCTGAGTAAACCCTCCTAGGGTCGCGATTCACCCGTTGGAAGAGTTGCACGGTTGCTTCAAAGCAAAGCCACCGACTACCCCCAAGCTTTCTCCTGAGTAACGCACGCCTCGGAGCCAACCGTTTTTTCTAAACGGAAACCTCAGTATTCAGGTTAAATGGCCGTGTTGGCACTTTGCGATAAATAAGTGGGTTTGGGGGTTGCAATTTGGGCACTCGGTCTCGAAAAGGTTCGACATCACTGCCATAGACGAAGCTGTGAGGTGTACCGCTTAGGGGGACATATGGGGTCAAATGTCCCCGGGCTGTGGCCATTTAGTTGCGTGAGGGGCGGGAGATTGGCCCCCACACCCTTCCTCCTTCCCCCAAGTCCATACACTGACTTCAAGACTGCTGCAAAAAAAGTTGTTTGGTCGTGGTGGGGGAGGGTAGCCACCGATATGGGGGGAAGGGGCGGAAAACTCAGATTTTGCACCGGGCTACATTTTCCCTAGATGCACCTCCGGCTGTTACCTTTAGTCGCCCAAACCTGAGCAAGGCTGCTAAAGTTAGGATTTTTTTAGAAGGCCTTAATTCATTGGGTAGCCTGAAATCAAAAGCGGTTTAATGGCACGCATGCAGACAAATAAATGAATTCAGTAAAAACATATAAACACACATTGCACCCTAACTCGGGAACGGGGCCAGGGATAGTTATTGGGGCTGTGCGAAACAAAAATGTTCTTATTCGTTATCGTTGATTTTTGTATTTGATGTCATCGATGCATAGAGGGCCTGAGCCAGCGTGGTGTACTGGGTGCACTCTAATCTGGAGAACCAGGTTTGATTCCCTGCTCTGCCACTTGAGCTGTGGAGGCTTATCTGGTGAACCAGATTACCTTGTGTGCTCCAATACACGCCAGCTGGGTGACCTTGGGCTAGTCACAGTTCTTCAGAGTTCTCACAGCCCCACCCACCTCACAGGGTGTTTGTTGTTGGGGGGAAGGGAAAGGAGTTTGTAAGCCCCTTTGAGTCTCCTTACAGGAGAGAAAGGGGGGGATAGAAGAAGAAGAAGAAGAGGAGGAGGAGGAAGAGTTTGGATTTATATCCCCCCTTTCTCTCCTGCAGGAGACTCAAAGGGGCTTACAAACTCCTTTCCTTTCCCCCCAACAACAAACACCCTGTGAGGTAGGTGGGGCTGAGAGAGCTCCGAGAAGCTGTGACTAGCCCAAGGTCACCCAGCTGGCATGTGTGGGAGTGTACAGGCTAATCTGAATACCCCAGATAAGCCTCCACAGCTCAAGCGGCAGAGCGGGGAATCAAACCCGGTTCCTCCAGATTAGATACACGAGCTCTTAACCTCCTACGCCACTGCTGCTCCTAAATCCAACTCTTCGTATCAAAGAATATATACCTCCACGGCTGCCCAGTGTGAAATGGCTGGATGGAGGTTATGTGGTATTCTAGCGCTCGTGTGCGTGAATCAGCCCCCGTGTACAGCCAAAGTCCATTCTTCGCTCCCAGATGGGGTTTCGGAGACGCCGTGGAGACCGCTGGAGTCTCTAAAAAAGGCCGCGCCAGCAATTCACCTTTGCAGAATGTTAACAAGGCTTCTTTTCCCCCTAGGCAAAACAGCAGGAGAGAGGTTTATTAGGGAGACATCCCAGGAATGAGATGTGGCAAACGCCATTCAGCTGCCCCCCTTCCGGCTTCCTCATTCCCATGGGACTTGTAAGAGCCAAGCAGCAAACCACAGGAGTGTGGTGCATCGGGGGAAAGAACAAAATACCTGGGAACACAGGAGAGCAAAGCAAGATTCCCAGATCCGACTTACATTTTGGTGAAGGGAGCTCGGCCTGGTGTTTTGCAACGCCGAGAAAGAGGGAGAGAGAACGGGCGCTTGGAATATGCCATTTGCGTCTCACCCCCCAAGTAGGAATTTGTTTGGTTCCATTACCTGTATCAGGAATTGCTAGGGAAGGCAGTGCGCATAATTCATTTCCCCTGAGGGCGCTGAACGAAGCTTAGCAGATAGAGGGGGTGTGGAGCAGGTGGGAAATAATGCCCAATTCCCGGAACTCCGATCCTGGTATCCAGATCTAAACTTGAATATTCCCTTTTAATCACATTCGTTTTGATTCCAGCGCATTCCTGGGATGGGAAGGGAAATGTATGCTTTTCACACACACCCAGGGTTACTTCTCAACCTGTTCAGGAACTGGGAATGGGAGGGCATTTCTGGGGCGTGCGGAGCCTGGCAGGAATAAAAGCCGAGAATCCGTGTGATGTGTTTTGAACACAAGAAGAAGAAGAGTTGGATTTATATCCCCCCCCCCTTTCTCACCTGTAAGGAGACTCAAAGGGGCCTACAAACTCCTTTCCCTTCTCCCCTCACAACAAACACCCAGCGAGGTAGGTGGGGCTGAGAGAGCTCCGAAGAACTGTGACAAGACCAAGCTGGCGTGTGTTGGAGCGCACAAGCTAATCTGGTTCACCAGATAAGGCTCCACAGCTCAAGCGGCTGAGCGGGGAATCAAAACCTGGTTCTTCCAGGTTAGAGTGCACCTGCTCTTCTTAACCACTGAAAACACTGCGCCCTGACACACAGTTTGTTATGAATTGAGTTATTTCTCCCACATGCAGAGAGGCATTCGGCGCAAAGCGACGGTGCAGGATTTCTGGAAAAGTTGCCAGGCCCGGCTGACCCAGAAACCGCGCGCCCCAAATCACAGAGGTTTGGCAGCTGGTTTGTGAGGGCGCATTTGACTCATCGTGCGCTGATGGGATCTTGTCATGCACATCCTGCGCCGCGTCCTTCCTCATGGGAGTTTCTGGAGGCCAAGCCTGGCACGAAACTCTGCCCTCGGCCCCACAGGTGGAGGCAGACGGGACGGGGGGGGTGCGGATTTGGATGCCAGCGCAGAGACTCGGCTGAGCAGCCGGCTGGCAGGAGAGTCCCGCCTGTGCCGAGCAGGGTGGGGTTGCTGGCTGTTCCTACTCCCCCTCACGCAGGTGACTTGGGTGGGGTCACAGGTACAACCTGTTCGGCTGAGCCTGACGGGTGGGAACGGAGCGCCACGTTCCAAGCTTCGCGTTCACCTGGCCTCACCTTCAGGGACCCTCCCTCCCCACCTAGCTTAAGCAAGAGTCCTCGTTTCCCCCCTCCCTCATCCTAGCTCCCTCTTATCCCCCCTCCTTACATAGCTCAAAGAAGCAACCCACAAGTCAATTTTTAGCGGGGCGGAAAGGGAAAGGGTGTCCGGTGCCCCCCGGCCAAGGCAAACAGCCCCCTGCCCCAAGGAGCTTACATTGTATGCATGCCACCCAGGCTCTTAGCAACAGGCCAAGGCAGCGTTCGTTTTATTTATTTTATTTATTAACTTGTACTAATTCCTTGCAGTCCAAAGCGGCTTTCATAGCTCTCCTCTCTTCCGTGTCTCCCTTACAACAACCCTGCCAGGTTGGCTAGTCTGAGAGGGGATGTCTGACGGAAGGTCACCCAGCAAACTTCCATGTCAAGTGGGGATTCGAATCCGGATCTCCCAGACACTGTTAGTGGTCTCTTTTCCCCCCCACTAACGCCGACCCTGTGAGGAAGGTGAGGCGGGCCTAAGTGCATTTCATGGCCTGGCCAGGGAACTTCCTTGCTGGCGAAGCAAGACAAAGAGGGGCCAAGACAAAGCTCTGTGGTGTTGCCAACCTCCAGGTTGTGCCTGGAGAGTTCCCAGAATTCCAACTAGTCCCAGAGATCCTTCCCCCTTGAGAAAATGGCGGCTTTGGAGGGTGGGTTCCATGGCATTATACCCTGGTGAGGGTCCTCTCCTTCTCAAACCCAGTCTTCTCTACAGAGGGAGGGAAAATGGTGCCCAGGGCAACGCCTGCTCTGGGGGGGGGGGCCGCGCCCCACTTTCCTCAGTCCTGGGCAGCCAGGCCGGGCCAAAGGGCGCCCTGCAGTGGCCCCACCAGGCTGTTCCTTCAGCTGGCCGAGCTTCCACTGGGCGCCCCTCGGCCTGGCTGAAGGAGCAACCTGGCATGGGGGGGAGGAGGAGGGGCGTGGAGGTGATTTTCCGCTCCCCGTGTGATCGAGGGCCTGGGGTACTTGTCCCCAGCTGGCCCCGTTGAAGCTCCGCCTCTGCTTCCCTGGGCCCCAGTCCAGGAATTTCCCAGAATCGGTTCCCCTGAATCTCCAAGGAGAAATAAAAGAGCTGCATCAGCCGCAGGAGATTAAAAAGCAAAACCGATGGTACAAAATGAAGAAGGAGGAGGAGGAGGAGGAGGAGGAGGAAGAGGAGGAGGAGTTTGGACCCCCCCCCTTTCTCTCCTGTAAGGACACTCAAAGGGGCTACAATCTCCTATCCCTTCTTCTCCCCACAAGACATTTTGTGATGTAGGTGGGGCTGAGAGAATCCTGAGAGAACTGTGGCTAGCTAGTCCAAGGTCACCAAGCAGGAATGTGTTGGAGTGCCCAAGCAAATCTGGTTCCCCAGATAAGCCTCCACAGCTCAAGTGGCAGAGCAGGGAATCAAACCCGGTTCTCCAGAGCAGAGTGCACCTGCTGTTAACCACTACACCACGCTGGCTCTGAAAAGCAGCAGAAGGAAATCAGCAACGCACCCAATCGGTGTTCGCCTCCTTGCTACCTCTGTGCATTCGCAACAAGCAATGTAAAAAAAAGTTTTATATGCCCCCTTTCTCTCCTGCAGGAGACTCAAAGGGGCTTACAATCTCCTTGCCTTTCCCCCCCCACAACAAACACCCTGTGAGGTGGGCGGGGCTGAGAGAGCTCCAAGAGGCTGTGACTAGCCCAAGGTCACCCAGCTGGCGTGTGTGGGAGTGCACAGGCTAATCTGAATTCCCCAGATAAGCCTCCACAGCTCAGGCGGCAGAGCGGAGAATCAAACCCGGTTCCTCCAGATTAGATACATGAGCTCTTAACCTCCTACGCCCCAGGTGTTTCACCAAGAGGCTTCTTCAAGGGACCTTGTTAGTCTTGTAGTAGTTTGAGAAAGTTAACTGAGCATATTTGCTTCCTCCAGTGCCAGGCACACTGGCGTAGTGCGGGGTGGAGGAAAGACTCAGTGTGGGAAAACAGCCCCACACAATGCTCCTTCAGTACACAGCCTGCTTCCCATAGTCACAGAAAGCAATAATGAAAAACAGTTCCCTGCCCCAAAGAGCTTACATTGCACGTTTCAATTATGGGAGAAAGAGGTGGGAGGTAGACAGGAAGGGAGTAACCCGGTTATATAACTCTCCTGGGGTAAAGGACAGAGGGGTTGAGAGCCGGCAAACAAGCAATGCCCTCTGAGTCGACGCATGCTGCCAAAGAGCAATGCCACGTTGCACCACCGGGGTGCACACAGCGACATAAACAAGGGGCAACTCCCTGCCCTGAGGAACTTACAGTTTTCCTTTCAATGCAAGGGGGAGGACAACAGGGAGGGAGAGAGAGGTCGAAGCGATTTTCTGAGAAGAATTGGTCTCTGTGTTGACGCAGTCCCGTGCAGATCATGCTGAGGGCGAAAGCTTTGTCAAAGCTGAGAAGGGAGGAGAGTTCCCCTGAGCAGGAGCAGAGTGCGTTTCACAAATGGCTCAGTAAACCCAGAACATCCTAACGCGACAGAAAGAGGGCTTCCCCCGATTGTTCATTGTATCCATCTTCCAAGAAACTCTGGGTCTCTTTTTTTCCCACTAACAACAACCCTGTGAGGAAGGTGAGGCTGGCCCAAGTGCGTTTCGTAGCCTGGCCAGGGAACTGAATGCGAGTCTGCCAAAGCCAGCCCTCAAACCACAATCACACATCAGACTCTGGGATGGTGCAGTCGAGACAAACACGAGGTCCGCCACCTTTTCCCCTGAATTTATTATGACGCCGTCAGAGTGGTAGGCATTTTACACAGCACACAAAGACAAGTCACTGCCCCGAGGCACTTACAATCTAAAGTTTGCCATAAATCCTGTCAAGGGTGGAGATAAGCGTGAGGAGGCCACGCCTATTACAGTGACGTGTTTCAGCTTTGTTCCGGTAGCAGATTCCCCCCACCCCCCTGTCAGTTTGTCTATTTTGATCTCACATTTCCTCCTGGGAGCGGGGGGTGGGTGGGATATGTGGCTTCCTCTCCCATTTTGTCCTCACAACAACCTTACAAGGTAGGTTAGGCTGAGAGTGTCATGATATTCATAGTTCCCCAACATGAGGCCTGTAAGTACCATGCCCCAAGGATAAGGTGACCAGATGGTCACCTTTGTAAACCGAAATGGGTGGGTAGGTGGGCGGCTGCGCGTGCAGCCACAGGAGCGCACTGCCTTCTGGGGCGCTCCTGTTTCCCGCCCTGTGACAGGGCGGGAAACAGGAGTGCCCCAGAAGGCAGTGCTCCTGCGGCCACGTGCGCGGGAGGCTGCCGCACTGCCTTGCGCCCCAGAAGGCAGTGCGGCAGCCTTCCAAAAATCGGGACACTTGAAAAAACCCGCGAGACGCGGGACAAATTGTTTTAAGGCGGGACTGTCCCGCCAAAAGCGGGACGTCTGGTCAGCCTACCCAAGGTCATCTTTTCCTGGATCCTGGCAAACGTTTTGAGAAAGTTGGCAGGGCCAGGTGGGAGTTTTGCCCAGCATATATATATAAATAAATATAAACAAATAAAGGCACCCTGTTAGCTGAACTTCTGCGAACAAATTTGCTGAGCCGCTATGAAGAATTATGTGAAACCCAGCTCCCGCCCACAGACTCAAGAAGAGTATTTGGATAAAGTAGGAAAACATTTTTTGATGATGAGTGATTTTGAAGTTTAAGGATTGTTAAAATAACAACCAATAGAGAAAAGTGAGATTTTTAAAATTAGTAGTAGTTCTACAGATCCAGTTTGACCTAGGTGGCGTAGGAGGTTAAGAGCTCGTGTATCTAACCTGGAGGAACCGGGTTTGATTCCCAGCTCTGCTACCTGAGCTGTGGAGGCTTATCTGGGGAATTCAGATTAGCCTGTGCACTCCCAACACACGCCAGCTGGGTGACCTTGGGCTAGTCACAGCTTCTCGGAGCTCTCTCAGCCCCACACACCTCACAGGGTGTTTGTTGTGAGTGGGGAAGGGCAAGGAGATTGTAAGCCCCTTTGAGTCTCCTTGCAGGAGAGAAAGGGGTGATATAAATCCAAACTCTTATTCTTCTAGGTGGTTAATGACTGAATGGTAAAAAATTACTTTCACTGTTAATACTCAGTGCTGAAGAAACTGTTTTTGCACGCCAAAATTGCCCCTCTGTTGGCACTGGGAATGCCCCGATGCAATTGGGAGTTTTGCATCCCCCCCCCCCCCGTTGCTGCTGCGTGTCTGCCCCGTTGTTGCCCCTCTGCCGCCCCGCAGCACTGCCATTGCTCCGCAGCATTCAAAAATCGTCAATAAGAGGGGGTTGAAGTTCTTTATGAAATATGTCTCTAGTGCTTTGATGAATTGGATTAGTACATCAGCAAAAACACAAAGAAAAATTCATCAAAGCACTAGAGACATATTGAGACACTAGAGACAGGGGGATGGACTAGATGGCCCTTGGGGTCTCTTCTAACTCAACCATTTCACTGAGCTTGCTAAACCAAACTATTCCATCAGGCATACAACTGAAGCCAAGATAAAATTTTGTGAAGTCTGTTGGCCCCAAAATTTACTCTTCCTGACCCCAAATAAGAGCTGGGTAGTCAGAACTTACATGATCAAATGATTTCGATTTAAATCGTCATCAGGGTTTTTACGATATGTTTTTAAAAATTGTTGTTTGTATTAAGTATTTTTATGTAATTTAACATTTCATATAACCAGCTAAGGCCAGGGAGGGCAGAATATAATATAAAATAAAATAAAATATAGGCATCGTAATGAAATTGGCTATTTCTCATTAAGTCAATTTTAATATATAAAGTATCACTACTATAATCCCAAATGCTAGATGTGGTGCATTAAAAAAAGAAATCGTCTTCTTTTTAGGAGGATTTTTATAATCTTCCTGGATGATTTGGAAACAAAGAATTTGTCCGGTAAATAAACTTTGGATGTTTGAATGTATAGTTTATGTATTGTTAGAGTGCTAATATGCACCCTGTATATTCCTGCATCATTGACTGAGAATTAATCCGATTTGTTCTCAGAGTGCAATTATGTGCCACACTGGTTTATGGTATCTTGGTTTATGGTAGTGATACTTTATGTATCATTACTATATCCTACTACCGTGTTTCCCCGAATATAAGACAGTGTCTTATATTAATTTTTGCTCCCAAAGATGTGCCATGTCTTATTTTCAGGGAATGTCTTATTTTTCCTGTGTTCTGTTCGTCGGGCATGCTTCCAAACAAAAACTTTGCTATGTCTTACTTTCGGGGGATGCCTTATGTTTCGCACTTCAGCAAAACCTCTACTATGTCTTATTTTTCGGGGATGTCTTATATTCGGGGAAACAGGGTAGTTTATGTATTGTTAGAGTGCTAATAGGCACCCTGTATATTCCTGCATCATTGACTGAGAATTAATCTGATTTGTTCTCAGAGTGCCATTATGTACCACACTGGTTTATGGTATTTTGGTTTATGGTAGCGATACTTTATATATCATTACTATATCCTACTAAAATTGACTTGGTGATAAGAGAGACATAGATTATTTCATTACGATTCCTATATTTCGTTATATTGTTCTATACCCCACCTGGAGGCTGACGAGAGGAACACTTTTGATTTATGCCCTGCTTTTCTCTCCTATAAGAAGTCTCAAAGCAACTTACAACTTTCTTCCCTTCCCCTCTCCACAATAGACACCTTGTGAGGCAGGTGGGACTGAGATAATTCAGAGAGAACCATGACTAGCCCAAGGTCACCCAGCCGGCTTCATGTATAGGAACAGGGAAACAAATCCAGTTCACCCGATAAGAGTTGGCCACTCATGATGAGGATTGGGGAATCGAACCTAGTTCTCCAGATTAGAATCCACCTGCTCTTAACCACTACACAATGACTACAAACAAGAGGAAACCATGTGTGCCATTCCTTGGAGTGAAAAGAAAGAGGAGTAGTAGTTTGCATTTATACCCTGCCTTTCTTTTCTGTGAGGAGATTCTAATGGGGTTACAAACTCCTTTCCTACCCTCTCCCCACAAGAAACCTTCTTAGGTTGGTGGGGCTGAAAGAGTTCTGAGAGAACCGTGACCACTAGCCCGAGGTCACCCAGCAGGCTTCACGTGCAGGAGCGAGGAAACAAATCCAGTTCACCAGATAAGAGTCTGCTGCTCACGAGGAGGGGTGGGGAATCAAACCTGATTCTCCAGATTAGAATCTGCTGCTGATGTAGAGGAGTGGGGAAATAAACCCAGTTCGCAAGCTTAGAGTCCTCTGCTCACGTGGAGGAGTGGGGAATCAAACCCGGTTCTCCAGATTAGAGTTCCCCACTCTTAACCACTACACCACGCTGGCTCACTTTACAGCATGCTCCTAAGCATGCTATATGAGAGCCAGTGTGGTGACACAGTGTGGTGTATATGAGAGCCAGTGTGGTTAAGAGCAGGTGGATTCTAATCTGGAGAACCAGGTTTGATTCCCCACTCCTCCACCTGAGTGGCTGAGGCTTATCCGGTGAACCAGGTGTGTTTCTGTTACCGCCCAAGAAAATAGCCAAAATATTTTCTTGAGTCAAGTTATATGGATACACTGACTCCATGTCAGGACGCAGAGACTTGTGTGGTTCAGAAGCCTCCACGAGGTTCACAAAGGTTGTATATGTAGGATTATGCCAATGTTATATGGTTTCCCTCTTGCCTTTGCCCCTTTTGGATATAAGGAAAGCCCCTTTTGTGTTGAATTTATGATTTGCCCACTATTTAAGGTTATACTCCAGCTAGGTTCTCCAGCTAGTTTAAGGTTTTGTTATTGTTAATTTAGGAGACTCTTGCCTATAAGCATATGTGTTTATGTCTTAAGGTTTTCCCCAATGTTTAAGTTTAGAAATGTTATTTTAGATATTTGTGTTTTGTTAGTAAAAGCAGTAGCCTGTGGAAGCTGATATTAAGGGACAAGGAAGTTAGCCCTGGAATACAGAAATGGGCTCAGAAATGGCAAATGCAGTTCAATGTAGCAAAATGTAAAGTGATGCACACAGGGGCAAAAAATCCAAACTTCACATACACGCTACAGGGGTCAGTGCTATCAGTCACAGACCAGGAAAGGGATTTGGGCGTCTTAGTTGATAGTTCCATGGGAATGTCAACTCAATGCATGGCAGCTGTGAAAAAGGCAAACTCTGTGCTGGGGATCATTAGGAAAGGAATTGATAATAAAACTGCAAAGATTGTCATGCCCTTATATAAAGCAGTGGTGCGACCGCACTTGGAGTACTGTGTCCAGTTCTGGTCGCCGCATCTCAAAAAGGATATTGAGGAGATAGAAAAAGTGCAGAGAAGGGCAACAAGGATGATTGAGGGACTGGAGCACCTTCCCTATGAGGAGAGGCTGCAGCGTTTGGGACTCTTTAGTTTGGAGAGGAGGCGGCTAAGGGGGGATATGATTGAAGTCTATAAAATTATGCATGGGGTAGAAAATGTTGACAGAGAGAAATTTTTCTCTCTTTCTCACAATACTAGAACCAGGGGGCATTCATTGAAAATGCTGGGGGGAAGAATTAGGACTAATAAAAGGAAACACTTCTTCACGCAACGTGTGATTGGTGTTTGGAATATGCTGCCACAGGAGGTGGTGATGGCCACTAACCTGGATAGCTTTAAAAGGGGCTTGGACAGATTTATGGAGGAGAGGTCGATTTATGGCTACCAATCTTGATCCTCTTTGATCTGAGATTGCAAATGCCTTAACAGACCAGGTGATCGGGAGCAACAGCCGCAGAAGGCCATTGCGTTCACATCCTACATGTGAGCTCCCAAAGGCACCTGGTGGGCCACTGCGAGTAGCAGAGAGCTGGCCCCCCCGCCCCCAACCCCCCCCGCCGCCCCCCCCCCCCCCCCCCCCCCCCCCCCCCCCCCCCCCCCCCCCCCCCCCCGCCCCCCCCCCCCCCCCCCCCCCCCCCCCCCGCCCCCCCCCCCCCGCCCCCCCCGCCCCCCCCCCCCCCCCCCCCACCCCCCCCTCCCCCCCCCGCCCCCCTCCCCCCGCCCCCCGCCCCTCCCCCCCCTCCCCCCCCCACCCCCCCCCCCCCCCCCCCCCCCCCCCCCCCACCCCCCCCCCCCCCCACCCCCCCCCCCCCCCTCCCCCCCCCCCCCCCACGCCCCCCCCCCCCCTCCCCCCCCCCCCCCCACCCCCCCCCCCCCCCACCCCCCCCCCCCCCCACCCCCCCCCCCCCCCACCCCCCCCCCCCCCCACCCCCCCCCCCCCCCACCCCCCCCCCCCCCCACCCCCCCCCCCCCCCACCCCCCCCCCCCCCCACCCCCCCCCCCCCCCACCCCCCCCCCCCCCCACCCCCCCCCCCCCCCACCCCCCCCCCCCCCCACCCCCCCCCCCCCCCACCCCCCCCCCCCCCCACCCCCCCCCCCCCCCACCCCCCCCCCCCCCCACCCCCCCCCCCCCCCACCCCCCCCCCCCCCCACCCCCCCCCCCCCCCACCCCCCCCCCCCCCCACCCCCCCCCCCCCCCACCCCCCCCCCCCCCCACCCCCCCCCCCCCCCACCCCCCCCCCCCCCCACCCCCCCCCCCCCCCACCCCCCCCCCCCCCCACCCCCCCCCCCCCCCACCCCCCCCCCCCCCCACCCCCCCCCCCCCCCACCCCCCCCCCCCCCCACCCCCCCCCCCCCCCACCCCCCCCCCCCCCCACCCCCCCCCCCCCCCACCCCCCCCCCCCCCCACCCCCCCCCCCCCCCACCCCCCCCCCCCCCCACCCCCCCCCCCCCCCACCCCCCCCCCCCCCCACCCCCCCCCCCCCCCACCCCCCCCCCCCCCCACCCCCCCCCCCCCCCACCCCCCCCCCCCCCCACCCCCCCCCCCCCCCACCCCCCCCCCCCCCCACCCCCCCCCCCCCCCACCCCCCCCCCCCCCCACCCCCCCCCCCCCCCACCCCCCCCCCCCCCCACCCCCCCCCCCCCCCACCCCCCCCCCCCCCCACCCCCCCCCCCCCCCACCCCCCCCCCCCCCCACCCCCCCCCCCCCCCACCCCCCCCCCCCCCCACCCCCCCCCCCCCCCACCCCCCCCCCCCCCCACCCCCCCCCCCCCCCACCCCCCCCCCCCCCCACCCCCCCCCCCCCCCACCCCCCCCCCCCCCCACCCCCCCCCCCCCCCACCCCCCCCCCCCCCCACCCCCCCCCCCCCCCACCCCCCCCCCCCCCCACCCCCCCCCCCCCCCACCCCCCCCCCCCCCCACCCCCCCCCCCCCCCACCCCCCCCCCCCCCCACCCCCCCCCCCCCCCACCCCCCCCCCCCCCCACCCCCCCCCCCCCCCACCCCCCCCCCCCCCCACCCCCCCCCCCCCCCACCCCCCCCCCCCCCCACCCCCCCCCCCCCCCACCCCCCCCCCCCCCCACCCCCCCCCCCCCCCACCCCCCCCCCCCCCCACCCCCCCCCCCCCCCACCCCCCCCCCCCCCCACCCCCCCCCCCCCCCACCCCCCCCCCCCCCCACCCCCCCCCCCCCCCACCCCCCCCCCCCCCCACCCCCCCCCCCCCCCACCCCCCCCCCCCCCCACCCCCCCCCCCCCCCACCCCCCCCCCCCCCCACCCCCCCCCCCCCCCACCCCCCCCCCCCCCCACCCCCCCCCCCCCCCACCCCCCCCCCCCCCCACCCCCCCCCCCCCCCACCCCCCCCCCCCCCCACCCCCCCCCCCCCCCACCCCCCCCCCCCCCCACCCCCCCCCCCCCCCACCCCCCCCCCCCCCCACCCCCCCCCCCCCCCACCCCCCCCCCCCCCCACCCCCCCCCCCCCCCACCCCCCCCCCCCCCCACCCCCCCCCCCCCCCACCCCCCCCCCCCCCCACCCCCCCCCCCCCCCACCCCCCCCCCCCCCCACCCCCCCCCCCCCCCACCCCCCCCCCCCCCCACCCCCCCCCCCCCCCACCCCCCCCCCCCCCCACCCCCCCCCCCCCCCACCCCCCCCCCCCCCCACCCCCCCCCCCCCCCACCCCCCCCCCCCCCCACCCCCCCCCCCCCCCACCCCCCCCCCCCCCCACCCCCCCCCCCCCCCACCCCCCCCCCCCCCCACCCCCCCCCCCCCCCACCCCCCCCCCCCCCCACCCCCCCCCCCCCCCACCCCCCCCCCCCCCCACCCCCCCCCCCCCCCACCCCCCCCCCCCCCCACCCCCCCCCCCCCCCACCCCCCCCCCCCCCCACCCCCCCCCCCCCCCACCCCCCCCCCCCCCCACCCCCCCCCCCCCCCACCCCCCCCCCCCCCCACCCCCCCCCCCCCCCACCCCCCCCCCCCCCCACCCCCCCCCCCCCCCACCCCCCCCCCCCCCCACCCCCCCCCCCCCCCACCCCCCCCCCCCCCCACCCCCCCCCCCCCCCACCCCCCCCCCCCCCCACCCCCCCCCCCCCCCACCCCCCCCCCCCCCCACCCCCCCCCCCCCCCACCCCCCCCCCCCCCCACCCCCCCCCCCCCCCACCCCCCCCCCCCCCCACCCCCCCCCCCCCCCACCCCCCCCCCCCCCCACCCCCCCCCCCCCCCACCCCCCCCCCCCCCCACCCCCCCCCCCCCCCACCCCCCCCCCCCCCCACCCCCCCCCCCCCCCACCCCCCCCCCCCCCCACCCCCCCCCCCCCCCACCCCCCCCCCCCCCCACCCCCCCCCCCCCCCACCCCCCCCCCCCCCCACCCCCCCCCCCCCCCACCCCCCCCCCCCCCCACCCCCCCCCCCCCCCACCCCCCCCCCCCCCCACCCCCCCCCCCCCCCACCCCCCCCCCCCCCCACCCCCCCCCCCCCCCACCCCCCCCCCCCCCCACCCCCCCCCCCCCCCACCCCCCCCCCCCCCCACCCCCCCCCCCCCCCACCCCCCCCCCCCCCCACCCCCCCCCCCCCCCACCCCCCCCCCCCCCCACCCCCCCCCCCCCCCACCCCCCCCCCCCCCCACCCCCCCCCCCCCCCACCCCCCCCCCCCCCCACCCCCCCCCCCCCCCACCCCCCCCCCCCCCCACCCCCCCCCCCCCCCACCCCCCCCCCCCCCCACCCCCCCCCCCCCCCACCCCCCCCCCCCCCCACCCCCCCCCCCCCCCACCCCCCCCCCCCCCCACCCCCCCCCCCCCCCACCCCCCCCCCCCCCCACCCCCCCCCCCCCCCACCCCCCCCCCCCCCCACCCCCCCCCCCCCCCACCCCCCCCCCCCCCCACCCCCCCCCCCCCCCACCCCCCCCCCCCCCCACCCCCCCCCCCCCCCACCCCCCCCCCCCCCCACCCCCCCCCCCCCCCACCCCCCCCCCCCCCCACCCCCCCCCCCCCCCACCCCCCCCCCCCCCCACCCCCCCCCCCCCCCACCCCCCCCCCCCCCCACCCCCCCCCCCCCCCACCCCCCCCCCCCCCCACCCCCCCCCCCCCCCACCCCCCCCCCCCCCCACCCCCCCCCCCCCCCACCCCCCCCCCCCCCCACCCCCCCCCCCCCCCACCCCCCCCCCCCCCCACCCCCCCCCCCCCCCACCCCCCCCCCCCCCCACCCCCCCCCCCCCCCACCCCCCCCCCCCCCCACCCCCCCCCCCCCCCACCCCCCCCCCCCCCCACCCCCCCCCCCCCCCACCCCCCCCCCCCCCCACCCCCCCCCCCCCCCACCCCCCCCCCCCCCCACCCCCCCCCCCCCCCACCCCCCCCCCCCCCCACCCCCCCCCCCCCCCACCCCCCCCCCCCCCCACCCCCCCCCCCCCCCACCCCCCCCCCCCCCCACCCCCCCCCCCCCCCACCCCCCCCCCCCCCCACCCCCCCCCCCCCCCACCCCCCCCCCCCCCCACCCCCCCCCCCCCCCACCCCCCCCCCCCCCCACCCCCCCCCCCCCCCACCCCCCCCCCCCCCCACCCCCCCCCCCCCCCACCCCCCCCCCCCCCCACCCCCCCCCCCCCCCACCCCCCCCCCCCCCCACCCCCCCCCCCCCCCACCCCCCCCCCCCCCCACCCCCCCCCCCCCCCACCCCCCCCCCCCCCCACCCCCCCCCCCCCCCACCCCCCCCCCCCCCCACCCCCCCCCCCCCCCACCCCCCCCCCCCCCCACCCCCCCCCCCCCCCACCCCCCCCCCCCCCCACCCCCCCCCCCCCCCACCCCCCCCCCCCCCCACCCCCCCCCCCCCCCACCCCCCCCCCCCCCCACCCCCCCCCCCCCCCACCCCCCCCCCCCCCCACCCCCCCCCCCCCCCACCCCCCCCCCCCCCCACCCCCCCCCCCCCCCACCCCCCCCCCCCCCCACCCCCCCCCCCCCCCACCCCCCCCCCCCCCCACCCCCCCCCCCCCCCACCCCCCCCCCCCCCCACCCCCCCCCCCCCCCACCCCCCCCCCCCCCCACCCCCCCCCCCCCCCACCCCCCCCCCCCCCCACCCCCCCCCCCCCCCACCCCCCCCCCCCCCCACCCCCCCCCCCCCCCACCCCCCCCCCCCCCCACCCCCCCCCCCCCCCACCCCCCCCCCCCCCCACCCCCCCCCCCCCCCACCCCCCCCCCCCCCCACCCCCCCCCCCCCCCACCCCCCCCCCCCCCCACCCCCCCCCCCCCCCACCCCCCCCCCCCCCCACCCCCCCCCCCCCCCACCCCCCCCCCCCCCCACCCCCCCCCCCCCCCACCCCCCCCCCCCCCCACCCCCCCCCCCCCCCACCCCCCCCCCCCCCCACCCCCCCCCCCCCCCACCCCCCCCCCCCCCCACCCCCCCCCCCCCCCACCCCCCCCCCCCCCCACCCCCCCCCCCCCCCACCCCCCCCCCCCCCCACCCCCCCCCCCCCCCACCCCCCCCCCCCCCCACCCCCCCCCCCCCCCACCCCCCCCCCCCCTCACCCCCCCCCCCCCCCACCCCCCCCCATCTGGACTACAGTTCCCATCATCCCCTGCCAGCATGGTGCTGGCAGGGGATGGTGGGAACTGTAGTCCATAACATCTGGAGGGCCGCGAGTTTGACACCTGTGGTGTAGATAGACCTGTACACCTTTGAGAGTGAAATTAATTAGATCGGCAAATTTTGTCCTCTCAAGTTCAGGCTCCCGTTGATTTTTAATTTGGATCGAGGCCTGGAGACAGGGGTGTACCGCCCAGAGGGACATTTGGGGGCAAATATCCCCAGGTGGCACCTGTTTAATCACGGGGGAGGAATCGCTCCTCACACCCCTCTGGCAGAGAGGCGCCCCTGCCCGGCACTCCCCCCTCTGCTGCCGGCTGTAGCGGCCCCCTCCGGACTCTCCCAGCCCACTGTGACCTTCCTGGCTTTGGTGGAGAAGGCTTCGGCGTGCTCTCAGCTGGCCTCCCCTCCTCTCCCCTGCCCTCCCCCCCCCCAGAGGCAGCTTGGGCCGGTTTGAGAAGGTTTGGGGGGGGGTGTGGAAAACTCAATTCTTGCCCCGGGCTCCACTTTCTGTTGATATGCCGCTGCCTGGAGATCTCCTGGAATGACAAATGATCCCCAGACATCAGAGATCGGCTCCCTGGATAAATTCATAGGGTTGGCATGATGGCATTATACCCCGCTGAGATGATCCCTCCCCAAGCCCCGCCTTCCCGAAGCTCCACCCCCCAAATGTGCAGGAGTTGACAACCCAATTTTGATGACACCGGCCTCAAGCGAGCTGCTCCAGTTAGGAAAACGAAACGAATAATAATCTCCTGTTGTACCTTTCCTGGAATCTCATCTGCCTAATACATTTCATAAAATTTGGGGCTGTATTCCTTCCAGCACGGGACTGGCCAATGACTGCCATTTAATATGAACCAACGGCACAAAACCCATTTAGATCGCTCCCATGTATTAGTTCAGCAATCCTGACTGACACACCTGTAAGGCAGGCCGACACAGTCCTCTTCTCCCTTTGCACGTGCTCAGACAGAGCTGCTGGAGACTTGACTAAGGGCATACAGTTTGTTTGTGGTGGAAGAAGAAGAAGAAGAAGAAGAAGAAGAAGAAGAAGAAGAAGAAGAAGAAGAAGAAGAAGAAGAAGAAGAAGAAGAAGAAGAGGAGGAGGAGGAGGAGGAGGAGGAGGAGGAGGAGGAGGAGGAGGGTGGATTTATATCCCCCCTTTCTCTCCTGCAGGAGACTCAAAGGGGCTGACAATCTCCTTGCCCTTCCCCCCTCACAACAAACACCCTGCGAGGTAGGTGGGGCTGAGAGAGCTCCGAGAAGCTGTGACTAGCCCAAGGTCACCCAGCTGGTGTGTGTGGGAGTGTACAGGCTAATCTGAATTCCCCAGATAAGCCTCCACAGCTCAGGTGGCAGAGCTGGGTATCAAACCCGGTTCCTCCAGATTAGATACACGAGCTCTTAACCTCCTATGCCACTGCTGCTCCCGAGTTGAATGGGAATTCGAACTCAGGACATCTTGGCTTTCCAGCTCCCCCCCCCCCCCCCCGCTCCACCTTGCTTGTGCCACAGGTTGCGTCCAGAGAGCAGTGAGAGAAAACCGGAAGGGCCAGACTTTAAGGGGTTATGGGCCAAGGCAGTGGGGGGATCTCTTGGAATGGCGAAGCTAATCACTCCTGCTAGTTGTATGTCAAGACCTGCGGCTTGCGGGTGCTGGAAGCATCATGACACATTTCTGGGGCGCACTGATTGAAACGTCTCCTCACCACCAGGCGAAGAACACCTTGCGGCTTCCCGAGCAGACAGATGTTCTCGCTGCGCTGGCTTTGGGGGCATCAGCCAAGGGGGAGGCCTTCCTGTGTCAACCACTTCAGAGGGGCCGGGAGAGAAAGGGGGAAGAGGGCACGAAAGCCAACACGCTCTGTGTCAGAAACCGCTCTGCGCCACCCCAGGCTGGCAGGCAGCAAAACCCAAGCCCACCACCTGACTGCTAATTTTGGATCTCTGGGAGGGAAATGGTTACTGTCAAATGGGGAAGGCAAGGAGACCCCTGGCTTCCTACTCTCGATTTTTCTCCCCCAGCCGTGGCCTCACCCTCCACCTGTGTCGTGAGCAAGGGGAGAGAAAGAGATGGGAAGCCAAGAGGGCCTGCATTCGAATCTCCACTTAGCTCTGGCAAGAGGGCCACGTTTGAAGGGGGTGGATGCAGTCCTAAAGGAAACATGGGGCCAGGGGCACCTTAGAGACTCACCCCGTTTATTTCCAGATGAGCTGGGGGGAAGAATTAGGACTAATAAAAGGAAACACTTCTTCACGCAACGTGTGATTGGTGTTTGGAATATGCTGCCACAGGAGGTGGTGATGGCCGCTAACCTAGATAGCTTTAAAAGGGGCTTGGAGAGATTTACGGAGGAGAAGTCGATGTATGGCTACCAATCTTGATTTCCCTTGATCTGAGATTGCAAATGCCTTAACAGTCCAGGCGCTCGGGAGCAACAGCCGCAGAAGGCCATTGCTTTCACATCCTGCATATGAGCTCCGAAATGCACCTGGTGGGCCACTGCGAGTAGCAGAGAGCTGGACTAGAGGGACTCTGGTCTGATCCAGCTGGCTTGTTCTTATGTTCTTATGAGTTTTTGTGAGTCATTTCTTTGGATATGTGAAGGGAAATCATCAGTCGTTTCTGCACGGCAAACGTATACCTGTGTACCACCGGGTTTTTTTAAAAAACCTGGGTCTATTTTATCCCAGTGTCCTCTCCGCACAGCCGCCCGTTTCTTTCCAGGAGCCGAGTTCGAATCGGGAGGTAATACTCCAGTTTGTTCCGCACGAGCCCAGGTCTTTTGTATTTACACTGCAAGTGCATCCCTGCGTGTGCAAACCTCTTGCTTGGTCGAGAGTGGCGAGGCGGGAAAAATAAACCGTTTCTGCTCTCGTGGTGTTCGCATAGCAGTGGGATCGCCCTGGGATATTTGAAAACAATTGCCAATTTGACGGTTTTTGAAAATCCCGGGCTAAGGGAAATATTGCGGGGCAACACCTGGGCAGACCCGCTTTAGCACCAAGAACTGTGCGGGTAATTTGCACGAACCGGGATATTTCATTTGCCCATCCTGGGATATTTGGACTGTGCAGAAATGGCCATATTGGGAAATCTTATTGAGAATATTATGGATAGGACTGCCAGCTCTGGGGTGGGAAATATCTGGAGATTTGTGGGGGGCGGAGCCTGAGGTGGGTGGGGATTGGGCAGGGGGCGGGGCTTTAATGTGATACAATGCCATAGAGCAGTGGTGGTGAACCTATGGCACGGGTGCCAGAGGTGGCACTCAGAGCCCTCTCTGTGGGCACGCGCAAACAGAGTGCCCCCCCACACACACATCTAGGCTGGCCTGGGCCGCTGGGCTCAATTATTAGCCTTAAATCTAAGACCGAGTTTTGGGGAACCAGTGTAGGTAACCCTATTAAACACTGTTAAACCCCACTAATTTTCCTGCGAAGAACTAAAGCATAATCCTTTCCCTGGGAGTAAGCTCAGTTGCTGGCAATGGGGCTTGCTTCCGAGTAAACCCTCCTAGGGTTGTGATTCACCTGTTGGAAGACTTGCACAGTTGCTTCAAAGCAAAGCCACCGACTACCACCAAGCTTACTCCCGAGTAAAGCATGTCTCGGAGCCAAATTTTTTTCTATACTAAAACCTCAGTATTCAGGTTAAATTGCTGTGATGGCACTTTGCAATAAATAAGTGGGTTTTGGGGTTGCAATTTGGGCACTTGGTCTCAAAAAGGTTCGCCATCACTGCCATAGAGTTCTCCTTCCAAAGCAGCCATTTTGTACAGGCGAAGTGATCTCTGTCACCCAGAGTTCATTCATGATCCCAGCAGATCTCCAGCCACCCCCTGGAGGCTGGCAACCATAATTATGAGGGAGAGCTTGAGAAAGAAAGGAATAATTTCTTTGCTTCAACTCCTCCCCACAATAATCTTCCCCATGAAACTTCTCAGTGTGAATTTCCCACTAGGCTTGCTGACCCCCAGGGTCTCCATCTACCCAGATATTTATTTTTAATTTTTTTTTATTTTCTCAGCATACAGGAAAACCCATTTTCACGCCGCCACCACATCAACACAAAACAAAAATAGGAAATACAGAAAAGAAAAACAAACACACACAAAGGAATTAAAACATAACTCCTACAATAACTAGACTCAGCCTATTATAACTGACTAAACTACACACCATAGCCACAAATAATGACTTCCTGCTATTTCATTGTCGAATTCTAATCTATTCTTAAGTTCCTGCATCTATTTAAAATGGAACAATTTATCAGTTACACATTTTATCATTTCTAATATTCTATTTCAATCAGCTGGGTTTTTAAAAAAAAAAAATCTCAAATCCTGCAATTATTTCTTCTCTACCGTATTTTTTCAATAGATAGTCCATAAAAGCTGGGGTGCTGTGTGGTTTCCGGGCTGTATGGCCGTGTTCTGGTAGCATTTTCTCCTGACGTTTCGCCTGCATCTGTGGCTGGCATCTTCAGAGGATCATAAAAGTCTGTAAAAGGTTTCCAGTTTTCTGCAAACTTACTGTCTTACTGTCCCTCAGTATAGTTGTTATTTTTGCTACTTCTGGATATTCCGTGACCTTTTGTATCCAATCTTCCTTTGCCGGTATTTTTTCATCTCTCCATTTCTGCGCATACGACATCCTTGCATCTGTAGAAGAAGAAGAAGAGTTTGGATTTATATCCCCCCTTTCTCTCCTGCAGGAGACTCAAAGGGGCCTACAATCTCCTTGCCCTTCCCCCCTCACAACAAACACCCTGTGAGGTAGGTGGGGCTGACAGAGCTCCCAGAAGCTGTGACTAGCCCAAGATCACCCAGCTGGTGTGTGTGGGAGTGCACAGGCTAATCTTAATTCCCCAGATAAGCCTCCGCAGCTCAGGCGGCAGAGTGGGGAATCAAACCCAGTTCCTCCAGATTAGATACATGAGCTCTTAACCTCCTACGCCACTGCTGCTGTACACAAATACATGAAAAGCAGTCCATATTGATTTGGGATGTCATCTCCCATTACTCCCAATAGAAAACTTCAGGCTTTTTTCCATTGTTATTTTCAAGAGATCTCCTAATATTTCAGGTGATCCCCAGGTGACAGAGAGCGGTTCGCCAGGAGAAAATGGAGGATTTGGAAAGTGAACTCTATTGGCATTATACCCAGTGGCGGGATTGAGCCAGTTCACACTGGTTCGACAGAACCGGTAGCTACATTTTCGTTGGGCTCGCCGAACCGGCTGAATCCCAGCACCAGAGGTGGGATCCAGCAGGTTCTTTCAGGTTCCCGAGAGTAGGTTACTAATTATTTGTGTGTGCCGAGAGGGAGTTACTAATTGGTGATTTTGCCCCGTGATTTTTGCCTTAGTTACGCCCCTCCTCCTCAGGAACTTCGTAGCGCGCAGAACTTGAAGCAGTCTAGCAGGAGGTGCACTCGGCGTATGCGCAGGCCTCGGCCCTGCGTGCATCTCGCTTTCCTCGCCTGCGATCGGGCGCAGAGGTTTAGGCTAAGCCAGGCCCTTGCCACAGCCCTTCAGGAATGCCCCGCTCACGGAATGCCCGCCACGCCTCAATGTCATGCCCCTCTCTGAAGCCCCATTGGCGCTACATACCATTCAGTTTGGAATCTCTCACCACCATGGGAACCTGTTACTAAAATTTTTGGATCCCACCACTGCCCAGCACCCTAGAGGAGGGCGAGGGAGGGGGCTCTAAAAGAGAAGCTTGGTGAAAAGGCACCAGGCTTCTCCGGGGCTCTGAAAGCCCCCTTGCAAGGGCGAGCGAGGGGGCTCAGAAAGCCCCCTCACCATCCCCTTGCTCCCTCCGAGGCTGGCCGCAGCCACCGCTTTCCCTCGTGGAGGAAATGGCCCCAGCTGAGCCAGCCACGTTCCTCCGCAGCAGCCAGGTAAGTGGGCAGGGGCAGGGGGGCAAGCAGCAGCCGGGCGAACCGTTAGATAAATTAATTGAATCCCACCACTGATTATACCCCATTGAAGTCCAACCTGGCAACCCCAGCCCTAATATCTCCAAGAAATCCAACTGTCTCCAGGTAATGGAGAGCAGCTCCTCAGGAGTAAATGGTTGCTCTAGAGCACGGGTGTCCAACTCGCGGCCCTCCAGATGTTCACGAACTACAATTCCCATCAGCCCTTGCCAGTATAGCCAAGGCTCATGTTGGGAGGGACTGATGGGAATTGTAGTTCATGAACTTCTGGAGGGCCGCGAGTTTGACACCTTTGCTCTAGAGTACATGGTTGCTCTAAAGTAAATGGTTGCTCTAGAGTAAATGGTTGCTCTAGTGCCGTGGTGGCGAACCTTTGGCACTCCAGATGTTATGGACTACAATTCCCATCAGCCCCTGACAGTATGGCCAATTGGCAGGGGCTGATGGGAATCGTAGTCCATAACATCTGGAGTGCCAAAGGTTCACCACCACTGCTCTAGTGTACTGTAGGGCCTAGTACTCTACTGAGCTCCCCAAACATTGCCCACTCCGGGTTCAATCCCTGAAATCTCCAGGAATTTCCTAGACTGGAGTTGGCAGCTGTAATTCCCATTCCCATATTTATTTGTTCATTTTGCAACATTTATACCCCCCCTTTCTGCCTGCATTGCAACCCCCCCCCCCAGGCAGCTAACACAACACACACAATAAAACCGCATCTTAAAAATGATTTGCAGACCCCCTCCGCACTATTAAAACAAAGAAAATCAGAGCTAACCTTGCGTGCAAAAAGAGAAAAACGGCCATTCAAAACATGGGACGGGAAGGGAGTCACGGAGGGAATGCCATATAAGCACGGCTGCCGTTCTGGAGGAAGAAGGACGCTCTCCTCCTGTGTTTTAGCTCAGAAACAAACCAAGCCGCTATGTGGTTGCAAACTGGATTCCCACAAAATGCTGTGGAACCTGTTGTCTGAGGGTCAAGTTAAGAACATAAGAACATAAGAACGAGCCTGCTGGATCAGACCAGAGTCCATCTAGTCCAGCTCTCTGCTACTCGCAGTGGCCCACCAGGTGCCTTTGGGAGCTCACGTGCAGGAGGTGAAAGCAATGGCCTTTCTAGTGCTGTTGCCCCCTGAGCACCTGGTCACTGCTAAGGCCTTTGCAACACAGCCTCAGATCAAAGAGGATCAAGATTGGTGCAGCCATAGATCGACTTCTCCCTCCATAGAATCCTTGTCCAAAGCCCCTTTTAAAGAAGCTATCATCCAGGTGAGGTGGCCTCCCACATCACACACCTCCTGTGGCAGCATATTCCAAACACCAATCACACGTTGCGTGAAGAAGGGTTTCCTTTTTTTAGTCCTAATTCTTCCCCAGCATTTTCAATGCATGCCCCCTGGTTCTAGTATTGTGAGAAAGAGAGAACAATTTCTCTCTGTCAACATTTTCTACCCCATGCATAATTTGATAGACTTCAATCATATCCCCCCTCAGACGCCTCCTCTCCAAACTAAAGAGTCCCAAACGCTGCAGCCTCTCCTCATAGGGAAGGTGCTCCAGTTCCTCAATCATCCTCGTTGCCCTTCTCTGCACTTTTTCTATCTCCTCAATATCCTTCTTGAGATGCAGCGACCAGAACTGGACACAGGACTCCAAGTGCAGTCGCATTGCTGCTTTATATAAGGGCATGACAATCTTTGCAGTTTTATTCTCAATTCCTTTCCTAATGATCCCCAAACGAAGTGCCGGATTTAGATGAAGAGAGACCGTGGGCTCTTCCACTTGCGAGACCCCTCCCAACCCCCCACCCTCACGACTAGAGGAGTCCGCAAAATGGAGCCCTCTTCAGCAAAGGACAAAATCAATACAGAAATCAATGCTCGTGTCGCTTTGTTGGCTTAAGACACTATTGTTTTGAAATGGAGTGCGAGGGAAATTACTGAAGGGTTGTTTAGAGACGGCAGTGAATTATGACAGCATGTGGAAGAAAGGCCTGGACGGTGTTAGGTCTCGTAACCTTAAGCCAATCAACAGACTCATAAGTACTGATCAGAGCGTTTATTGAATAGGCATCGAAACGCCACAATTGGCAAAGCCAGGTCTGATAAAACTGGCATTCACTGTTCCCTTTATCCCCCGTAGAGCACCCCCCCTCCCGTTTTCCCCAAGAGTTTGTGGAAAACAGTCTCTGGAGCTGAGATGCCCCAAGCTCTGCGGCAGATAGCAAGAGAAAGCCACCTGGCTTCCTGCCTTACAAGATAATGGATGTCTGTAATTCGTTCGTTCATTCGTTCGTTCGTTCATTTATTTATTTATTTATTCATTTATGGGGTTTTTATACCGCTCTACCCCCGGAGGGCTCTGAGCGGTGTACAACATAAGCTCATAGTGGACTATAGAAGGAATAGCTCAGAAATTCAGCCCTTGAGTATAAATGGAGATCAAGTGGAGCGGGTAGCTAGTTTTAAATTTCATACGCTATGATTAAGAAGAGGACTTGACTCCAGCTGCATAGACTGCTCAAGGTGGTTAAGAAAGCCCAGCAAAGACTGTACTTTCTGAGACTTTTAAGGAAGCAATAACTAGATGGAAAACTTCTGGTGTCCTTACCGCTGTGTTATAGAGAGATGTCCCAACCTACTGCATCTGTATGGTTCTCCAGTTGCACAGTGGCTAATAGAAGGCGCCTCCAGCAAGTGATCACTACTGCACAAAGGATTATCGGCTGCCCTCTTCCCTCCTTGGAAGAAATCTATAATTCCCTAAGCCTCAAATAAAGCCCGCTAAAATATTCTGTTGAGGGTGTGGACCCGGCCTCATCCAGCAACACTCTCTTTTTAAACTGTTACCATCTGGCAGACCTGGGCCATTACAGGGCCCTCAGAACTAGGACAAAGAGGCTTAGAGACAGCTTCTACTCTAGAGAGCTGTGGCTATGCAAACCTCCGCTGCTTCATACTGATGTATTTGGGGCTGTGTAGGGATGGGTGGAGGAAGGGGAAAGTGAGGATGATGTATGAGTCTGAAATTGTGTGCATCGGTGGACTGCTGCTGTAAATTTCGTTGTGCGTGTGTAACCCTCAGCTTGTGGGTTCTGTGGGGCAGTACTTGAGATGAGTTGCAACAACACCTTTTAAACAACAAAATGGTTTACTTTTCTTACAATTCTACACTTTTAAAACATCAACATTTTAACGTTACAATTCAAGGTCCTGTTCAGGTTGCATTTCAAGTCCTTCTATTTACAGTCTACTGATATTGCCAAGTCCAAATCTTCTTTGCAAGTTGGCTGGCTCCTGAAGACTCCAAGGGCTTGATGAACAGGTTGCAACATGATGAAGGTCTCCAGGAGAACTCTCACCCATTACAACCACAAAAGAAAACCCTGAAACAATAAACTCCAACATTTACAACACAGCAAAACAACAACTACCTTCCCAGTAGTTCCCAACAATATTGCAAATTACCTTAACAAGGTGTTAAGGGCTTATAGAAATCAAGGTCCGAGTCTGGTACCCTTGTCTTCTCCAAAGAGCTCTTTCAGCCGCTCTGCTCCGAGTCTCCACCCCCTTACTGGGTCAACCCATTGTGGGCCAACCCATTCTGGGCATGGGGGTTACACGTGCACAATGACAATAAAATGCTTATGCTTATGCTTAACATAACTTCCTCTACACAGTGTACAATAACCCATATAAACAACCCCATTAAAATTAGATTGCAGTTCCCACGAGACAGGAGTATCAGGGGAAGTCTAGTTGTCTACAAAGCATGTGAAGCCATAAAGCATGTGAAGCCATAAAGCAAAGATCAAGGAAAGAATGCACAGATGGCAGTGGATATATATAGCAGGCTGGTTACATATATCTTTCTAGAAGTAGCAATTTGTTATTTTAAGCAGTGGCCCAGTTTCGGGAATGCACCTCAGTCACCTAAATAGCATCCCCCCCTGACACAAGGACATGTCAAAAATATTACACACCTTGGCTGGAGGCCCCCTAGATTTTGAGGCCCTGTCTGCCAAGCCGACAGGTAAATCCGGCTGCGCCCACATATGAAAAATCCTGAAGTTGAGTTTGGTCCCAAGAGTGTTAGGATAGATAGTACCCCCATCGTTCATCTCTTTCTGTAACAAATCAGAAAGCAGCCTCCCTTTAAATACCTCCCAAGAAGGAGACTCCACCACACTCTGAGGTAGTGCATTCCACTCAGTGGTGGGATCCAAAAATTTTAGCAACAGGTTCCCATGGTGGTTGGGATTCAAACAGTGGCGTAGCGCCAATAGGGCTGAGCGGGGCACGACGGGGGGCGTGGCCGGGCATTCCAGAGGCGGGGCATTCATAATTTCTCTGTTACTGTAAAAAACTCTTACTGTAAAAAAAAAGTTCCTCATTTCCAGCTGGTCTCTTTCTGTCCATCATTTAAACTCATTCTAGCAAGTCCTATCGTCTACTGCCAACAGAAACAACTACTTCTCCTCTAATTGACTGCCTGTCAAATACTTAATACTTTCAAATACTTAATTTTGATTTCTAGAAATCAAAAGGAGGATACTTTCCTTAAACAAGGCACTTGACCATATTTCTAAAACATGTTTTTAAAACAGCCCAACAGGGAGAATTATCCCGTTTTCTACCTTTGCTAACCAGCCATATAGGAAACAACAGGACTTTATGATTTTTGGACCTAATGGAATTTCTAACGGAAAAGCAGACCCAATTAGTAACCCGCTCTCGGCACACACAAATAATTAGTAACCTACTCTTGGGAACTGGTGAGAACCTGCTGGATCCCACCTCTGATTCCACTGTCGAACAGCCCTGACAGTCAGGAAGTTTTCCCTGATGTTTAGGTGGAATCTCTTTTCCTTCACCTTGAACCCATGACTCCTGGTCCTAGTCTCTGGAGCAGCAGAAAACAAGCTTGCTCCCTCACCAACGTGACATCAACGTGACATCCCTTCAACTCAGAGCTGACAACCCCCTGTAGAAATGCAGGGGAGGGGATTCCTTCGAGGGCTGGTAATTATTCCCAGAACGGTGACTCATACAGAGGCGCACAGGGCAGTGACTTAATCAGAAGCACAGGCTGGTAATAAGTAATAGAAATAAAGATGTAGCACCCTTGGACTTCAGTTTGGGCCTGGCGGGGCGTGTGATTCAGCCACCGGGCGTTTGGCTAACACTGTTGCAGTAATACATGGGCCTGCCTTCCAGCTGGGCCCTCACAGTTTCGCCCTCCTGCTTAGCCATGGGGTGCTGCTGAGAAACTCACTCGAACCAGACTGTTCCCCCCACCCACCCACTGCCCCCACCCACCCCTGCTTTCTTTTAAATTGGTTGGTTTCTCTGAAGGCGCAACAGTCACCGTGTGGGTTGGGGGTGGGAAGTCAACTGGGGAGGAAGCCGTCATTTCCCCTCATATGGTAGTCTAGGAACGAAACCATCTCTCTCGCACAAACACAAACACTCAGTGTATTGTCGAAGGCTTTCATGGCCGGGCAACAATCGAGCCAAGTCATACAGGGATTTTCTCCTGACGTTTTGCCTGCATCTGTGGCTGGCATCTTCAAGATGCAGGCGAAACGTCAGGAGAAAATCCTACTGCAACACGGCCATACAACCCGGAAAACCCACAATACCCTACAAACACTCAGATTTGGCCTAAGCCCAGAGATGTATGACAAGGAAGCGGTATTGTATGTCCCTACTTTAAAGTGCAATCTATTTTTTAATCTAGGGGAAGATGCTGTATCTCTAGCTGTGGAAACTGTGGAAAAATCTACTGGTGTGTTGCTGTAAACAAGTTCAGATGATGTTTTTGAAATGTTCTTCAGGTTTCCTCCACCCCAGCAAATGCCGCAAATAAATATCTTTAAATATTTGAAGATATGGATAATATACGTGGACTGGATGAAAGACGCTCGAGTCAATGCAGAAATATGGGAGAAGAGGCTACAGAGAATGAACTTACTGCTGTTTGTGTGACAAAACTATGAGAAAGATGAAACGGGGGGAGGGAGAAAAGGGGGGAAATGTATTGTTTGAAAATATAAGAAGAAGGAAATTATTATAAACTGTAAAATTCAAATGATACAATAAACAAATTTTTAAAAATCTTAAAATAAGCAAAACATTTTTAAAAAAACGAGAGTGGCGCTAGTAACAGGAATGATGCAATTTAATATGGGTGTCATTTCCGAGGACAGATGCAGAAAGAGAGTATGTTAGGAAGTATGTTAGGAAGGAAGTATGTTAGGAAGGAAATGCATTGTGCTGGATGGTGCAGTGGTTAGCATCTGGGAGACCCGGATTCGAATCCCCACACTGGTGATCTTGGGCCAGTCACACTCTCTCAACCCAACCTATCTCACACAGTTGTTGTGAGAATAAAATAGAGGAGCGGAAAATAATGTTGGGCCCCATTAGGGGAGAAAAGCAGGGTATGAATGAAGTACATAAATAAGTGAATAAATATGCTTTGTTAATAGCTGCAGAAATTCGCTGGAGGAAAACAACTGAAGAAGAAGAAGAAGAAGAAGAAGAAGAAGAAGAAGAAGAAGAAGAAGAAGAAGAAGAAGAAGAAGAAGAAGAAGAAGAAGAAGAAGGAGGAGGAGGAGGAGGAGGAGGAGGAGGAGGAGGAGTTTGGATCCCTCCTTTCTCTCCTGTAAGGACACTCAAGGGGGCTACAATCTCCTATCCCTTCTTCTCCCCACAACACATTTTGTGATGTAGGTGGGGCTGAAAGAATCCTGAGAGAACTGTGGCTAGCTAGTCCAAGGTCACCAAGCAGGAATGTAACCAAGCAGGAGCACCTTCCTTATGAGGAGAGGCTGCAGCGTTTGGGACTCTTTAGTTTGGACAGGAGACGTCTGAGGGGGGATATGATTGAAGTCTATAAAATTATGCATGGGGTAGAAAATGTCGACGGAGAGAAATTTTTCTCTCTTTCTCACAATACTAGAACCAGGGGGCATCCATTGAAAATGCTGGGGGGAAGAATTAGGACTAATAAAAGGAAACACTTCTTCACGCAACGTGTGATTGCTGTTTGGAATATGCTGCCACAGGAGGTGATGGCCACTCACCTGGATCACCTTAAAAGGGGCTTGGAGAGATTTATGGAGGAGAAGTCAATCTATGGCTACCAATCTTGATCCTCTTTGATCTGAGATTGCAAATGCTTTAGCAGACCAGGTGCTCGGGAGCAACAGCAGCCGCAGAAGGCCATTGCTTTCCCATCCTGCATGTGAGCTCCCAAAGGCACCTGGTGGGCCACTGCGAGTAGCAGAGAGCTGGACTAGATGGACTCTGGTCTGATCCAGCTGGCTTGTTCTTACGTTCTTATGTAATGTGTTGGAGTGCACAAGCTAATGTGGTTCCCCAGATAAGCCTCCATAGCTCAAGTGGCAGAGCAGGGAATCAAACCCGGTTCTCCAGAGCAGAGTGCACCTACTCTTAACCACTACGCCACGCTGGCTCTGAAAAGCAGCAGAAGGAAATCAACAACACACCCAATCGGTTTTCACCTCCATTCTGTCGCTGTGCATGTGCAACAAGCAATGTAAAAAAAGTTCATGAGCCACAATAGTAAGGTGGAACCTTCATGTTCAGAGGCAGTCTATCTCCGAATGACGGCTACCGGCACTAAATAACAGGGAAGGCCAAGGACCTTCCTGCTCTGCGTGTGAGCTTCCCAGAGGCGTGCAGCTGAAAATGTGAAAACAGGATATCCCGAGACAGCAGCCGGGGTCAGGAAGGGAAGTAGAAGGCGGCAACCATATGCAGTTCTGGGCTAGGATTGCCACATGCCCAGAGAAGAAAGTGTCCTATTCCCTTAACAGTGCCCTGAAGAGATGCTATTCAACCAGGGTGGCTTTTTACCTCAATGCTATGCATTAAAAAGCCCTTTTTTGTGTGTGATCCTGGCCTATTGGAAAGTGTATCTTAGGCTGCCATGTGAGAAAGTCTGGATAGAGAGAGCAGGTGTGGGGACTGTGTAAAGACTGCCCCCTGCTGGCAATTACAAGAACTCCACTTTGATTAGCCATTGATGAGTTTTGAAAAGGAGGGCATTTCCATAGAATCCTAGAGTTGGAAGAGACCGCAAGGGCCATCAAGTCAAACTCCCTCTGCAATGCAGGAATGATAGCGGTGTCAGAAATAAAGAAATCCATTTCTGATCTTTGGCTCATTCCGCACATGCAGAATAATGTACTTTCAAACTGCTTTCGGTGCTCTTTGAAGCTGTGCGGAATGGCAAAATCCACTTGCAAACAGTTGTGAAAGTGGATTGAAAACACATTATTTTGCGTGTGCGGAAGTGGCCTTAGTTTCCAAATAAAACGAAACTTTATTTTATTTTTCTGTAGTTTAGGTAGAAATAGTTTCTGTACTAGATAGAAGATAGGATTTGTTCTGTGATTGAATAAACTCTCTTCTCCTCGAGGCAGAAATGCTGGTGATAGCCCAGCCCTGCCCCACCTTGGTATGTCCTTTTCATTCACAAAACTGAGACCAGACTTGTAACAAAAGGAAACCCCGGAAGACAGACATCGGCCTGCCTTAATCTCATCACCCAGCAGATAAGGGGTGCTGCACCCTTAGGTTTCGTTTCTTGATCTCGTCACCCAGCAAATCTCTTGTATTTTTCCCGCCTTGCACTTGACTGCGCCTATGTCAGCGCCTCGCTCTGGATCCACTGGGAAATTCAAGAAGAGACTGCCCTCTGGAATGTGATTGGTTCTTCTTTTTGTTAATGAATGGTGGTAGGTTGTATCGTGGTCTCCCGGTTTTCCTGGCGGGCGAAAGTGTTTAAAATGCCTTGTAAAGCTGCTAGGCAGGGCAGTTGCTGTGGAACGAAAGTGCTGACACTTAGGTCAGCATCACAATAAAGAATCTTTATTGTTTACTATACTCGCTGTGTTGAGTCCCGATTTCTGTTCCTCCGCGCTACCGAGAGCTGAAATCACACTGAAAGCATTAAAGTTACCCTGGTAGTGCGGAAACAGGAACACACAATCAAAGCACTCCTGACAGATGCCCATATAGCCTGTCTTTAAAAACCTCCAAAGAAGGAGACTCCATCAAACTCCAAGGAAGTCCATTCCACTGTCGAACAGCCCTGACAGTCAGGAAGTTTTTCCTGATGTTTAGGTGGAATCTCTTTTCCTTCACCTTGAACTCATTTCTGCTGGTCCTAGTCTCTGGAGCAGCAGAAAACAAGCTTGCTCCCTCACCAACGGGACAGCCCTTCAGATATCTAAACGTGGCCATCATGTCACCTCTTAACCTTCTCTCCTCCAGACTAAACATCCCCAGCTCCCTAAGTCTCTCCTCCTTGTAGGGCATAGGTTCCAGACCTTTGACCATTTTGGTCGCCCTGTTCTGGACCCGTTCCAGGTTGTCAATATCCTACTTGAATTGTGGTGCCCAGAACTGTACACAATATTCCAGGTGAGGTCTAACCAAAGCAGAATGGAGGTACAATTACATCCCTCGATCTAGATACTATGCTCTTATTGAAGCAGCCCAAATCGCATTGGCTTTCTTGACCGCTGCATCACACTGCTGACTCATGTTCAGTTTGTGGTCTACTAAGACTCCCAGATCCCTTCTTTGTGTAGTGTTATCAAGCCAGGTGTCACCCATTTTGCAGGGAACAATTTTAGTCATCGTTGTCTCTTTGACATACTTTTGGGCAGTCATAGTTGAGTCTGCAAAGTGGTGCCTTTTTGAAAAGCTCCTTGATAAATTTGAAGCTTATAGAACTCGCAGTATAAACCTCCGGGATTTGTGGGAACGCCATTAAATTATTGACCTATTCTGGGCTGTAAGTAAGATTTTATGTATGGATATTAGCTCCATGTGTGGAAATATCTGGAAATTTGGGGGGCGAAATCCAAGGAGGGCAGCGATTGGCAGGAAAGGATCTCAGGTGAGTATAAATACCACAAAATCCTCCTCCAAAGCAGCCATTTTCTCCAGCGAGAAAGATGGAGCCAGTGTGGGGCAGTGGTTAAGAGAAGGTGGATTCTAATCTGGAGAACCGGGTTTGGTTCCCCACTCCTTCACCTGAGGGGCAGAGGCTTATCTGGTGAACCAGATGTGTTTCCGCACTCCTGCATTCCTGCTGGGTGACCTTGGGCTGGTCACAGTTCTCTCTGAACTCTCTTAGCCCCACCTGCCTCACAAGGTGTCTGTTGTGGGGAGAGGAGGGGAAAGGAGCTTATCAGCCACCTTGAGTCTCCTTGCAGGAGAGGAAGGTGGGATATTAATCCAAACTCCTCCTACTTCTACTCCTCTTCTTCTTCTCTTCTTGAAGCCACTGCCTTCGTCCCCTTTCAGCGATGGAAAAGCCCATGGGATACCACCCAATGTCTTCCCTCGCTCTCTTATGGAGCAACACCTAGAACCCCACGAGGGACTCCTGGATCTATGGATGAGATAAGGGCCTCCTCTGCCACCAGCTCCCTGTGTGACCCTGGGTGCCTCCCTTCCCCCCAGTGTTTCCGCACTCCTCCATTCCTGCTGGGTGACCTTGGGCCAGCCACAGTTCTCTCAGGACTCTCTCAGCCCCACCTACCTCACAAGGTGTCTGTTGTGGGGAGAGGAAGGGAAAGGAGCTTGTAAGCCACCTTGAATCTCCTTACAGGAGAGGAAGGTGGGATATAAGTCCAAACTCCTCCTCCTCCTCTCCTTCTCCTTCTCCTTCTCCTTCTCCTTCTCCTTCTTCTTCTTCTTCGGAAGTGATCTCTGTAGTCTGAAGATGGATTGCAATCCTGCAGAATTACCAGGTGCCACTGTAGCCCTGTTCATCCCCCTGTCCATTTCTGGCAGACATAACCAGAGGTGGGATCCAGCAGGTTCTCACAGGTTCCCGAGAGTAGGTTACTGATTATTTGTGTGTGCCGAGAGGGGGTTACTAATGGGTGATTTTGCCACATAATTTTTGCCTTAGTTACGCCCCTCCTCTCAGCAGTAGCGCGCAGAACTTGGAGCAGTCTAGCAGGAGGTGCACCGGCGTGCGTGGCAGCCTGCGCCTGCGTGCATTCGTTTCCCACCCAAGGACCGGCACAGCGGCTGCGTCCTTGCCACAGCCCCGCCCAGGAATGCCCCACCCCCAGAATGCCCGGCCACGCCCCCGTTGTGCCCCGCCCATCCCCATTGGCGCTACGCCACAGTTTGAATCCCACCACCATGGGAACCTGTTACTAAATTTTTTGGATCCCACCACTGGACGTAACTCATTGGAAAATAAATCTTGGAAGCTCAAAATTAGCCACCAGCTTCAGGGTGATTATTGGGGTTCTAGGGACAAAAATGAAACGCATGGGAATATTCTGGCCCAGATAATTTCCAGGCAACCCTCCCTGTGCTATTTACAATGGAAGCCAAGAGTGTCTGTTGGTGGCAGGCCGAGCACTTCAGAAAATAATGCTATGTGGCTGGAAACTGGCCAGCAACTCTGGAACTGTGGTGCCAAAAATGAAGGGAATTGGAACACCGTGAACCAGATTATCTTCACGATAGGCAACGTGCAATAAGATCGCTGTTAAGCAACCTGTCGTGGGTCTCCAATACTCGTTTTCCAATCCACCGTGGGAGGTTGCTGGGGGACGCCCTCTCAGCCAGACCTACCTCTTAGGATTGTTGTCAGGCTAAAATGGAAACAGTTTTGGGTCCCGACCTAGGAGATAGATTGGGTACGACGTTTGCGATCAATCTGGTTTTGCCTACAGTTCACCAGAAAAAGAGGACCTTTTGCCGTGGCTTCGACAAATATTGCTGCAATCCTTTTGGCAGAGGGTAGAATAATTCAGTATTCAAACTACCGTTGTCTATTGTGACTGCAGCAATTGGGGCAATTGCTTGTATCGACCGAAACCATCACTATGATGTAAAAACCGTTGGAGCAATTTCCTCCCTCTTTTTAGACCAGTTGTGCCTGCCAAAAATGCCTTCCATGTCTACTCCATTTTCACAACCTGGGCTTCTCAAATATGTCACCCTGTAGCCGTGTGTTGAACCTCGTAATTTTATATTGGCACACACATAAGTATGTCCTCCAATCTAGGATATACTTCTTACATCAGGCAAGGTGGGCTCAAAAAACATGTCACAATAGATCTCTACTAGGTGACTCTGTAAGAAATTGCTTTCTGTGTACCCTAGTACCTTTTCCGAGCACAAAAGCAGGGCAAATTGGGTTATGTAGTGGTGCTGGAGTGAGAAACATTTCGATGTTCTGGAATGATTTTGCTGAGATTGGCCCATTATGCATGGAACACTTACCTCGGGACTCTGCTGCGGAGTGGTGTTGTCGTGGGGTCTCCTTGTGTTTCTACGTTTACCCACAAGGAGGCACCCCACTGACTTCTGCGGGCTTGCCTGCTGAGCTCTCTCAGGTCCCCGCTTTTCGGGTTCTCTTAAATTTGCCCATCAACTCATTCTTAAAGGCACAGATCTCATCAAACAAAATAGTCACAAGATTGCTAGCTTTCTGAAAGCCCTTTAAATTGCGGTTACATCAATATTGCTGCTATTGCAGTTATATCAATATTGTAGCCCCTTTCCAATACTGTATATCAATATTGTAACCCTCCCCCACACACAAGGAAAGTAATTCCCTGATCCACACTCTGTTGAAGAAAGGGACCATGTTCTAGACCTGATATTCTCTCTCTCTCCCTCCCTTACACACACTCTCTCTCTCTCTCTCTTCCTGCGGCTGCTACTGCTATAGGAGGACAGAGAGACTTGTTATTTTGATATTCCTTGGTATTTCAATATTAGATTTATCATGGTTTCAATAGATCTAATAAGGGTAAAAATGCTTGAAGCCGAAACCAAGTTCCACAAAACCTTCCCAATCATCGGGGAGGCCAAAAGTAGAGTAGGGGAGGTGTGGTGGAGCCAAAAAGCCCAAAGCAAAGAATGACACAGGGCCATTTCGTTCACCTTCTCTGTGAAGCAAGGGGAAAGGTCACTCTTTGCCCGCTCTCACAAACAGCGGAGATTATGGGATCTGCCACACCGTGACTGTGAGATGGGGGTGGGGAGGAAGGTATTTGTAACAAAAGCTCTGCTTTTTGCAATTTATATTGGCACACACATAAGTATGTCCTCCAATCTAGGATATACTTCTTACATCAGGCAAGGTGGGCTCATTGCATCATTTGTGAAATATACAAAGTCCCCTTTGCAAAGGACTATTACTAGGTCTCCCAGTAGCCCAATCCCATGGCTAACTGGGAGTTCTAACATTGGTTGTACAAGCACTGGTTCATTACTGACCCCTAGGGTGATAGTGCATCATGACGTTTGGTAGGCAGACTGTTTAGAGGGTGGTTTGCCATTGCCTTCCCCAGCCTACACTTTGGCCCTTTCCGCACAGGACAAAAAACACAGGTGAAAGGCAGGCTACATGAACCCGTCCCTGGCCCGGCCCATTCGCATAGCTGGCTGTCCCGTGGACAGCGAGTGTATTGGCCAGGGCGCGCGTCCCTCTGCATGGAGGTGTGTCTTTTGAGGGGACTCTTACCTGCCTCCGATGCGTTGCTCCACAAACAGGCATGGCCGATCCCCCAGAGCCACAATAAGGCCCTGTGTACCTTTGTGGGTGCACAGACGGGAGCCGGGGAACACGAAACACACCCGAGATTCTTTTGTTTTAACACGCCTCCTGCCCGACTGTTCCGTTGGCCAGAGCTGCTAGGCGCTTTAAAACAAAAGAATTGTGAAAATCACAATTCTTGAATAATCCAGGTGTGAGGGGGAAACGTGGAGTGGATCCGCATTAGGAGCAGGATCCGTGCAAAGTCCCCCCCTCAAAAAAAACCCCTGGTTTTCTCCTGCATTTAACACGTATTTATTGGCCCGGCGGAAAGGGTCTCTATCCCCTAGAAGCTGGGTCCTCTTTTTACTGACCTCAGAAGGGTAGAAGGTTGAGTCAACTCTGGTCAAATCCCCACTACCGTCTTAGCCAGGTTTCAGAACACAAACTAACCAGGTTTGAGGTCGTTTGTGTTCTGAAACCTGGCTAAGACGGTAGTGGGGATTCGACCTCTGAGTCAGCTATCGGAAACCAATTTCCATTTCTGCTCTGATTCAGCAGGCCTCTTCTGATGTTCTTACGACCAGCAAGCAGGCGATCGGTATGAATGTGTGAATGAACCAAACTTCTCTGGTGCAACAAGATAATGTATTTTTCTGTGTTATCATTGTTTACCTTTTCAAGAAATGCTGCTGCTGCTTAGGATCTGTGACCCGTCCTTAATTTGAGGCTAAATGCAATCAAGGCTGAGGATACCTGTGTTCAGTTTCCCGCTCAACCACAAAACTCACTGAAAGACCTGTCTCAGCCAGCCTCCCTCGCAGGGTTGTTCTTGAATAATATCCTAACATGTGCCTGAGCTCCTTAGATGAAGGTCCAGGGAGAAATCAGATACTAAATTGCTCTCTTTCTACGAAGAAGAAGAAGGAGGAGGAGGAGGAGGGGGGGGAGGAGGAGGAGGAGGAGGAGGAGGAGGAGGAGGAGGAGGAGGAGGAGGAGGAGGAGAAGAAGAAGAAGAAGAAGAAGAAGAAGAAGAAGAGAGGAGGAGGAGGAGGAGGAGGATCTATATCCCCCCTTTCTCTCCTGCAGGAGACTCAAAGGGGCTTACAATCTCCTTGCCCTTCCCCCCTCACAACAAACACCTTGTGAGGTGAGTGGGGCTGAGAGAGCTCCTAGAAGCTGTGACTAGCCCAAGGTCACCCAGCTGGCGTGTGTGGGAGCGCCCAGGCTAATCTGAATTTCCCAGATAAGCCTCCACAGCTCAGGTGGCAGAGCTGGGAATCAAACCCGGTTCCTCCAGATTGGATACATGAGCTCTTAACCTCCTATGCCACTGCTGCTCCAACTTAGCCAACATACTGGTTCTATACCCCAAACAACTCTGTAAACAAAGCGTTCAGTTGGGTACATGCTCTGCAAATCAAACGCACAAATCCCTTGTTTGTTTGTTTGTTTTTAAAGTACGTTTGCAAGATTGTGTTGAGAACAGAGTTTTTAAAAAGAACCACAGACATTTAAAAAACAACAACAGGATATCGCTTATCTGCAGTTTAATTTTAAACACAGCCACAAGCAGGGTTTTCTATTCCCTCCCTCACCTTCGACTGCCCCCAACATATCTCCCAAGCTCTGGAAGAACTCTTGCTTTCTGATGTGGTATTTTTGAGCAACAAGAGAATTGTTATTTTCACTGAGGACAAACTCACATCTTCCCACAGCATTCTGGGTGACCCATCTTGGCTGAATTCTTTTCCCAGCTTTTCCATCCCCTTCCCCAACATTATATCCTGACCTGCTGATATTTTGCTGCTGCTAGAAAAGGAATTGGTTTACCCATCTAATTGTACCATTCCGGGCAACATACCCCCTTGACCTTCTGAGCCCTACACCTGGCACAATTTTTCCCCATCGCCTCGGGATGTCTCTCTTGTAGGATTGCCTAACAGGCATGAAATAAAATGCTCTGCCTCTTTAACAGAGGCCTACAGGAAGAAGGCTGCTCCATTTGATACGTGATGTTGGAGGAGATTTTTATGGGTACTGCGGATGGTCAAAAAGATAAGGGGATTGTAGGTCAAATCAAGCCTGAACTCTCCCTAGAATGCTAAAAAGACTACACTGAAGCTATTGTACTTGGGTCACATCACGAGAAGACAGGAATAATTGGAAAATACAATAATGCTAGGAAAAGTGGAAGGCAACAGGAAAAAGGGGAAACCAAACGTGAGAAGGATTGACTCCATAAAGGAAGTAACGGCTTTCAATTTGCCACGCTATTGGCGATAGGATGTTTTAGAGATTATTCTCATTTTCTGTGTTTCTAAATTCCTGTTTCTTGGGGGGGGGGGGAGTAGTTCTGCGTGTGTTTTGATCTCTCTACTGGTTGATGTGACGGGAAGAAGAATAACAATTCCTTCCCTACAATACACACCTTGTGAGATAGGTGAGGCTGTGAGACTTCTGAGAGAACTGTGACTGGCCCAAGGTCACCCAGAAGGCTTCATGCGGAGGAGTGGCGAAACAAATCTGGTTCACCAGATTAGAATCTGCCACTCATGTGGAGGAGTAGGGAGTCAAACCCGATTCTCCAGATTAGAATCCATCACTCTTAACCACCACACCCCGCTATAGGTTTACATCCAGAGTATCCCCCCGGAAGATTTAAACAGCAGGCATATAAACTTGTTTGACATAGAATTGGCCACTAGAGGGAGCACAACACAAAGAAACAAGAACTTAGAAGCAAGAAAAATTGGGGGAAAGCCAGAAGTCAGAAGTGACTTATACCCTGTTTCCCCGAATATAAGACATCCCTGGAGTGCGAAATATAAGGCTGAAGTGCGAAATATAAGGCATCCCCCAAAAGTAAGACGTAGCAAAGTTTTTGTTTGGAAGCATGCCTGACAAACGGAACACAGAAATATAAGACATCCCCTGAAAATAAGACATAGTGCATCTTTGGGAGCAAAAATTAATATAAGACACTGTCTTATTTTCGGGGAAACACGGTATATATATATATATATGACAGCCCCACAAAAGGGCTTCCAAGGTAAGTGAGAAGCAGAGACGGTTTGCCATTATTAATAGAGGCTTAACAAGATGTTATTCATCAAGAGATGTTATGTATCTCTATCTCATGAAAAGCTTCTGCCGACCATTTTCACACATTAAGGCTCTCTTAAAGAGACAGGACATCCTGTAGTTGGCAACCCAAGCAACCCATCTTCTCCCAACTGTCTTCAGAAGAATTTGGATTATCCCCTGCTTTCCTCAACTGCAAGGCGTCTCAGAGTGATTGACAAATTCCTTCTCTTCCCCGCTCCCCACCCCACCCCCCGCAACAGACATCCCGTGAGTTAGGTGAGACTCAGAGACTTCTGAGAGAACTGTGACTGGCCCAAGGTCACCCAGCAGGCTTCATGTGGAGGAGCGGGGACACAAATCCATCTCAGCTGATAAGAGTCCGCCACTCATGTGGAGGAGTGGGGAATCAAACCCGGTTCTCCAGTTTAGAGTCTTAACCTCTTAATCGCCACGCTGGCTATAATTGAGCATACAATACTATGCTACGATACTATATTGCCTGTATACATAGGGGTTCTATTCAGCTATTTAGTTACTAGACGCTGATAGACTCCACAATTTTCTTTATTCTGATATGAAGAAGAAGAAGAAGAAGAAGAAGAAGAAGAAGAAGAAGAAGAAGAAGAAGAAGAAGAAGAAGAAGAAGAAGAAGAAGAAGAAGAAGAAGAAATTACTAGACGCTGATAGACTCCACAATTTTCTTTATTCTGATATGAAGAAGAAGAAGAAGAAGAAGAAGAAGAAGAAGAAGAAGAAGAAGAAGAAGAAGAAGAAGAAGAAGAGAGAAAGAGAAGAAGGAGGAGGAGGGAGGGAGGGAGGGAGGGAGGGAGGGAGGGAGGGAGGAGAGAATAGAGGAGGGAGTAACAGGAATAGGAGGAGGAGGAATAGGAGTTTGGATTTATATCCCCCCTTTCTCTCCTGCAGGAGACTCAAAGGGGCTGACAATCTCCTTGCCCTTCCCCCCTCACAACAAACACCCTGTGAGGTAGGTGGGGCTGAGAGAGCTCTGAGAAGCTGTGACTAGCCCAAGGTCACCCAGCTGGCGTGTGTGGGAGTGCACAGGCTAATCTGAACTCCCCAGAGAAGCCTCCACAGCTCAGGTGGCAGAGCAGGGACTCAAACCCAGTTCCTCCAGATTAGAATGCACCTGCTCTTAACCACTATGCCACTGCTGCTCCCTTACGTCCTTGACTCACCCCGTAACTTCTGGTGGTGAAACCCATGAGTTATCTATATGCATCATATGTGAAAGCCTGTTCTCTGTTTTTTTGTGTGGAGGGGGGGCTTACACCTCTTGGGGAACTTGGTACGATGACCCCCCAGAAGTACCAAATGTACCTCTACCCTGTTTCCCCGAAAATAAGACCTGCCCTGAAAATAAGCCCTAGCGTGATTTTTCAGGATTTTTGGAGGATGCTTGAAATATAAGCCCTACTCCAAAAAATAAGCCCTAGTTACAGATTCCCTGGTGCAGCTGACCTGGTCACGTGGGGGATGCAAAATCATGGAAAAAAATAAGACATCCCTTGAAAATAAGCCCTAACGCAACTTGGGTGCTGTGGCGGACTTGAGCTGTTATGGCCTTGTTCTAGCAACATTATCTACTGGCGTTTCGCCATACTGTACCAGTTACATCTTTCAGAGGATCCTCTGCCAGTCACAGATGCAGGCATCGAAAGCGTTCTGTATAGAGAGAATGTTGCTAGGAATATCCCGGCCATATTCGAAACCGCACAGCAGCCCAGAAGTGTGATCCAGCCGGCCCAATGGAGCTCGCATAATATTCCAACGAGGTTTCAAGATATACAATGCACTTTCAAACCGCTTTCCAGTGCTCTTTTGGGAAGCTGAAGCGAGGAATAGCAAAATCCACTTGCAAATAGTTGTGAAAGTGGTTTGAAAACGCATTATTCTGCGTGTGCGGAAAGGGCCGCAACTTTCGGAGCAAACATTAATATAAGACCCTGTCTTGTTTTCAGGGAAAGATGGTGGGCTTGGCAGGCCGAAGCCTAAGCTCATTTCAAAAAATCCTAGGGGCATCCTCGACCAAGGTGGTATAGCTATATTTTTCGGCGGCTGTCTGAGGCCTTTCTTACACCCCTGCTGCCAGAACATACTGCAGCCTCTAAACAACCCTTCAGTGATTATTCCCGGCACTCCATTTCAGAGTAATACTGTTTTGAGCTGATAACTCAACAGTAGCCTATTGATTTCTGTATTGATTTTGTCCTTTCAGGACTTCACTGAAGTGGGCCGCATTTTCCTCTAGTCGTGAGGGTGGAGGATTGGGGGGGGGGGGGGGCTCACAAGCAGAATACGCCAAAGGCCTCTCTCCATCTACATCTGGCACTGCATGCCAGTCTCCCTCCTCTATCTCATTCATAATGTTACAAATCTTGAACACGTAGCTACTTAGGCCGCATCTGCACATGCAGAATAATGCACTTTCAACCCACTTTCACAATCGTTTGCAAGTGGATGTTGCTATTCCGCACAGTCAAATCCAGCTGCAAAGTGCATTGAAAGTGGATTGAAAGTGCATTATTCCGCGTGTGCGGAAGGGGCCTTAGATACCCTCTTGTTTTTGGCTCCAAATTTAAAAGCTTTGGCCGTTGCATAACTTTTTCTCCTATTGAAGCTCTGAACCAATTCCTCTTGTCCTGGCACTGTGTATGTGGCTCCACCTCCCCCAGTGGCTATTCTGTGACCTCACTCCCTGACACGTTGTGGTTGGTTCCGGCTCTTTCGGCAGCCATTTTGTGGTTGCACCCACCATCTTGAGTCAGAATTCTAAAGAGCCCTCACGCTCAAAAGGGTTGGGGACCTTGTTGTAGGAAGAAATCCAGGTCCCATTTTCTGCCCCCAGGCTTCCTCTAACAGGACTGTTACACCGGTTTGAAAAGCATACACCTTGTTTGCACCCATTACGTAGCTACTAGTCGTCTAGTGTTTCCTGAGCACGTTGGATTCTGGTCTAGTTTCGCCTTGCATCTACAACTAACTACTAACACTACCTTCTTAATCTATCTATCCTACGTTCTCATCCTGTATGACCTAAATGCTACCTTCTCAATCTATCTACCCTACCTTCTCATCCTGTATGACCTAAATGCTACCTTCTCAATCTATCTACCCTACCCTTCCTCAATCTATCTACCCTACCTTCTATCCTACCCTTCTCATCCTGTATGACCTAAATGCTACCTTCTCAATCTATCTACCCTACCCTTCCTCAATCTATCTACCCTACCTTCTATCCTACCCTTCTCATCCTGTATGACCTAAATGCTACCTTCTCAATCTATCTATCCTACCTTCTCTCTCATCCCTTGCGACCTTAAATGCACCCTCTCAATCTATTCACCCCACCTTCTCAGTCCTGTATGACTAAATGCTACCCTTCCCTCAACCCATCTACCCCACCCTTCCTCACACCATTCACACCCTACCTTCTATCCTACCCTTCTCATCCTGTATGACCTAAATGCTACCTTCTCAATGTATCTATCCTACCTTCTCATCCTGTATGACCTAAATGCTACCTTCTCAATCTATCTACCCTACCTTCTCATCCTATAAAACCCTAAAAGCTACCTTCTTAGTCTATATATTTATGGAAAAAACAGTTATTTATTAAGGCTCCTGAGGTCTCTCGCTCTCTCCTTCGAAAGATGCTGGGCCAGGAACCGAAGCCACCATTTCACCCTTTCCCCAGCATCTCCCGTGCTTTTTCATCCATGCGTGCTCAACAGGACTTCCAGCCAGCAGGGGCAAGAGGTGATGAACCGGCGGGAGTAGCTGGGCCCCCAGCCTTTGGCAAAGCTGATCCGAACAGCATGGGTTTCGTACGGCCCGTCGCTTGGGTCCCGCCACCCGTCCAGGTTGCTCTCCGGTTCGTATTCAAAGGCCTTGATGGAGTAGCCGGGAAGAACCTTGTGGACCACCAGGCCGAGGGTGGGAGAGCTGATAAACACAGGGTGGTCGCTGCGGTTGTAGGCCCAGACGTTGCCCCCTTCCCTGCTGAGAGTCAAGCCTCGCCCGATCTTGCCCCGGGTGCGCTGGACAGCCTGGCTGCGATTCCGGGACGCCAGCTGAGCCACGCAGAAGCCGTTGCCTGCTGGGAGGTCCGAGAAGATGTCGACGGAGTCTTCATGGACGGGGTAGAGTCTCCCCACCCGCAAACGGTACTCCCAGTAGGCCAGTTTGCACCAGTAGCCATCTTTCAGAGAGTGTTGGGAGAGGCTGGTGTCTGTGGAAGGAAAATTGAGGACCACCTGAATCTAGGTGCACACAACACAGCAGGCAGGCACCATAAAGACCCTTTCCCTACAAACAACCTTCATAATTTATCCCTTCACAATTTCAAATCGTGTATACAAAACTGAGGCCTGGTTCCCCCTTAGCACTACGGATATCATTTACCTTGGAGAAAATGAATGCTTTGGGGGAGAGGGTGGATTGTGTGGTATTGTACCCAGTGGTGGGATCCAAAAATTTTAGTAACAGGTTCCCATGGTGGTGGGATTCAAACTGTGGCGTAGCGCCAATGGGGATGGGCGGGGCACGACGGGGGCGTGGTCGGGCATTCTGGGGGTGGGGCATTCCTGGACAGGGCTGTGGCAAGGACGCAGCCGCTGCACCGGTCCTTGGGCGGGAAATGAATGCACGCAGGCGCAGGCTGCCACGCACGCCAGTGCACCTCCTGCTAGACTGCTTCAAGTTCTGCCCGCTACTGCTGAGAGGAGGGGCGTAACTAAGGCAAAAATCACGTGGCAAAATCACCAATTAGTAACCCCCTCTCGGCACACACAAATAATGAGTAACCTACTCTCAGGAACCTGTGAGAACCTGCTGGATCCCACCTCTGATTGTACCCACTGAGGTCTCTGCCCACCTGCCCAAGCTACATACTAGAGAGCCAGCGTGGTGTAGTGGTTAAGAGCAGGTGCGCTCTAATCTGGAGAACCGAGTTTGATTCCCCGCTCTGACACTTGAGCTGTGGAGGCTTATCTGGTGGACCAGATTAGCTTACGCACTCCAACACACGCCAGCTGGGTGACCTTGAGCTAGCCACAGCTCTTCAGAGCTCTCTCAGCCCCACCCACCTGTTGGGGGGGATGGGAAACGAGTTTGTAAGCCCCTTTGAGTCTCGTTACAGGAGAGAAAGAGGGGATATAAATCCAACTCTTCTTCTTCCCACACCAGCCCAGAGGTCCTTTTTCCTCGTCGGGGCGAGCACGAGACGTCAGCCGCGTGCACATAAACACGCTTTTTAAAAAATCCCTCTTGAATCGAATCTTCCCAAGAGAAATCTGGACAAAGACAGACCCTCGGGCACAGACGCCAGCAGAAGCCTGTGTATGGCGGTGGGGGGGAGCAGGGCTGCTCTAAAATAAAACATCCTGGGACAAAGGAATCGGGGATTCCCACGAGAGCCTGGCCTGCAAGGCAGAGCTGTGAGGCGGCACGTAGGCCTCGGACGCCACGCCGGGGCCACATCGTCAGCCGGGCCGGAGGAAAAGCCGAGCCAGCAGGCGCCGGCGCTGCTCAGATGTGGCGGGGTGGCCCGGTGCCAGCGTCCAGCTCCACTGGATACTTCAAGGCGCATTGTCTGCGGCTCTGTGGGCTGCACTTCCTCTGAGCGGGCGAGAACCAGAAATAACCCGGGGCGGCCGTTTATTCTCTCCCCCTTCTTCTCAGGAAGGCCTCTTGCCGCCCTCCTCCCTTATGGCTTTTCCTCCTTCTGGGAGGGGGGGGTGTTGAGTCACAGGACAACCCACTGCAGACATCCATGCAGGACACACGCTCAGTTTTGTTCGGAGGTTTGCCGGGTGTACTGTTGCCAAACTCCAGGTGGCACCCAGAGATCTCATAGAATCATAGAGTTGGAAGAGACCCCAAGGGCCATTGAGTCCAACCCCCTGAAATTCAGGAACACATACTCAAAGGACTCCTGACCAATGGCCATCCAACCTCTCTTAAAAAACCTCCAAAGAAGGAGACTCCAGAACTCTCCGAGGGAGTGCATTCCACTGTCGAACAGCCCTGACAGTCAGGAAGTTTTTCCTGATGTTTAGGTGGAACCTCTTTTCCTTCACCTTGAACCCATGACTCCTGGTCCTCGTCTCTGGAGCCGCAGAAAACAAGCTTGCTCCCCCACCAACGCGACATCCCTTCAAATATCTAAACATGGCTATCATGTCACCTCTTCACCTTCTCTTCACCAAACTAAACATCCCCAGCTCCCTAAGTCTCTCCTCGTATGGATTCCAGACCTTTCACCATTTTGGTTGCCCTCCTTTGGACCCGTTCCAGCTTGTCAATATCCTTGTTGAATTGCAGTGCCCAAAACTGGACACAATATTCCAGGTGAGGTCTAACCAGTGCAGAACAGAGAGGTACAATTACAGCCCTCGATCTAGACACTGTACTCCTATTGATACAGCCCAGAATCGCATTGGCTTTCTTGGCCACCGCATCGCACTGCTGACTCATGTTCAGTTTGTGGTCTACTAAGACTCCCAGATCCCTTTCCCATGTAGTGTTGTCAAGCCAGGTGTCCCCCATCCTATATCTGTGCATTTCAATTTTTTTTCTGCCTAAGTGTGGTATTGTACATTTATCTTTGCTGAAATTCATTTCGTTTGTTTTGGTTCGGCTCTCCAACTATTGTAATTAATCTCCAGGTGACCAAGATCGGTTCCCCCTGGAGAAAATGGCTCTTCTGGAGGGTGGGCTTTGTGGCATTATACCCTGCTAATGTCACCCCCCCCCCTCCAAACCCTTCCCAGGCCCCACCCTCAAAATCTCCCAGTGTTTCCGAACCCAGAGCCGGCAGCCCTCTCTGGAAAGCACCTAAAATTACTGCTGATTTCCAGACAACTGAGATAAATTCCCTTGGTTACGTAAGACAGTGGGCTCTGTGGCATTTTACCCCATTGAAGTCCCTCCTCAGGGTCACTCCCCAGGTATTTCCCACCCCAAAGTTGGCTACCCTAGGTAGATGCCAGCGGTTTCACCATATACAGCTCTCGACCACAAGGCAAAGAGATAGGGTTGCCCCAAAACTTTACCTGGCTCTACCATGAGGCCACCCTGGCAGTGGATTTGTACCAACATTAAAGAGAGCCAGGCAGAGGCGTAACTGCAAGGGGACTGGGGGGGGTGCAAATTGCACCAGGGGTGCGCCTGGGGGAGCAGCAAAATTTTCAGGTTTGTTTTTTGTATTTTTTTTAGTGTTTTTCAGTTTTTGGCCTGCAGTGGGCGCAGTTTGTAGGCTAGCAGCATCAAAATTTCAGGGAGTTTTCAGGGGACTCTCCTGATGATACCACTCAAGTTAGGCAATACTCCCCCTGGATGAAACACTTGACTGATTCAGTAGGAGGCCGTTTCACGGGTCCACTTTCTTCAGCCTGGGAAACAGACTTTGGATTGGCCCCAGGGACAGTTTCCCCCCCCCCCCTCCCTTGCAAAGAACTACATGATTCCCCTGCATCCACCTTACCTTGCCAGACTTTGCGCTTGTTCTCCAAGGTGCTGGGGCACTTCAAGGGGAGGCCAAACGGGGAGATCTTGTAGTATGGGGGCGGAGGAGTCTCTGGAAGGGAAAACAAGCAATAGGTGTGAATTCTCAGCCTGTCTCTGCCATGGAAGAGCTGTGGCACAGCTTTATGGCGCTGCTTGGAAGCAGATGGGCTCCATGGGACCATTTCATTCCCAAGATCCTGCAAACAGGGGGGCTGAGGATTCAAACATGCACATTCTCACTTTTTATTTCCCACAAAATGCAAACACCACCTACCTACCTACCTACCTACCTACCTACCTACCTACCTACCTACCTACCTACCTACCTACCTACCTATCTATCTATCTATCTATCTATCTATCTATCTATCTATCTATCTATCTATCTATCTATCTATCTATCTATCTATCTATCTATCTATCTATCTATCTATCTATCTATCTATCTATCTACCTACCTACCTACCTACCGCTAGCTAGCTAGCTAGCTAGCTAGCTAACCATCCCACCTTCTCACAAATGTGGTCAGCTCAGGGCAGCTAACAGTCTCAAATATTACACGTTCCAAATTCTTATGCATTAAAAACTACAAATAACAATTTCCCTGGCACTCTAATACATCATATTCACCACCCAGTGAGTAATTAAGGAGAAACCTAAATTTTAAAAAACCCAACCGAGTCTAATTGATATCTAAATCAACATAATATAACATATAAACAAGGATCTTATTTTATGGCTTCATATGCTGAGTAGATAACTAGGCTTACCCCTGACACTTCTGGTCCCATGGGAAACGGGGTGTTTCTCTTGTCCTGTGGGGGCAGGAGGTCAGGTGGTTTTATCTCTATCTGTCGCCGACCTCGGGGCACCTCAGCTCCAAAATAATTCTTTCTCACATTCTTTGGGGAAATGGGAGAGGGGATTTACTTCTGAATAAAGGTGATAGCAAACGCCAGGTTCACCAGATCTGGCTTTGTCCAGCTGGGTGCTTCAATGCCTACCAATAAACTCTGCTGATCAGCAACACAGAGTCCATTTATCGCTTCAAGGTTCAAGACCTAACACATAGCTGGTTGGACCCTTGGGCTTAGCAAACTCAATATTGTCTGCTGACTGGCGATTGTTCCAGCACCTACTATTTGAGATCCTTTAATTGAAGCTGGAAACTTTTTGCTCATAAAACAGGGGTTCCGCCACGGAGCCCTTCCAAAACAGAAAGGCTGCTTGGTATTGTAACCTCTATCTGTGGGTTCTGTGGGGCAGAACTTGGAATGAGTTTGCAACAACAAATTTTAAAAACAAAATGGTTTACTTTCTTAACATATAACATATAACATTTAACATCACACTTCAAGGTCCTGTTCAGGTTGCATTTTCAAGTCCTTATATTTACAGTCTACTGATACTGCCAAGTCCAATTCTTCTTTGCAAGTGGGTTGGCTCCTGAAGACTCCAAGGGCTTGGTGAACAGGATTCAACATGATGAAGGTTTCCAGGAGAACTCTCACCCATTACAGCCACAAAAAGAACCCTTAACAAGGTGTTAAGGGCTTATACAAATCAAGGTCCAAGTCTGGTAGCCTTGTCTCCTCCAAACTACATGAGCTCTGCAGCCTCTTGCTGCTTTGAGTCTCCACCCCTTACTGGGTCAACCCATTCTGAGCATGGTGGGTTACAGTATCACTGGCCCATTCAGTTGTTGTGACCACCAGCAAATCCTTTCATGGGTACATGCCAATGACTACATCAGGGATCTTGTCCCTGAGCCGCATATGCTCAGCCACCCAACAACCTGTCTGGACACTGTCTTGGTTTTTCGCACAAAGTGCAAAACTGAATTATTCGAGAGGGTTTTGGTAGGTAGGAGAAGAAGAGTTTGGATTTATACCCCACCTTTCTCTCCAGTAAGGAGATTCAAGGTGGCTTACAAGCTCCTTTCCCTTCCTCTCCCCACAACTAACACCTTGTGAGGCAGGTGGGGCTGAGAGAGTTCAGAGAGAACTGTGACTAGCCCAAGGTCACCCCACAGGGATGTAAGAGTATGGAGGCGTAACCCCCATGCTCAGAATGGGTTGACCGAGAAAGGGTGGAGACTCAAAGCAGCAGAAGGCTGCAGACCTTATGTAGTTTGGAGGAGACAAGGCTACCAGACTCGGACCTTAGTTTGTACAAGCCCTTAACACCTTGTTAAGGTAACTGCAACGTTGTTGGGAACTACTGGGAAGGTAGTTGTTTATTTTTGCTATGTTGTAAATGTTGGAGTTTATTGTTTCAGGGTTTCTTTTTTGTGGTTGTAATGGGTGAGAGTTCTCCTGGAAACCTTCATCATGTTGAATCCTGTTCATCAAGCCCTTGGAGTCTTCAGGAGCCAACCCACTTGCAAAGAAGAATTGGACTTGACAGTATCAGTAGACTGTAAATATAAGGACTTGAAAATGCAACCTGAACTGGACCTTGAAGTGTGATGTTAAATGTTGATGTTATATGTTATATGTTAAGAAAGTAAACCATTTTGTTTTTTAAAATTTGTTGTTGCAAACTCATTCCAAGTTCTGCCCCACAGAACCCACAGATAGAGGTTACAGAGGCACATCTGGTTCACCAGATAAGCCTCTGCCACTCAGGTGGATGAGTGGGGAATCAAACCCGGTTCTGCAGATTATAATTCACCTGCTCTTAACCACTGCACCATGCTAGCTCTCTTGTACATAAGTACTGTAATAAATGGTTCAGAAAGATACTTGGGGAAAGGGTTGGAGGTACACGTGTATAGTTCGTATTGCAGGTTCATTCTATTATGTTTATGCTTTGTTTTCAATTCTGTTTTGAGATTTATGGTTGGCTCCAGATTACTACAATCCAAATGCTGTTGCATCATTTCTCAGATGTTTCATCCTGATCATGTTGTTGACTCACACTGTGTAATATGCCTGGAGTCTCAGTGGGAATGATGCACTGTAAATAACGTAAATACATTTTAAAAAGAAGGCTCCCGTTCAGATTTGGAGGAGAGGGCGGGTTAAACCCCCGACATTGAAAATCTATGAAAATCTAGGCTTTGGCAGGGGTTCACAACCTTTTCGAACCCAAGGGCACATCTGGAATTCTGACACAGCATGGAGGCCGCAAAATGGCTGCCACAGGAGGTGGGGCCAACCACAAAACAGCGGCCACAGAAGGCAGAATCAGCGCAAAATGGCAAGCACAGAAGAAGAAGTTGGATTTATATCCCCCCCTTTCTCTCTTGTAAGGAGACTCAAAGGAGCTTACAAACTCCTTTCCCTTCCCCTCCTCACAACAAACACCCTGTGAGGTAGGTGGGGCCGAGAGAGCTCTGAAGAACTGTGACTAGCCCAAGGTCACCCGGCTGGCATGTGTCGGAGCGCACAAGCTAATCTGGTTCACCAGGTAAGCCTCCACAGTTCAAGTGGCACAGTGGGGAATCAAACCCAGTTCTCCAGATTAACGTGCACCTACTCTTAATCACGACATCATCACAATATGGCTGCCACAACTTCAGTCATGCAGTGAAGATCCTTGTGTCCTGCTGGCAGCTGCTTCCAATGCAACGTTTTTTTAAAAATTGGCAGGTGTAACCCCTCTGTTCAGAATGGGTTGACCCAGAAAGGGGTGGAAACTCAAAGCAGCAGAAGGCTGCAAAAACTGGTGAAGTTGGAGGAAGCTCTGAGGCTACCAGGCTGGGACCTTGATTTAATTCTTTGTAAGCTCTTAATGTAACCTCAGCTTGTGGGTTCTGTGGGGCAGTACTTGGAATGAGTTGCAACAACAATTTTTAAACAACAAAATGGTTTACTTTTCTTTACAATTAACACTTTTAAAACATCAACATTTAACGTTACAATTCAAGGTCCTGTTCAGGTTGCATTTCAAGTCCTTCTATTTACAGTCTACTGATATTGCCAAGTCCAAATTCTTCTTTGCAAGTTGGCTGGCTCCTGAAGACTCCAAGCGCTTGATGAACAGGTTGCAACATGATGAAGGTCTCCAGGAGAACTCTCACCCATTACAACCACAAAAGAAAACCCTGAAACAATAAACTCCAACATTTACAACAAAATAGCAAAGTAACAACTGCAACTGAATTCCTAGTAGTTCCCAACAATATTTCAATTACCTTAACAAGGTGTTAAGGGCTTATAGAAATCAAGGTCCGAGTCTGGTACCCTTGTCTTCTGCAAAGAGCTCTTTCAGCCTTTCTGCTGCTCTGAGTCTCCACCCCCTTACTGGGTCAACCCATTCTGGGCCAACCCATTCTGGGCATGGGGGTTACATTAACACCTTGTTTAAGGTAACTGCAAAGTTGTTGGGAACTAGTGGGAAGGGAGTTGTTTATTTTTGCTATATTGTAAATGTTAGAATTTATTGTTTCAGGGCTTGCTATGTATGTAGTTGTTGGGAGTTCTTTTGCGGACCTTCATCATCTTGGATCCCGTTCACCAAGCCTCTGAAGTCTTCATAAGCCAACCACCAGCAGGAAGAATTGGACTTGGCATTTATCAGTAGATTGTAAATAGAAGGACTTGAAAATGCAACCTAAAAGGACTGTACATTGTTAATGTTAAATGTTAATGTAAAAAATGTTATTTGTTAAGGAAGTAAACCATTTTGTTTTAAATTTAGTTCTTTGCAACTCCTTCCATGTTCTGCCCCACAGAACCCACAGATAGAGGTTACACAGGCACTAGGAAATGTGTTGGTGGGCATCATAGCACCCACATGCCCCATGCTGGGAAACCCTATGGTAGAGTCCACCTGAAACCAGACACTGGCGCTGGCCAATCACCCCCTCAATTTCACTCACCAGGTGTAGCGAGCCGGCTGAGATGGTGCGGGTTGCAGCAGTGGACGGTGCCTTCACCCCCGGGACTCCTGCAGCAGCTCAGGCGCTTGAGTTCATGCGTGTGGCGCAAGTCCGGCCAGCGGTAGAGGCGGCACAGGAGCACCGAGGCTGGCAGGCCGGGCTTCGGCCCTCGCGGCTCCACCCAGATGCAGCCCGACTGGCCCGCCCCTCTGCCCTCCACTGCCCGCAAGAGCAGCTCCAGTTCGGTGTCCTTGAGCTTCTTGAAGAGGGCATGGGCGGCCGGCTTCAGGGCCCCGTGGCTGTCGTCCGGGCCGGGCGTTGCACAGCGAAGCCTCCAGAGCCGCTGTATTAAGCCGGCTCGTCGCGATCGGAACATGAGGCTGGAATCGCAATAACAAGACAAATCATTGGTCGGCATTTAGACGGCCCGTTCGAAGCGCCGCACACCTTTGTGTGGTCTTTGAAAACGTGCGTTTGGAGACACTGTTGGGCCTGCCCTTGAGTGGCTGAGGTTTTACAAAACTAACAGCAAAACTAACAGGAGGTTAAGGAGCAGCAGTGGCGCAGGAGGTTAAGAGCTCGTGTATCTAATCTGGAGGAACCGGGTTTGATTCCCAGCACTGCCGCCTGAGCTGTGGAGGCTTCTCTGGGGAATTCAGATTAGCCTGTACACTCCCACACACGCCAGCTGGGTGACCTTGGGCTAGTCACAGCTTCTCGGAGCTCTCTCAGCCCCACCTACCTCACAGGGTGTTTGTTGTGAGGGGGGGAAGGGCAAGGAGATTGTCAGCCCCTTTGAGTCTCCTGCAGGAGAGAAAGGGGGGATATAAATCCAAACTCTTCTTCTTCTTCTTCTTCTAACACAGCCTGTGATAAACAATGTAGATGCCAAGTGCCGTCTTGAAAGGGGTCTTTCCTGTAATGTGTGACACACCGGGGAATGCCTCTCCTAAAAATGGCATTTGAAGAGGCATTCCCTCTAATCTCGAAAACCAGGTTTGATTCCCACCTTTGCCACTCGAGATGTGGAGGTTTATCTGGTGAACTAGATTCACCAGCAGGTGATATTAAAGGGTATACTGCCTCTGAATATGGAAGCTGAATATGGAAGACCTGTCACGGCTAACCACAACTGTCTGTCTGGCTCAGAACAGAGATCCTTCTAAATCAGCATCCTGTTTCCAACAGTAACCAGACAGATGGTTTTGATTTCAGGATGTCGTTCTCCCCCACCCAACCCTGGAAGGAGTGCTTCTATAAAGTGCAGTCAAGTTGCAGCTTGCTTATGGAAACCTATAGGGTTTTTTAAAGGTAAGAGGTAAACTGAGGTGGTTTGCCATGACCTGCCTCAGAGTAGCAACCCTGGACTTCCTTGCTGGTTCCCATCCAAGTACTAACCAGGGTTAACCTGGTTAGCTTCCGAGACCTTCCAAGAGCCCTTCAGGGGTGGGTGGGTGGTATTTTGGAAATATAGTAGAGTAAGTAGAAGGTAGAAGGCAAGTAAGTAAGTAGACAGTAGACAGTAAGTAAGTGAACAGACAGCATTGGCAGACAGACAGACAGACAGACAGACAGGGACAGACGAAGACGAGACAGACAGACAGACAGACAGACTGAGACAGATTATGACAGACAGACAGACAGACAGATGAGACAGACAGACAGACAATGAACCAGACAGAGACGAGACACAGACAGACAGACAGACAGATAGATGATAGATAGATAATAGATAGATAGATAGATGATAGATAGAAGTTAGGATAGATAGATAGATAGATAGATAGATAGATAGATAGATAGATAGATAGATAGATAGATAGATAGATAGATAGATAGATAGATAGATAGATAGATAGATAGATAGATAGATAGATAGATAAATCTGATGACATCAGCTAGCCCAGTCAGGGATGGAAGCAGTATTAGTATGAAGATTCCCTTTAGCTGTCAAACTTATTGGCCATTAATACACTTATTCTCCGCCTCTGTGAATTTGCCTAGAGATGGGTGGAAGGGGAATGGCTTTATCTTTACACATCTGTTCGAAGAAGAAGAAGAAGAAGAAGAAGAAGAAGAAGAAGAAGAAGAAGAAGAAGAAGAAGAAGAAGAAGAAGAAGAAGAAGAAGAAGAAGAAGAAGAAGAAGAAGACGACGACGACGACGACGACGACGACGAACAAGAAGACGACGAACAAGAAGACGAACAAGACGAACAAGACAAAGACAAAGACGGAGGAGGAGGAGGAGGAGGAGGAGTTTGGATTTTTTTATATCCCGCTTTCCTCAACCATAAGGAGTCTCAAACTTCTTCCCTTCCTCTCCCCACAACAGACACCTTGTGAGGTCAGTGGGGTCTGAGAGAGTTCTGAGAGAACTGGGACAGGTCCAAGAAGGCTTCGTGTGGCGGAGTGAAGAAGAAGAATTTGGACTTATACCTGCCCTTTCTCTCCTGTGAGGAGACTCCAAGGTGATTTACAAACTCCTTTCCCTTCCTCGCCCCTCAACAGACACCTTGTGAGGTCGGTGGGGCTGAGAGAGTACTGAGAGAACTGGCCCAAGCCCAAGGTCACCCAGCAGGAATGTAGGAGCATGGAAACAAATCTGGTTCACCGGATAAGACGCTGCCACTCATGTGGAACTGGGGAAACCAACCCGGTTCCCCAGATAAGAGTCCACCGCTCTCAACCACTACACCACTCTGGCTCTCTGCAACAACCCTGCAAAGTGGCCTTCACCATCTCCATGATTAAGCATTGGGTGAAGTCATACTGCTTGGGTCCATTGTATTAGCTGATCCAGAGTGTATTAGAAAATGGGAGATTCCCCTTCCCCGTGGGTTAGCCAGGACTTCTGAGAACCATACTTTGTGTACTGGGTAAAGTAACTCTCATTTGGACATTCCCTGCAGATTCGTGTTTTAAGTGGGTATCACTGTCTTTCATACTGATTAGCTGCCTTCACTAGACATGATTGTAAAATAGAACCTCCATGTTTAGACACACTATACCTTTGAATACTTCCCCTTTCTTTGCATGGAGAAAGGGGTCATAGAATCCTAGAGTTGGAAGAGACCCCAAGGGCTATCAAGTCCAACCCCCTGCAATGCAGGAACACCCAATCAAAGCACTAATACCAAAATTACCAAATCAAATTACCAAATCAAATCTGCGGGATCTAAACCTTTTCCTTTTATACTCATTGTTTATTATGCTGAAGAAGAAGAAGAAGAGTTTGGATTTATATCCCCCCTTTCTCTCCTGCAGGAGACTCAAAGGGGCTTACAATCTCCTTGCCCTTCCCCCCTCACAACAAACACCCTGTGAGGTAGGTGGGGCTGAGAGAGCTCCGGGAAGCTGTGACTAGCCCAAGGTCACCCAGCTGGCGTGTGTGGGAGTGTACAGGCTAATCTGAATTCCCCAGATAAACCTCCACAGCTCAGGCGGCAGAGCTGGGAATCAAACCCAGTTCCTCCAGATTAGATACACAAGCTCTTAACCTCCTACGCCACTGCTGCTAGATGTTCTGAAAGTTCCACAAAGCCATGTTTGGGTAGGATATAAATCATCAAAGGAGTGGAAGAAATAAAGCCTAGTCTACCTTTCAGGGCTGTTGGGCAGATAAAAGTGAGATACCTGCTGTCCCCTTCTTGCCATCCTGAGAAAGGAGGGGGAAGGCTGTGAACATCCCAAATGGACAGAAAGATAGGAATGTTGGCAATCGCCCCCAAGCATGCCCTTGCGCACAAAATGGGATCTGAAAGCAAGGGTGCACAAAATCTGTCTGAAGTCGGATACATGTTCAGTGATATGCAAGGGCACCTTTTGCCAACTGGCACATCTTGTAAGAGGCAGACGTCAGTCTTTCACAAACTGGGTTTAGGCCATAGAATCACAGAACCATAGAGTTGGAAGAGACCCCAACGGCCATCCAGTCCAACCCCCTGCAAAGCCGGAACACACAATCCAAGCACTCCTGACAGATGGCCATCCAGCCTCCCTTTAAAAACCTCCAAAGAAGGAGACTCCACTACTCTCCGAGGCAGTGCGCTCCACCGTCGAACAGCCCTTACTGTCAGGAAGTTCTTCCTGATGTTTCAGTGGAATCTCTTTTCCTTCACCTTGAACCCATGACTCCTGGTCCTAGTCTCTGGAGCAGCAGAAAACAAGCTTGCTCCCTCACCAACATGACATCCCTTCAAATATCTAAACATGGCTATCATGTCACCTCTTGACCTTCTCTTCACTAAACATCCCCAGCTCCCTAAGTCTCTCCTCGTAGGGAATAGATTCCAAACCTTTGACCATTTTGGTGGCCCTCCTCTGGACCCGTTCCAGCTTGTCAATATCCTTCTTGAATTGCGGTGCCCAGAACTGTACACAATATTCCAGGTGAGGTCTAACCAATATAGACTAGAGATGTACAATTACATCCCTCGATTGTACCTTGAGTAGCGCAATAAGCAAATTCAGCAGAACGGTTCTGGGTACGCACATAGATTTGTTTGCATGAGCGGTAAACGTGCCGATAGACATACCGTTATCAGCAGTGGGCGATGTCGGAGCTTGTCGGAGCCTAGGAACTCCCTCACCCTTGGGGGTCACCTTCCCAGCTAGTATATGCAAGTCCGTTTTAAAATCTATCTCTTAGTCTCACTAGCGGCAGGAATAAAAGAGAGATTCATTCTGGAACATCAGAAAAGCGCTGCTGGATCAGAACCAAAGTCCACCTAGTCCAGCATCCTGTTTCCTTCCAGGGTCTTTGAGAAGGCACAAAAGTAGCCTCTCTCCCCAGCAAATTAATATTCTTTTAGCCAATTAATATTCAAAGGTAGACTGTGTCTGAACATGGAGGTTCTATTTTGTGATAACACCTAGCAGAGGCAGCTAATCAATGTAGCTGTGGCTAAAAGAAGGCAAATTGTTTTTGGCTGATCTTCAGCATTACGAGTCTGGGAAGAAAAGAGATAGTTACCCAACGGACCATTACACCCACTATTTCTCTGGTTCTCGTGCAGCCAAGTCCTTGCATTGAACTGCTGAGAGATGGACCTTCAGGAATGTGTGAAAAGCAGGGCTTTCTTAACAGCATTATAGGGCCCCCTGGGCAAAGCAATTGACCAAAGCCCTTATCTACACAACCACTCCCATGAATAAAAATGTAAATGGCCAATAAAATTAAACGAACATTTATTGGTACTTCCAAGCAAATCGGTGTTCAAACATTAAAAAAACACGCTGTTCAGCAAAGATGAATCAACACAAACATTTGAACAATATAGGATGAGCCTTGAAAAACACAAATAATTTAATGATCTAAACAATAAATTGGTAAACCATACAGACGGATAGTTGAGCTGAGAGGCCCCATGCTCTAGCCGTCTGTACGGTTTACCAGTTGAGTATTGTTTTTGTCTTGCAATTATTGTCTTTTTCAAGACCCATTGTGGTTACACTATTACAGCTGTCCTCACACCCCTCTATTTGGTGAGCCACCTTGGCGCAACAAGCGCAGAGATAGGCCAACCACGCACACACATACACACAAGCAAATCACACACATCAGGGCCCCAAAGACACTCCCTTGTGCAGTGACCACATGCAAACGCATCAACGCACCCCAATAACCAGTGACGGCGCATGGGTAAGGGAGCCCACGCAAAGCCAAATCTGAAGCGGTTGTGGTGGGTTTTCCGGGCTGTGTGGCCGTGGTCTGGTAGATCTTGTTCCTAACGTTTCGCCTGCTCCTGTGACAAGCATCTTCAGAGGTGTATCACAGAGAGAAGTGTGTTACGCACTGTGTCCAGAGTTCCTATGCTCTGTAACACACTTCCCTCTGCGATACACCTCTGAAGATGCCGGCCACAGATGCAGGAGAAACGTGAGGAACAAGATCCACCAGATCACGGCCACGCAGCCTGGAAAACCCACCACAACCAGTCGAATCCGGCCACGAAAGCCTTCAACAATACACCAAATCTGAAGACTCACTCACTGTGGAAGCAAGGGGTGGGCGGATGCACCCGTCGTGCGCGAACCCGCCAGGAGACTGGACGGCTCGGCTCACAGACTCTCAGACGGGCCTTTTTCTCTTGGGCTGTCCCCTCCCCTCCCCTCCCCTCCCTTCCCCGGTCCAGCCTCTCTGTCTGGGAGTCAATAGTTGGAGGAGGAAGACGGTGGGGGGGCTGGAAAAACCTTGGTTTGGAGGCTGCAGGCGGGAGTGGCGTTGGGGACAACTGTGAACAGGCAGCTGGGTAGAGGGGACAGTTTGGGGGCTGAGATTCCCGACCCAGCACCCTGTCCCGCAAGGCGTGGGACCCATGGAAGAAAAGTGTTCCGGCAAAAAAATGTCTTTCTTTCACCCAGTCCAGGTGCGGTGGAGAGATTAGAACGTGGGACTAGGATCTGAGAGAAACCAAGTTCGAATCCCTGCCGTACCATGGAAACTCACTGGGGGGCTTTGGACCAGTCACAGAATCTCAGCCTATTCCCCCTCATCGAGGGAAGTAAATTGTACCCCTCTACTCTGCATTGGTCAGACCTCACCTGGAATATTGTGTACAGTTCTGGGCTCCGCAATTCAAGAAGGGTATTGACAAGCTGGAACGGGTCCAGAGGAGGGCAACCAAAATGGTCAAAGGTCTGGAGTCCGAGCCTTACAACAGTGACGGCGAACCTTTTCAAAACCGAGTGCCCAAATTGCAACCCCAAACCCACTTATTTATCGCAAAGTGTCAACACGGGAATTTAACTTGAATACTGAGGTTTTAGTTTAGAAAAAACGGTGGGTTCCGAGGCGTGCGTTACTCGGGAGTAAGCTTGGGGGTAGTCGGTGGCTTTGCTTTGGAGCAACTGTGCAACTCTTCCAACGGGTGAATCACGCCCCTAGGAGGGTTGACTCAGAAGCAAGCCCCATTGCCAGCAACCGAGCTTACTCCCAGGTAAACGATTGTGCTTTAGTTCTTTGCATGAAAATCAGTGGGGTTTAACAGCACTTAACAGGGTTACCTACACTGCTTTCCCACAACTAGGTCTTAGGTTTAATGCTAATAATCGATCCCGACGGCCCAGGCCAGCCTAGATGTGGGGGGGGGGGGACACTCTGTTTGCGCGTGCCCACAGAAAGGGCTCCGAGTGCCACCTCTGGAACCCATGCCATAGGTTCGCCACCACTGCCTTACAAGGAGAGACTTAGGGAGTTGGGGATGTTTACTTTGGTGAAGAGAAGGTGAAGAGGTGACATGATAGCCATGTTTAGATATTTGAAGGGATGTCATGTCGAAGAGGGAGCACGCTTGTTTTCTGCTGCCTCAGAGACTCAGACACGGAGTAATGAATTCATGGGTAGAAGCAGGAAAACAAACCTGGACTCTTATCTGGTGAACTGGATTCGTTTCCCTACTCCTCCACATGAAGCCTACTAGGTGATCTTGGGCCAGTCACAGTTCTCTCAGAACTCTCTCAGCTCCACCTGCCTCACAAGATGTCTGTTGTGGGGAGAGGAAGGAAAGGTGTTTGTAAGATGCTTTGAATATTTAAACATGGCTATCGTGCCCCCCCCCCCAACCTTTGCTTCTTCAGTCTAAACATCCCCAGCTCCCTAAGTCTCTCCTCGTAGGGCATGGACTCCAAACCTTTGACCATTTTGGTTGGCCTCCTCTGGACCCGTTCCAGCTTGTCAATATCCTTCTTGAATTGTGGTGCCCAGAACTGGACACTGTATTGCAGGTGAGGTCTGATCAATGCAGAGTAGAGAGGTAGTATTACATCCCTCGATCCAGACCAGTGGTTCTCAACCTTCCTAATGCCACGACCCTTTAATACAGTTCCTCATGTTGTGGTGACCCCCAGCCCTAACATTTATCCATTTTACAGATGGAGAACACTGATGCAGAGAGTCTTAGGCGACCCCTGTGAAAGGGTCGTTCGACCCCCAAAGGAGTCCCGACCCCCAGGTTGAGAGCCACTGATCTAGACACTAGGCTCAGAATCACATTGGCTTTCTTTGCCGCTACATCACACTGCTGACTCATGTTCAGTTTGTGGTCTAAGACTCCCAGATCCCATTTGCATGTAGTGTTGTCAAGCCAGGTGTCCCCCATCCTATATCTGTGCATTTCATTTTTTTTGCCTAAGTGTAGTATCTTACATGTATCTCTGTTGAAACTCGTTTTGTTTGTTTTGGCCCAGCTCTTTAATCTGTCTAGACCATTTTGAATTCTGACTCTGTCCTCTGGGGTGTTAGCTACTCCTCCTAATTTGGTGTCATCTCCAAATTTGATTAGCATGCCCTCTATTCCATCATCCAAGTCCTTGATAAAAATATTGAATAGCACTGGGCCCAGGACAGAACGCCGTGGTACCCCACTAGTCACTTCTCTCCAGGATGAAGATGAGCCATTAATGAGCACTCTTGAGTTCGATCAATCAACCAATTACTAATCCATCTAACAGTAGCCTTGTCTAGTCCACATTTCACCAGCTTACTTGCGAGAATATTTTTATTTATTTATTTATTATTTACATTTATAGACCGCCCAATCCCCAAGGGGCTCTTATTATGGGGCACCTTGTCAAAAGCTTTACTAAAATCAAGGTATGCTACGTCCACAGCCTTCCCTTCGTCCGCCAAGCTTGTCAGTCTATCAGGAAAACAGATAAGATTAGTCTAGCATGACTTGTTTTTGAGAAACCCAGGTTGATCTTCAGTGGTCACAACATTCCCTTCTAAGCGCTTAGCCGCTTACGGACTGTCTGTTTAATGATCTGCTTCAGAATCTTTCCTGGCGTTGATGTCAGGATGACTGGGCAGTAATTGTTTGGGCCCTTTCCCTCCCTCTCTTTGAAGATGGGGACAATAGAAGGAGGAGGAGGAGGAGGAGAAGGAGAAGGAGAAGGAGAAGGAGAAGGAGAAGGAGAAGGAGAAGGAGAAGGAGAAGGAGAAGGAGAAGGAGAAGAAGAGAGGAGGAGGAGGAGGAGGAGAAGGAGGAGAAGGAGAAGGAGAAGGAGAAGGAGAAGGAGAAGGAGAAGGAGAAGGAGAAGGAGAAGAAGAAGAAGAAGAAGAAGAAGAAGAAGAAGAAGAAGAAGAAGAAGAAGAAGAAGAAGAAGAAGAAGAAGAGCAGGAGGAGTTTGGATTTATATCCCCCCTTTCTCTCAATATTCCCCCTTTCTCTCCTGTAAGCAGACTCAAAGGGGCTTACAATTTCCTTTCCCCCACCCCACAACAAACACCCTGTGAGGTAGGTGGGGCTGAGAGAGCTCCGAAGAACTGTGACTAGCCCAAGGTCACCCAGCTGGCGTGTGTTGGAGCACACAAGATAATCTGATTCCCCAGATAAGCCTCCACAGCTCAAGTGGTAGAGCAGGGAATCTGGTTCTCCAGATTAGAGTGCACCTGCTCTTAACCACTACACCACGCTGGGTCTCTTATTAGCCCTCTCCGGTTCCCTGGTTAGCTTCCAACAAGATCAGACTAGCCTGGGCCATCCCGGTGAGGAACGTCTGAGAATACAACTCAGTAAAGCCGTGGGTCCAACCCTTGGTGACCAGCTGGGGCTCTCCCCGGCCACTATCAGCACCTGTATTTTTAGACTGGAGCTGCTGGGTCTTGAACCTGGGACCTTCCACATTCAAAGTCAGTGCGTGACCCCCGAGCTCCTGGCTCATCCTCTTATAAGGCAATCTTGGAGCACAGGTTCTTCAAAGCCCTCTTTTGTTCTCATGGTGCTGTGAAAAGAATCAGGTGACCAACAGCGGAAGTTAAGAGCAGGTGCACTCTAATCTGGAGAACCCGGTTTGATTCCCCGCTCTGCCACTTGACCCGTGGAGGCTTATCTGGGGAACCAGATTAGCTTGTGCACTCCAACACATGCCAGCTGGGTGACCTTGGGCTAGTCACAGTTCTTCGGAGCTCTCTCAGCCTCACCTACCTCACAGGGTGTTTGTTGTGAGGGGAGGGAAGGGAAAGGTATTTGTAACCCCCTTTGAGTCTCCTTACAGAAGAGAAAGGGAGGATATAAATCCAAATTCTATTCTTCTTCTCTTCTTCTTTCCCAGGCCAAGCGTTAAAGGTCACGTATAAACAAAATAAATAATTAAAACAAATTTGCTGCTTTACATTGTGCTAAGAGTTGTATAAGTGCTGCTCTAGAGAGCAGCAGTGGCGTAGGAGGTCAAGAGCTCATGTATCTGATCTGGAGGAACCGGGTTTGATTCCCAGCTCTGCCGCCTGAGCTGTGGAGGCTTATCTGGGGAATTCAGATTAGCCTGTGCACTCCCACGCACGCCAGCTGGGTGACCTTGGGCTAGTCACAGCTTCTCGGAGCTCTCTCAGCCCCACCTACCTCACAGGGTGTTTGTTGTGAGGGGGGAAGGGCAAGGAGATTGTCAGCCCCTTTGAGTCTCCTGCAGGAGAGAAAGGGGGGATATGAATCCAAACTCCTCCTCTTCTTCTTCTTTCCTCACTCTTTGGGAAGCATGCCAGCACTCTGCATTCTCCAATGAGCAAGCAGGGGCAACAGTGCCCGGGTAGAACTCTTGTCTTACAGGCAAAAATTCAGCAGGTAAAGCCTTCACACAGGCAAAAATTCAGCAGGTATAGCCTTCACACGCTGCCTTAGGCTGGGGAATAAAAGCGGGGTGGAAACCTGATGGCTGGATTTCCATCTTGTTTTAAAACCCAGGAAGTCTGCCAAAGAGTGAAGGGGGGGGGGGAGATGCCAATCGTCCCGGATACATCCGGGCTGCCCCTTTAAGAACAGAGAGAGGCCCCTTCGATGGCGCAAAGCCCACCGACATTTGCATTTCCTATTCCAACTTCCCCGAAAGATAAGAAAGATAAGAGCGATTTGGCCGGCGCCACGGCTGCCCCCTCTATCCCCTTCAAACAAGACCATCTCATGATACGGATCCTAGGTGTCAGGTGGCGCCCTGGTACCCAAGCTTACCCCCTCCTTCCAGATCAGAACCACCAGGGGATTGGGACCCCTAGGACACCCAGGTATAAAGACACACAGGGGGACTTGCAACAAGAAGGCCTGACACAGATCTTCCTTAGCACTGGCACTGTTTGCCAACCAGGAATGCCAGCCTGGTTTCTGAGGGCAGTGCCCACCGGCTGGTGGCATTCTCAGCCCGGCTGCGGCCTGGCCAGCCAGTGACCTTTGGGGAGCTCCAGCCAGTCTGGGCCCTGTGCAGAGAGAGGATCTTATCGGAGGAGGCAGGAAACGGTCTGGAGGAGAGTTGGAGACATGCCGGAGGCCGGACCCCGGGCAAGAATGGGGAAGTGGTTAGCGCAGCGGTAGGGATGGGGGATTTCTGTCTGCATCCAGGACTCCTTAAGAGTAAAGGGGTGGCCTTACTGGACCTGCCCAGTCCTGCTTCCTGTAAATAACTGCAAAGCCTGTTGCTAGTACCCTGTCTCTGGATTTAAAGGCACACTGCTTTGGAAGAAGAAGAAGAGGAGTTTGGATTGATATCCCCCCTTTCATATCAGATCAAAATATTCCAATATTCTTTCTAGGATACCTAGTGAAATGGGAGAATCAGGTAGACTCCCTTTCCTTCTGGACAATTCCGACAATGAAACTTGTGAATTGGTAGCACGATTTTTTACTGGATGTGATGCACAATCAATAATTTATATTCTATCTTAAACCTTTGTATTTGTGTACCTTTTATCTCAGGTTTTTTATTGTGTTATGATTATTGTTATGCCAAATAAAGGCTTATTATTATTATTACTAGCGGGCCCAGCCATGCATTGCTGTGGCAATTGTCCTTCTCATCACAGTCCGCAACCCACACAGATGTCCATGCATGTCCAATGATCCCCAGCATAGCCTTTTGGGGTGGTCAAATGGAATCCCTCTTTCCCTTTTCAATGCACATCGTTATATGGTGCTGTCTTGTTTTTTTAGTATAAAGTAACCCTTTCCATTCCGCAACAGAACTGTCCAGAGTGCGAATCCCGCTGTCCATGAGGCTGGTTGACACGCACTGTCCTGGCTTGGGTAAGGCAGAACTGGGGCAAGGAGGCTATCCCAGTCAGGCAGCAGAGGCAGGGTGGTGAGGTGCTCAGATCGAGGCCAGCTCCCTGGGTTCTTAAAGGGCCACGTGCAAAAGAAGCGCAAAAGAAGTGTTGGTTCGCCCCCCACACCGTGGATTTTCTTAGAAGAAAAAGGCAAACTGCAGCTCACTTTTAGTAAAAGAGAGCTGTGGCGAATATGGGTGAGGAAGTGGGTAAGTGGTGGTTGGATGTGAGGGAGGGCAGAGTGAGGTGTGTGAGGAAGAGCTGGATGTGTGTTGTGTGATAGCAGTGGGTGAGGCACAGAGAGTGAAAGTTACCTGTGTGTGAGGGGGGGGGAACCCCACCTGATGTCTCACATGGCAAAGTGTGTATGTGTTTCACTTCCACTTGTATTACCTACCAGTATTACCTGTTTACTGTTTTCACTGCTCATCTCTGGTCATCTCTGAGAACATTCTGAGCCCTCATTCCAAGCCTTCAGGCCACAGACAGACAGGCTGCACGAACATTCTAAGGGTGACAGTTAAACAGAGGCAGCTTCATGGCCTGGTGCGCCAGGAAAAAGACGTTTTACCTGGCTCAGGTATGGACTTTCAGTGATTTGAAGGTCCGAGTACCTACCCACAAAAGGGAGGGACGTCCTGTGAAAATTTGGGGGCAATCCGTCCAGCAGCTTCTGAGGGAGACCATCAGAGACAAACACACTGTTAGATTTTTATATATATAGATGATGATGATGATGATGATGATGATGATGATGATGATGATGATGATGATTATATTCCCCCCTTTCTCTTCTGTAAGAAGACTCAAGGTGGCTGACAAGCTCCTTTCCCTTCCTCTCCCCACAACAGACACCTTGTGAGGTCAGTGGGGCTGAGAGAGTTCTGAGAGAACTGTGATTAGCCCAAGGTCCACCAGCAGGAATGTAGGAGTGTGGAAACACATCTGGTCCACCAGACAAGCCTCTGCCACTCAGGTGGAGGAGTGGGGAATCAAACCCGGTTCTCCAGATTAGAGTGCACCTGCTCTTAACTACTACACTACTTTCACTTAGCCTGTCCCCCATAAGAAACTGAATACTGTCTAGTCCTGCTCCCTGTTTCATGCAATAGTCAGCCAGACACCTCTGGAAACTCACGGGCCTATTCGGTCTCTGACTGTAAAGTGCCCCCTGTAAATGACGGTTTCCTTCAGCCACTGGGACTAGTAGACACCCACAGACATACCCTTTCCCCTGACCTCTTTTTAAAAGCGGCTTAAACAAGTGCCGGTTGTGGCCTTATCTTGTGACAGGGAGTTCCATAAGCATTCTGTGACGAAGAACGTTCATTGCTTCACCCCTGAACCTTTGGCCAAACGCTCCCTCGCAAAAAGACAGGACTCGATTAAAGACACACACACCCCAATCCGAAGATTTTTTTTTTTAATTAGCATTTCAAAACGTTCACAGGAAGGGCCAGAAGTTTGGAAGGACATTAAACGTGGGCCGTTGAGAGGGAACTGTCTCCGTAATGGGTGCGGGTGAGCTCAGTTGGGACTGGGGGAAGTGAACTGGGCAAGGAGAACATACCCCAGAGGTGGGATCCAGCAGGTTCTCACAGATTCCTGAGAGTAGGTTACTAATTATTTGTGTGGGCCGAGAGGGGGTTACTAATTGGTGATTTTACCACGTGATTTTTGCCTTAGTTACGCCCCTCCTCTCAGCAGTAGCGTGCAGAACTTGAAGCAGTCTAGCAGGAGGTGCCCCGGCATGCGGGGCAGCCTGCGCCTGCGTGCATTCGTTTCCCGCCCAAGGACCGGCGAAGTGGCTGCGTCCTTGCCAAAGCCCCGCCCAGGAATGCCCCGCCCCTGGAATGCCCGGTCACGCCCCCATCGTGCCCCGCCCAGCCCCATTGGCGCTACGCCACAGTTTGAATCCCACCACCATGGGAATCTGTTACTAAAATTTTTGGCGTATCCCTGGGTGTAACTAAACTGGTCATGTGGGGGGGGGGGCGTAAAATCAGTCCCCTACGTGACAAGATGGTTGTTAACCCCGCCCCTGAATAGCTCCACCCCCCACATAGCCCCGACAACAACGTGGGCGGGGCTGAGGGAGGCCAAAGACCATGAGGCAGGTGGGGCTGAGAGAGTTCAGAGAGAACTGGGACTAGCCCAAGGCCACCCAGCAGGAATGTAGGAGTGCGGAAACACATCCGGTTCACCAGGTAAGCATCAACCACTCAGGTGGAGGAGCGGGGAATCAAACCCGGTACTCCAGATTAGAATCCACCTGCTCTTAACCACTACACCACACTGACTCTCAATGGGAGCTTGGCCCAGAGGTTCCTTTTGAATGCTGGGAGAGGCGCTTGGCAGAACCAAAGCACATTCATGCTGATGGGACTTAAAGGAGCACGCAGGAGTGTCGCGCTCCCTTGGCTTCTTCTTGCAGAAGAGTGTTATGTGCCCACAGATCCCAAAAAGGCACATCTGAAAACCACACAGCAGAACCAAAGCACATTCATGCTGGTGCTGCGGGAAGAGGCACTCAGTGTAGCACAGGAAAGCCCAAGTGACAACCTCAGAAAAAGCAGACAGGGTCAAGCGCAGAAGGAATGCAGGGCTAATAGGGTTGCCAGCTGAGGGTTGGGAAGAAACCGGAGGGTTTTGGAGTGGAGCCCGGCGAGGGCTGGGATTTAGAGGGGAGAGACCTCAGCAGGGTATAAAAGAGTCCAAAGCAGCCATATTCTTCAGGGGTGCCAGCCTGGGGACCACCACCACCACCACCTCGGAATTGCAGCTCACCTCCAGACTTCAGAGACCAGTTCCCCTGGAGAAAACGCCTGCTTTGGGGGGGGGAGGCTCTACAGCATTGTACCCCGCTGAGGTCTCTGCCCTCTCCGGGCTCCATTCTCAAAGCTCCAGCAGTTTCCCAGCCTCGATCTGGCAACCTTATCTCCTGCTGGTGGCCAATGAGGGAGGGGACCTACTGTGCTATCACTCACTGTCTCAGCCTCACAAACCTCACAGAACTGTGGCAAGATTAAAGGAGGATGGAGCCCCATACGCCACCTTTGAGGGTGGGATACCACGGCATCAAAATCAATAAAGTTTATTTAGCTCAGCTACTGCTAAAAGCACAGCTGCAGAGGGTTGAAGCCAACCTGGGCCTCCCCAATCCCATCACCTAATGTTCCTCCATCCTTAAAAAAAAAAGTTACTCACATGAAGAAAACTGGGCTCAAGAGTTCTAACTGAATCTCCTCCTTGGGGAGCTAGCTTTCTACACACAAGAAGCAGTCGTTCTGCTAAAGGAATGATGGGGCATAAAAGAAGAATAGGTCTTTGTGTAGAGTTGTATTAAGTAGAGAATTGAAACTTCTCTCTCTCTCTCTCTCCCCCCCATATGAAAACTTGTCGTTGCTATTATTATGCCTTTGACGATGTGATGCGGCAGCCAAGAAAGCCAATGCGATTCTAAGCTGTGTCAATAAAGAGCATAGTGTCTAGATCGAGGGATGTAATTATACCTCTCTATTCTGCACTGGTTAGACCTGACCTGGAATATTGTGTGCAGTTCTGGGCATCGCAATTCAAGAAGGATATTGACAAGCTGGAACGGGTCCAGAGGAGAGCGACCAAAATGGACAAAGGTCTGGAATCTATGCCCTATGAGGAGAGACTTAGGGAGCTGGGGATGTTTAGTCTGGAGAAGCGAAGGTTAGGGGATGACATGACAGGCATGTTCAGATATTTGAAGGGATGTCATGTTGGGGAGGGAGCAAGCTTGTTTTCTGCTGCTCCAGAGACTAGGACTAGAAGTAATGGGTTCAAGGTGAAGGACAAGAGATTCCACCTAAACATCAGGGGGAAAAAACTTCCTGACTGTCAGGGCTGTTCGACAGTGGACCTTGGAGTGGGGTGGAATCTCCTTTGGGGGGTTTTTAAAGAGAGGCTGGATGGCTATCTGTCGGGAGTGCTTTGATTGTGTGTTCCTGCATGGCAGGTGGATTGGACTTGATGGCCCTTGGGGGCCTCTTCCAACTCTATGATTCTAAGATTGTCTAAGGTGTAACCCCTTGCTTCTGCCAACACCACCCCCCACCCCTCCAATTCTAAAGTGAAACTGTTTTCAGTAGGACCACACAACAGATTCTATGTTTGGACATGCAGATGGTTTTCTTAAACCTGCAGGAGAAGTCCAGAATTTCAATTTCAAGGCCAAAGGTCTCCGGAGGGCTGTTGTTGGAAATGTCTAGACCGGCAACCGATGAAAATCCAGCTTGCCTGTGGCTATTCTCACGAGCTCCCTTCTTTCCCCAACGGCGAGCACAATTCCTTTGGCGGTGCTTTCCAAAATGGTCGTCACAGTCCTTGGGAACGCTGGAATTTCATGTCGTGGAGGGCTGAAATGAAATATCAACGAGGTTGCTAAGCTGGCAAGACTGAGAGAAATCGTCCTGATTTTTCACAGTTCAGGTAGACTGCGCCTGCTCATAGGCCATGCTGCAAAAACACTTGATGGCAGTCGCTTCCGAGGGTCATACACCTCTACTTTTTCCCCTTTCCCAAGAGTGAGTGCCTTAACAGGCTGTTCTGAGTTGGGCCGAAGGCAAAGCGGCAACAGCGCTTGGCCCGCTGCCCTCACTAAGCCTCTGAACAAACTTTTTGGTATCTGGCTCCACTTGAAACCTTGTCATTCCACAGTGAAATGAAAACCTTGCACAAATATTTATTGACATATGACACTCGATTATTCATTTTACACCCCAGTTTGGGCTTCCTCCATAGCACGGGGCCCTCTACCACAGCACGGGGCCCTCTACCACAGTGGCTAAGAGCAGTGGCTAAGAGCAGGTGCACTCTGATCTGGAGGAACTGGGTTTGATTCCCAGCTCTGCCACTTGAGTTGTGGAGGCTTATCTGAGGAATTCAGATTAGCCTGTGCACTCCCACACACGCAAGCTGGGTGACCTTGGGCTAGTCACAGCTCTATGGAGCTCTCTCAGCCCCACCCACCTCACAGGGTGTTTGTTGTGAGGGGGGAAGGGCAAGGAGATTGTAAGCCCCTTTGAGTCTCCTACAGGAGAGAAAGGGGGGATATAAATCCAAACTCTTCTTCTTCTTCTATATTGTGGATAAAACACACATTTTCTCATTGCATTCTGAACAGTGATGCTTCCAAAATTCAATGCAACTTCACCAGATTTTCGGTACTGAGTAGAGAGCCTCGTGGGTGCAGTTTGCCACTTTTCATCTCTCTCTGTTTCCTTTTGACTTCCAAGCTCTATATGTGCACAATTTGCCGAAGCCGTCCCCCACCCCCACGTCCCATGTTTATTTCCAAATTTAGAATCGAACTTTGTGGTTATGCAGTTTCTCACAGCTTTAAGTTCTCTCTAGTTAATTCTGATATTTTCTCCTACTGTGTACCACTGATTCACATACAAAACAATCTTGACGCATTTGCACATTTGTGTCACGTCTGAGACATTTACTCCACCTTGTTTCCGGTGTTGATTGTTAATGTGTTTTGACTGAATTGTTTTATCATTTGAATTTTTTTTTTAATTTGTTGTTAACTGTTCAAATGTTTTTGTGTGTGCCTGCCAGATTGATGGAAAGGTGGCATAAAAATGTTTAAAATAAATCAAATAAAATCCCTAGTGCCCAGGAAAGCACATGTGCATCAGTATAACACCACACACAAACACACAGTATAACACCACACACAAACACACAGTATAACACCACACACAAACACACAGTATAACACTACACACAAAACAATCAGTGCTGGAAACAAGGAGCAGCAGTGGCATAGAGATTAAGAGCAGGTGCATTCTAATCTGGAGAAACCGGGTTTGATTCCCCACTCTACCGCCTGAGCTGTGGAGGCTTATCTGGTGAACCAGATTAGCCTGTGCACTCCCACACACGCCAGCTGGGTGACCTTGGGCTAGTCACAGCTTTTCGGAGCTCTCTCAGCCCCACCCACCTCACAGGGTGTTTGTTGTGAGTGGGGAAGGGAAAGAAGTTTGTGAGCCCCTTTGAGTCTCCTACAGGAGAGAAAGGGGGGATATATATCCAAACTCCTCCTACTCCTCCTCCTACTACTCTTCTTCTTCTTCTTCTTCTTCTTCTTCTTCTTCTTCTTCTTCTTCTTCTTCTTCTACTTCTACTTCTTCTTCTTCTCTTAATGCAATTATGGGTACAGTCATGGCCAACTGGGGCGTGGTTGTGTGTGAGTGTTGGATCGACACATCTGCACGTATTAGCATCGGTAGGTGGAGGAAGAAGGGTTTGGATTTATATCCCGCCTTCATCATCTGTAAGGAGTCTCAAGATGGCTTACAAACTCCTTTCCCTTCCTTTCCCCACAACAGACACCTTGAGAGGCAGGTGGGGCAGAGAGAGTTCTGAGAGAACTGTGACTAGCCCGAGGTTGCTCAGCAGGCTTCTCGTGTAGGAGGGGGGAAACTAAATCCATAAGAGTCCACCGCTCAGGTGGATGAGTGGGGAATCAAACCCGGTTCCTCCAGATTAGAGTCCACCGCTCTTAACCACGACACCACGTTGGCCGGAAGAGAAAAGGTGTAGATAAAGGGAAGGCACCGAAACCTGAAGAAAAACTGGACATGCTCCTTTGCCGGAATCCATTTGAGACATTTTCCTAGTCAAACCGGGATTCCAGAAATGGAACACAGAAAAAAAAATTATGGAATCATCGAGGCATGAAATAGGAGCGATCCTCTCCCCTCTCTTGCTTCTGTCCCCCAAACAACAAGCTCTTCACCAGACAACGAAGAGATCTTTGTGACTTACTTGGTATCTCCAGCAGTGGGGGATGGAGAGGAAGAGAAACACAACACACAAAGACCTCCCCACTGAGGCAGGCAGGACCAGGGCTGGGAGGGACGACATGGCACAGCACACGACCGCGGGCCACCGCGAGGTCCTCTAGTCAAACAGTTCTTTCAGGCACCAACAGCAGAGAAAAATGTAGGCGCACTCTCGGAGCGTTTCCAGGAACCAGTAGCTAAGGCTGGACGGCACATTGCTCTTGTAGTAGGGTAGTGCTGTGCCTCGCGCGGGCCGCCACGGGCTGTAGCGACCCAGAGGGGCCGCCGCGGACCAGAGACGTGGGACTGGGCCTGCGGTGGCCCAGGGACGTGGCCCTGCAAACCTCTGCAGAAAGTACATTGTTGCTGGGATTTCAGCTCGGGACTGATCTCTGGCTGGTCTGCGATGCTATCCCTGCCTCTATGCGACTTTGCTGGAAGCTTCTGTATTGTCCACGAGCTCACAGGGCCCAGTCATTCACGCCCCACGAGAATCTGTCCAAACTTGTTTTGTTTCCCTGTCCCCAAAGGGAAGAGAGTCTGTTTCCCACACCCGAGCGCACCCCGGAACAACAGAACTGCAGATACTAGTGTTTGGCCATCATTGTGAGCTCCCTGGAACATTTTTAATGAATAGGAGGCATGGGGCCGTTGTGGGTTTTCCAGGCTGTGCAGCCGTGACCTGGTAGAAGAAGAAGAAGAGTTTTGATTTATATCTCACCTTTCTTTCCTGTAAGGAGACTCAAGGTGACTTACAAGCTCCTTTCCCTTCCTCTCCCCACAACAGACCCCTTGTGAAGCAGGTGGGGCTGAGAGAGTCCTGAGAGAACTGTGACTGGCCCAAGGACACCCAGCAGAAACATAGGAGTGCAGAAACACATCTGGTTCACCAGATAAGCCTCTGCCACTCAGGTAGGGGAATGGGGAATCAAACCCAGTTCTCCAGATTATAATTCGCCTACTCTTAACCACTACACCACACTGGCTTTTGCTCGCAACATTTCACCCACATCGACATCTGGCATCTTCAGAGGTGTGTCCCGGTGAGACAAAATGATAGGAAGCAGGTTGGTGTGCCAAAGAGATGCCTATCCCATCTCATCCTTCACTTCAAATGAATGGTTGACCTTTATTCCGTTCCGACAGCTGTCTTGAGCAGTTTGGAAGTTACCAGGAATTGCCAGGTAATTGGACAGACACAGAGGGAGGGGGGAGAACGTACCTCTGCACAGCCGCAAGGAAGAGATGCAACAAGGGTGTGCAGTTCTTTCCGCCGTTGAACCCGAGGCAAAGTTTCGACAGGGGGTACCGATCCAGGGCTTCTTCTATGATCTGGACCAGTGGTGGTATCCAAAAATTTTAGTAACAGGTTCCCATGAGTGCATTAGGATTCAAACTGTATAAGTAGCAGCCAATGGGGATGGGTGGGAGCCACGAGCAGAGGCGTGGCCGGAAGGCATTCCGGGGTGGGGCATTCCTGGGCGGTTGGCTGTGGCAAGGACGCAGCCACTCGGGCGCTCGATCCTTTAAGGGAATGAATGCACGCGAAGGCGCAGGCTGCTGCCGCGCGATCACCGGTGCCCCTCCTGCTAGACTGCTTCAAGTTCTGCGCGCTACTGCTGAGAGGAGGGGCGTAACTAAGGCAAAAATCAGGTGGCAAAATCACCAATTAGTAACCCCCTCTCGGCACACACAAATAATCAGTAACCCGCTCTCGGGAACCTGTGAGAACCTGCTGGATCCCACCTCTGATCTGGACTACTGCTGCCACCTTCTGGCCTAGAGAACAACCTGCAGCCAGGTGAACAGCCTTGTTTACCAGAAGCCATCAATGGTATTTTTTATCTATTTGTATTGATCAGGAAGTATTCTGATTTATTCAGAAAGGGAGGGCATTGCCTTATCTGACTTCAACCTTTGATCCTGGCACCTCTTTGTCACGCCAAATCTGATAACCTCCGCGTGACCATTATAACCCCCGGTGGACTTTAAGATCTGGAGCCAAGGGACTCTTTATTACTCCTGGCTCATGGGAGGTCCGTTTGGCCTCAGTGCAGGCCAGGGCCTTTTCGGCCTTGGCCCCTTCCTGGTGGAACCGTCTCCCAGAGGAGATCAGGGCCCTGCGGGATTTCACGGAGTTCCGCAGGGCCTGCAAAACGGAACTGTTCCGCCAGGCATTTTGTTGAGGCCGATTTTTGATTGCCAGTCTCCCCTGGGGCTATGTGTTTCCTTAGCCTATAACTAGGTGGGTTTTTTTTTCTCTTTTCAGTTTTTACAGCTTTTAGTATAGTCCAGTTTTTAACGTCTGATTTTATGGACTATGGCTATTTTATCTTATTAATTGGGTACTGTTTCGTTTATAAATCATGGGTTCTAGTCCAGTGGTTCTCAACCTGGGGGTCGCGACCCCTTTGGGGGTCGAATGACCCTTTCACGGGGATCGCCTAAAACCATCAGAAAACGGTCTTTTTATATTTTATATATACCAATTTTATGGTTGGGGGTCACCACAACGTGAGGAACTGTATTAAAGGGTCGCGGCATTAGGAAGGTTGAGAACCACTGTTCTAGTTGAAACAGCTCTTATGTATTACACTGTTGATCGTACATCACCCCAAGCCAAACGGGGGAGGGGTGATTAACAAATCTAATAAATAAATAAAATAAGTGAGAGCAGACACGCTAATGAACAAGAACACGATAATCTGCTCCAGGAGGTGTGTTTTTTAAATAATCTGGGTTACTTTCATGAGGATTTTAAAAAATCTTTCAAAGTTCAGAGTCCGATAAAATCTAGGCAGGGTTAGCACTTGAACGGGAGACCATCAAGGAAGTCCAGGGTTGCTGTGTGGAGGCGGGCAATGGCAAACCACCTTTGTTACACCCTGTTTTGCATAAAGATGTTAGTGGATTGTATATTCCTCCGCCACAGAACAAAGCATGCCGGACCTTTTTTATTGTAGAATGCTCTGCATGGGTCCTAGTCCCTCCTAGCCCTGCTTCCCCCATTGGTTTGAAAGTAAAAACGCATTTTGGCATAAATGCCACATAATCAATGCATAAATAAATACAGTTTCAAAGTACCATGTTCAACAATGTCCCCTTGTAGCTCCGCCACTGTTGAGAAGGAGGGCCCAAGGAGGGCCATCTCTTCCTGTATGTCCTCGGGTGTCAACTGCTGTTTCCTCCCCCGCTTGTGCTGGGCATGCCTGGAATCCACCAGAGCCCTGGGGGCTATTCTGTGGTGGCTCCCGTCCAGTAGGAGCTGTCTAAAGTGACGAGGAAGGTATCCTTGTTGTGGCAGATCTTCAGAAGATGCATGATTTGTAATTTGTTTGCCAGGGCTTTCTGTGGCTGATGAACAGCAGGCATTTTCTGGGTCGGGGAGTTTGGGGTTTTGTTGTTTTGTTTTGGTTTTAACTTGTAATTTTTTTAACCACTGTAAGCCACCTTGAGCCGCCAAGAGGAAAGGAAAGCCAGGAATATTGTAATAGCTACATGCATAAATCATGAAGCTGCCAGCTGGCCTGAAGCCTGCTCCTGTCTGCCGCAGGGTATCCCATAATAGACCAGCAGAGGGAGCACAAGAAAGAGGTGAAGAACTGATGCGTTTGCATGCAAGAGAGAGAAAAGAGCTGGAAAATGGAGAAATAAGCACATTTCAAAGAAACTGGGCAGAATATTAAATAGCAGAAAATGCAGACCCTTTTTGCCTGGCCTTGGTGCCTTAGCTGACACAGGAGGAGGAGGAGGAGGAAGAGGAGGAGGAGGAGGAGGAGGAGGAGGAGGAAGAAGAAGAGACTCCCAGTAATTCCATTAAACCTCAAGTCTTCAGTTTAGCGGGGAGATTATTCCATTTGTGATCATCGCAAGGCGTTTCATTTGGACACGTTAAACACGGCAGCAGTTTTAGGTGCAACAGCTGGCCTCTCGTCTGCCCCTATATGTATATACTAGCAGGGCACCCGTGCTTCGCTACGCATACTTCATCACAGGCTCTCTATGATTTTCAGGGTGACATTCAACATCACAGCGTGTCTGTGAACTTCGGGGTGACATTCAGCATACTTCATCATAACCTCTCTATTAACTTCGGGGTGACATTCAGCATACCTTATCATAGCCTGTCTGTGAACTTCTGGGTTGTTTTTTGCATATTTTGCAGCAGCTTCCCTTACTTGTCTTTTTTAATCGAATCTGTAAAGCGCTTTCTGCGTTTAATCCCTCTCCTCCCTTTAGCTGGTTCAACAGAAGGAACGGGTTCGTATGTGTTGAGGAGGTCGGTGGTAGAATCCAGTTGGGCCACTATTGGCTCAATTGTGCTTGTTGTTTGGTGGGCATTATCAGACCTTGTCGATTCGACACATGGAAGTAGAGTGTCAAAGTGCCCTTCATTAAAATCTCCTGTGAAACGAATCATTTTTACTCCCTGTACTGCATCCTTCAGCTGGGCAAGCAGGCTTTTAACTGTCACCTTTAGAATGCTTGTGCCAGAGTTCAACAGTAACGCAGATGGCCAGAGTTCAACAGTAAATGTGTAGTAACTCAAGTAAAACTGAATATTTTGAAAAATCCTTTCTTAGTGAGCACCTAAGCCACATAATGAACCGGTGTGCCAAATTTCAACTTTGTAGGTTCGGTGGTTTTTGAGTTCTTTTGATGAGTCAGTCAGTGGTATTTCGCGTTTATAGATATAGATATATTCTATGTGTATTTAGTGCATGTGGAAGAGCGGGGAGAACGATTAAAACAGCAACACCCCTGCAGAGAAAGGGACATTTCTGCTGGTCTCCCAGACCCACTCGCAACCGCTTCCCCGCCCCGGCCCTCGGAGGGTTAAAGGGAGAGAGAGACGCAATCCTAGAGAGGCCGCGGCGAGAGGGGCGCCGGAGGGTGGGGGGAGCCACTTCCTGTCCCTCCCGGAAGCAGCCTCTGATCCCCTCCCCCGGGATGCCGCTTGCATGGCCAGGCGGGACGCCGGTGAGCTGCTGCGGGGGGTGGGGGTGGGGGGGCGGGCTGCAGTGCAAGACCCGAAGCGCCCCTTTCCCCCTTTGTGCGCAGGAGGAGCCACGAGGAGGGCTGCAGGGCGGGATCCGAACTCGGCGCCCAGGGAGGCTGGAGGGGTCGGGGGTCCCAGAGGCGCCTTTCGGAAGGAGACGCCGGAAAGGAGGGAAGGGGGAGCCTTTGGGTTGGGCGGGCGGGGGAGTGACCAAAGGACCGGGGGGTGGGGTAGATCAAGTGGGGGAGGCGGGCTGCGGGGCGCTGGACCCGCGAAAGAAGGAGACCACCTCCTCATCCTCCCCCCCCCCCCACCAGCCCCGGGTCAGGCTCTAACCCCCACCCACCCCGGTGGGCAGAGTTCAGGTTCTTGCAGGTGGGCGCAGAGCCTGCAGCAGCAATGCAAAGGGGCGTTTCGGGCTTAAGGCTCCCCGACCTCCCTCCCCCCCCCCCGGGAATCCCAGCTTGGAGTGGGGGGGAACAGCGAGGGGGTCAGGCAGAGCTTCAGGGTCGCCCCCCAGATGGGGCCGGCGCTGCTGGGCTGTGGGGGAGGAGGCGCCCAGAGCAGGAAGGGGGAAAGGGCAGGGGGGGTCCCACGCCCCACCCCCATGATCCAGGGAAGGAGCCAGGGGGCCAGTTGACATCCCAGCAGATTTTCCCAGGACCTGATCCCGCCCCCTTTTGTCTTTGAGGAACAAGAGCAGGGACCAGAGATCCCTCTGCACAGGGGGTTTGCCCAAGGGGGGAGGCTTCTTGGAAGGGGCTTGTGGGCTTTTCCCTTCCCCACGTGGTTGTGGAGCATCAGGGCGCCTCCTTTCTTTCCTGCTAAGCTGGAGTCTGCAACTGAGCTGCTTCAGGGGGCTGCCATTTTGAACCCCTCTGGGGTGGCTTCTGGCAGGGTCAGGAACTCTTTGCCCCGGAGTGGGTGTGCAGAGGTTGGAAGGAGGGGGTATGAATGCAGGGCCACCCCCAACTACAGTGGCTCAGTGGGAGAAAGATGTTGGGTCAAACACTCCGGACCAGAGGCGTATCTAGGCAAACTGGAGCTTGGGGACAAACCCTGAGTTTGGCCAGGGGGGGGGCTCCCATATGGGTGGCCACCCTCCCCCACCACGACCAAACAATGATTTTTTGCACCAGCTCACAAAACACCTCCCACCCCCAGTAAAACATGCATGGCTCTCTACCCACCAATTCTATTTCCTAATTTTGTCCTCACACCAACCCTATGAGGTAGGTTATTAGCCTGAGAAACAACTCCAAGCCAGTGCAAGTGGGTATCAAGCATCTAAATCTCTCCCAAATCGCCCCCAGCAAAACATTTACCAAACAAATGTCAGCATCATGTCTCACAAAACGCCTCCAGTGGAATCCACTCCCAAACAGCATCACTTTCAATCTTTAAACTGGGGACCTCACATTCCATGCCAAAGGGGGTGGATTTCAAAGGAGAATTTGGGGCAATTTGGGGGGTGCGGCTGTCAGGGGTGCAATTGTTAAGCAAACAGCACCAAAATTTCAGGGTATCTTTAGGAGACTCTCCTGATGATACCACCCAGGTTTGGCGAAGTTTCGTTTTCTGGACCCTCAAAGGTGTAGCCCCCATCTCCTATCAGCTCCCATTGGAAACAATGGGGGATGGGGGCACCCCTTTGGGGAGTCCATAAATTTGGACCCCCTGAACCAAACCTCACCTAACTTGGCTGGTATCATCAGGAGAGACCCTGAAATTTTGGTGTTGCTAGCCTAAAAACTGTGCCCCCTGCCAGCTGAAAACTGAAAAACTAAAAAATACAATAAACACAGAAATGAACCTGAAATTTTTGTGCGCACCCCCCCACTAGGGGGCACCAAGGGACATAGGGTACCCCATGTTCCCTAGGTAAATACGCCACTGCTCCGGACCCTTCCTACATCAAAGGTGGTCCCCTCAGTTGTGCCCTGAAGCTGTTATGGAGAGAGGGTGATTCCAGGGACTGACACAGGAAACGTGTTTGTAGTGCAAAAAAGGAATTCCCCGCCCCTTTTATTTCTCCCCCTTCCAGGCAAGAATGAAAAGACACACTTGATGCCTTCTCCGCCCTCTCATGCGCTTGGCAAAAGGAAGAGAGCTGCCATGCTACCAGCTCAGGTAAAAGTGGGGGGGGGGGGCGTTACTGGTCAGACATGCACGAGAGGGCAGGGATTTTTTTCTTCTTTTCCAGGGCTCGGAGGATCGGGCTCCTTGCCCTTGGTTCTGGTGCTGCCAGATTTCAAGACTGCCCATGGTGACACCCCCTTCTTCCCTTGTCTAGTACGGCAGGAGCGAAGAAGGCCAAGCAGGAACTATGAAACAAAACTGGGCCATGAATTTCCCATGTCAGTTACCATGTGGACATCAGTGGTCTCTTCCTCACAAGGCAGCTAGCCCCCTGCCAGTGAAGACAGCCGCTCTGGCTCCAGGAGGCCCCCAAAGAGGGGTGGGGGACCAAATGTCTCCACAGGGCTCTGCTCCCCTATTCTTTCTACAGCTGTTCCACTATTGATTAACTGTCTCTTAATATTAATCTCATGTGACCACAATTCAGGAAGGATATTGACAAGATGGAGCGTGTCCAGAGGGAGGCAACGGAAAGGGTCTAGAATGCATGGCCTCTGAGTAGAGGCTTAGGGGGCTGGGTATGTTTAGTCATTTAACCCCAAAATTAACAAAGTCGGGACAATGAGCAAACACAGGTGTCAGGATCGAGATAGAATAGAATTGCAGAAGAAAACACTCTCAATGAAAAGGACCAGGTATTCATTTGACCCAATCAAGTCAGTAGAAAATGGACTGCTTTTAAGCAAGCAAGCAAGATGTTTGCTAGCTGGACCGGTTAATAAACCTTCCTTGATAAGGGGAAATATTTACAGCCACATAATTTGCTTATGAATTAAATAAGCAAACCCATTGTTCCTTCTTTCAGGAGTAGATTGAATTGTCCGTTCAGGCCTCAGACCCGGCTGTCTCTGCTTCTGACTTTTCTGCCCACAGATCAGCTTTCCACTGATGTAAAGAAATGTTTCCTCCTCCTCCTTGCAGGATGGAGTATCCTTTGAAGAGGTGGCCGTGCATTTTACCAAGGAGGAATGGGACCTGCTGCGGCCCGCCCAAAGGGCGCTGTACAAGGAAGTGATGCTGGAGAACTTTTGGAATGTGTCTTCTCTGGGTGAGGATCCTTTTCTTCTGGACTGATTCCGGTGGCTGATCCCAACCTCCATTCTTCCTCTGATTTGGGAGGTCTTTTGGGTTTACGTTACGCAAAGAGCCAGCCCCTCCCGGCAATCCTTTCGTTGGACCTCCTGAGAGGACATCAGAAGAGGTTAAAGAGAAGGGGGCCCTCCAGTCTGGGTCTTCCCTTACCTGGACTGAGAGGTTGCTGTGAAGGGAACTTTGCCAATTATTTAGTTTACAGCTGGCATTTTCCTCTCAGTTTGGCAGGGAGCACCAAAAACTTCCAATTCTGGATGGAGAATTCTTGGCTCTACTGTTCCTCATCCCATTCCTAATGCTTACTTCTTGTGTATTTTTGGATGGGCTGTCAACCTCCCTTGGGACCAAAGAATGAATGAAGGAATGAATTGATTGATTGATTGATTGATTGTTTCGTTTTCTATACTGCCCTATCCCCTCTGGGCGGTGTACACTTTAGTAGTTTGCACTTTAGTAGTTTGCGATGTACACTTTAGTAGTTTGCACTTTAGTAGTTTGCACTGAGGAGAGTTATAATTTTGGTGGCGGTTGTTTTTTCCCCCTGATTACAAGGTCCTCTGATTGCTAAGCCTGAGCTCATATCCCAGCTTGAAGAGGAAGAAGAGGTGTTTCTTGGGATCTTTGATGAAGAGAAGGAACTGGCAGGTAGCTACTATGCGTTCCTTGGGACTGTACTTTCCCTGTGCTTCCTTTTAAGAGTGGGTGGAAGTTTGACCAGTTTGACCTTCTCTTCCTTAGAGGTTGAATGAGAGATGAATGTGGGGATGGTGGCTGTAGATCTGGACCCTATGAAAACAGCCTGCTTCCTTGTACCAAGTCAGATCACTTGTTCACTGCCCACCCTGAGTGGCATTGGCTCTCTGACAGGGCTGCTTCTCAGGCACCCGGCACCCTTTTAGATGGAAATGCCAGGCATTGATCTGGGGGAATCTGTGGACTTTGTGGGAGGCTGCAGTCTGGATCCTTCTGAGATGATACATGATTGAGAACAGCTGCTCTTTCTGATGATGTTTCAACCAAAAGGGAAAAATTGGTGAAGTCATTTCCAAGATTGGACATCCTTTGAATGTAAATGAGATTCTCTAATTTCTCCAATCCATTTCCATAATTATTTTGCATTCCTGTTTTCTTCCTTGGTTTAGCTGAAATAAAAAAGGGACAGGAGGAGAGAGAAAACGGAGTTGTAGCCTTTGAGGGGACTGCTGCTCCTTCATTGTATTAAAAAGCTGGGGGAGATAATGTGGCTTTAAACCATTTCTGGGGTGCCTTTCTGAGAATAGGAAGATGGGTCGTTTATGTTCTGGCCAGGGGGACCTTTCTGAGTCAAACACCACGAACAGAACATTCCCATGAAAGCCCCAGTTTTCCATCAACCCTCACTGTCCTGGGAACATAAATCACTAAAGCAATCAGAGACCTTCATCACCGTGTAACAACGAAGCAACAGGCCTGTGGCTACATTTGAGGACTGATGTTTCGCTTTCATTGCCATCCAGGATTCTGGAAATGATTTTCAGACATCTGGTGTTTCAGTTCTTGCATGCTGTACAGCAAGAAATTCGGTTCAGTCTCTAATATTCAAACTGGCTTTTTTACAGTGTTCAAACCACAGTTCTTCTCTCTTGCTACAGGAGAAGTGGAGTCAGCGAATGAAATGAAAGAGCATTGTGTGAAGGAAAAACGAGATACGTATTCAGATGGCACTGAATACTATGATGCCCTGAAAAAGAAGAACCCATGTAAATATCTGGAGTGTGGCAAAGACTTCAGTGAGAGTGGTTACCTTATCACCCATGAAAGAATTCACATCATGCAGAAACCTTATAAATGCCAGGGGTATGGAGTAGCCTTCAGTGGTAATAGAAGCCTCACATCTCATCAAATCATTCACACTGGGGAGAAACCATACAAATGCCTGGAGTGTGGAAAAGGTTTCAGTAAGAATGGAAACCTAACTTCCCATCGAAGAATACATACAGGGGAGAAACCATATAAATGTCTGGAGTGTGGAAAAGATTTCAGGACAAGTGGAAGCCTAACTTCCCATCAAAGAATACACACAGGGGAGAAACCATATAAATGTCTGGAGTGTGGAAAATGTTTCAGGATGAGTGGAAGCCTAACTTCCCATCAAAGAATACACACAGGGGAGAAACCATATAAATGTCTGGAGTGTGGAAAAGACTTCACTGAGAGTGGAAACCTTACTTCCCATCAAAGGGTACACACAGGGGAGAAGCCATATAAATGCCTGGTGTGTGGAAAAGGCTTCAGTAGGAGTGTTAACCTTACTTACCATCAAGTAATTCACATGGGGGAGAAACCATATAAATGCCTGGAATGTGGAAAAGGTTTCAGTACGAGTGGAAGCCTAACTTCCCATCAAAGAATACACACAGGGGAGAAACCGTATAAATGTCTGGAGTGTGGAAAAGACTTCAGTGAGCGTGGAAACCTTACTTCCCATGAAAGAATACACACAGCGGAGAACCCATATAAATGCCTGGTGTGTGGAAAAGGCTTCAGTAGGAGTGGAAGCCTTACTTCCCATCAAAGAATTCACACAGGGGAGAAGCCATATAAATGCCTGGTGTGTGGAAAGGGCTTCAGTAGGAGTGGAAACCGTAATTCCCATCAAAGAATTCACACAGGGGAGAAGCCATATAAATGCCTGGTGTGTGGAAAAGGTTTCAGTGAGAGTGGAAGCCTTACTTGCCATCGAAGAATTCACACAGGGGAGAAACCATACAAATGCCTGGAGTGTGGAAAAGGCTTTCGTGACAGTGCACACCTCACTTCCCATCGAAGAATTCACACAGGTGAGACACCATATAAATGTCTGGAGTGTGGAAAAGGTTTCCATGACAGTGCACCGCTCACTTCCCACCAAAGAATTCACACAGGTGAGAAACCATATACATGCCTGGAGTGTGGGAAAAGCTTCAGTCATAGTGGAAACCTTATTTCCCATCAAATCATTCACACAGCGGAGAAACCATATGAATGCCTGGAGTGCGGAAAAGGCTTCCTTGAGAGTGCACACCTCACTTCCCACCGAAGAATTCACACAGGCGAGAAACCATATAAATGTCTGGAGTGTGGAAAAGGCTTCCATGAGAGAGCACACCTCTCTTCCCACCAAAGGATTCACACAGGGGAGAAACCATATAAGTGTCTGGAGTGTGGGAAAGGCTTCCGTGAGAATGCATACCTCACTTGCCACCGAAGAGTTCACACAGGGGAGAAACCATATAAATGCCAGGAGTGTGGAAAATCCTTCAGTCGGAGTGGAACCCTTATTTTCCATCAAAGAATTCACACAGGAGAAAAACCATACAAATGCCTGGATTGTGGGAAATGCTTCCGTTCCAATACAAACCTTGCTTCTCATAAAAAAATTCACACAGGAGTGAAACCATATAAATGCCCGGAGTGTGGAAAAAGCTTCAGTGAAAATGGAAGCCTAACTTCCCATCAAAGAATTCACTCAGGAGAGAAACCATAAAAATCCCTGGGGTGTGGAAAAGCCTTCATTCAGAGTGGAAATCTTTCTTCCCATGAAAGAATTCATATAGGGCAGAAGCTGTACAAATACCCGGAGTGTGGAATTCCCGTCAGGCACAGTAAAAGTCTCACATCTTAAGAGGGGCAGCGCTATTCCACCTGCTCCATGCAGGATTTTTTTTTTAAAAGTCCAACTCCCCCATAGGGGAGAAAAGGAATACTTCACAAAATTCATGGTGTATCTCCAGCAGCAGCTGCCCCAGCATATGGGACTAAGAGGGGTCTGAAGGCCAGCTAAGGTCAATCCCACCGCCTGAAAGGCGGGTGTAGCTGGGGGTGGTGTGCAAGTGACGGTGCAGCTGGGCATCACCCATATAAGTGCCCCCAAACGGCCATTTATGCCAGCAGAAGGCCATACCACTTCCAGAGGAGGATTCACACACACACTCCTGGATCGCACTGCCGTTACTCTTTGGTATCAAGCAAGTGCTGTTAAAGACGTTCAAGAGAGATGTATTTGTCTTGTAGTCCCTTCACTCTAATAAGTGACATATAAAGGTCTGATCAGACTTTCTGCTGGATGATTCCAGTTGAAGAAGATATTGCATTGTGTTTAGCAAAGTTTGAGAAATGCTGGAAAACCTGGGTTTTGTTGCATGATTTTTCTGCACTTGAAGCTTAAGACAGTTCTGCTTTGTTTTAAATGAAATCAATAACAATAAGAAGTCTTCTGTTTCTTCTGTTGACCAGTGGTCTGATATCTGACTGATATTATTGCAATCCAAATCATAATCCTTTTTGAAAATATTTTCTTTAAACATTGCTGCGATGCCCACTCTTGTTTCTTGACACACAGACACACATATGTATATATATGTGTGTGTGTATATCTATCCCTCGAAAATTAAACTTACCCTGAAACTAAGCCCTAGCATGATGGGGGTCTGTCTGGTTTCCGGGCTGTATGGCCGTGTTCTAGCAGCATTCTCTCCTGACGTTTCGCCTGCATCTATGGCTGGCATCTTCAGAGGATCTGAAGATCTTCAGAGGATCTCAAATCCTCTGAGGATGCCAGCCACAGATGCAGGCGAAACGTCAGGAGAGAATGCTGCTAGAAAATGGCCATACAGCCCGGAAACCAGACAGCACCCCAGTGATTCCGGCCGTGAAAGCCTTCGACAATACCTAGCATGATTTTTTGGAATTTTACAGATTTCCTGGCATGGCTGTCCTGGTCACGTGATTTTTTTGTTCAAGAATAAATGTACACTGTTGTTCTTGGAAAAAATTTCTGGACTCCAGAGCATTCTGCAAACTCTTGCAATATTTAGTGTCCTGGACTCCTTTTCCACCTAGCCAAAATGAATGGGTTGATGCCCGTCAGGTGAGAGCTCCGCGGCTCATCAAGGCTTTTCATGCCACCTACCCGGATCATCTGTGGGGTGGTGGAGGCGTGGGCCTGTCTGCGTGCTGAGTGGGGGGAGGTAGAGAATGTTCAGGCTTAACTTTTGCTTTTGCAGGTGTGCGGCTATCTACAGTCTGGCCTTGAGTTTCTGGTGCTGGCACAGAGCTCACATCTACGCAGTGGCATAGTGGTTAAGAGCAGGTGTACTCGAATCTGGAGGAACCGGGTTTGATTCCCCGCTCTGCTGCTTGAGCTGTGGAGGCTTATATGGGGAATTCAGATTCGCTTGTACACTCCAACACATGCCAGCTGGGTGACCTTGGGCGAATCACAGTCCCTTGGAGCTCTCTCAGCCCCACCTACCCCACAGGGTGTTTGTTGTGGGGGGGAAGGGAAAGGAGATTGTCAGTCCCTTTGAGTCTCCTTACAGGAGAGAAAGGGGGCATATAAATCCAACTCTTCTTCTTTCTATGGCTATGCTCTCATGTAGGGGTGGGGAGTGGGACTCATATTATTGGGGTTTTGGCGCTCTTTTCCTCAGAACTGTCTTCTTTCCTGTATCCTTGAGTCCTGCCAATAAAATCCTGTGGACCACCTCGAGTGTTTTACAGGTTCAGATCTGGGGATTTGACAATCTGTGCATTTCATTTTTTTCTGCCTAAATGTAGAATCTTCCATTTACCTCTGTTGACATTCATGTTTGCTTTGGCCCAGCTCTCTAATCTGTCCAGGTCGTTTTGAATTCTGACTCTGTCCTACTTCTGCAGGTTCTTTACACGCCAGTCAGCCTTTAGGTGGTGGTCAGATATTCTTCCATGTCTCTCCTAACTATCCTGTAATGGTGAAGCAAACATTTTAAAATATAATAACTGTTCCCCATGCAGAACTAAGTGATCATCCACTGCAAAATCTCCAAGTATGGGAAAAGGACAGATTTTTTTAAATGACTGTTTCATTGAGGGGTGGTCACTTGCAGCGTTGCTATAATTCCTCAGCAGGCATTTTCTGGGTGGGGGAGTTTGGGGTTTTGTTTGGTTTTAACTTGTAATTTTTTTAACCGCTGTAAGCCGCCTTGAGCCGCCAAGAGGAAAGGAAAGCCAGGAATATTGTAATAGCTACATGCATAAATGATGAAGCTGCCAGCTGGCCTGAAGCCTGCTCCTGTCTGCCTTCAGGGCATCCCATAATAGACCAGCACAGGGGGGCACAAGAAAGAGGTGAAGAACTGATGCGTTTGCATGCAAGAGAGAGAAAAGAGCTGGAAAATGGAGGAATAAGCACATTTCAACGAAACTGGGCAGAATATTAAATAGCAGAAAATGCAGACCCTTTGGTGCCTTGGCTGACACAGGAGGAGGAGGAGGAGGAGGAGGAGGCGGAAGAGACTCCCAGTAATTCCATTAAACCTCCAGTCTTCAGAGAAGTGGGCAGATTATGCCGTTTGTGATCATCTCGAGGCGCAACAGCTGGCCTCTCATCTGCCCCTATATGTATAGATATATACATATATTCCATTTATGTGTATTTAGTGCATGTGGAAGAGCGGGGAGAACGATAAAAACAGCAACACCCCTGCAGAGAAAGGGACATTTCTGCTGCTCTCCCAGACCCACTCGCAACCGCTTCCCCGCCCCGGCCCTCGGAGGGTTAAAGGGAGAGAGAGACGCAATCCTAGAGGGGCCGCGGCGAGAGGGGCGCCGGAGGGTGGGGGGAGCCACTTCCTGTCCCTCCCGGAAGCAGCCTCTGATCCCCTCCCCCGGGATGCCGCTTGCATGGCCAGGCGGGACGCCGGTGAGCTGCTGCGGGGGGGAGGGGGAGGGGGCTGCAGTGCAAGACCCGAAGCGCCCCTTTCCCCCTTTGTGCGCAGGAGGAGCCACGAGGAGGGCTGCAGGGCGGGATCCGAACTCGGAGCCCAGGGAGGCGGGAGGCGCTTTTCGGAAGGAGACGCAGGAAAGGAGGGAGGGAGGAGCCTTTGGGTTGGTCGGTGTCGCCCCCCCAGATGAGGCCGGCGCTGCTGGTCTGTGGGGTGGGGGAGGCGTCTCTGGCGCCCGGAGCAGGAAGAGGGCAGGGGGGAGGGTCCCTCGCCCTCCCCCAAGATACAGGCCAGGGGGCCAGCTGACATCCCAGCAGATTTTCCCAGGACCTGATCCCGCCCCCTTTTGTCTTTGGGGAACCAGAGCAGGGACCGGAGACCCCTCTGCACAGGGGGTTTGCCCAAGCGGGGAGGCTTCTGAGAAGGGGCTTGTGGGCTTTTTCCCTCCCCTCCCCACGTGGTTGTGGAGCATCAGGGCGCCTCCTCTGATCTCCTGCTTTCCTGCCAAGCTGGAGGCTGCAACTGAGCCGCTTTAGGGTCTCTGAGTGGGTGCGCAGAGCTTAAAAGGAGGGGGTACGAATGCGGGACCATCCACAAATAGAGTGGCTCAGTGGGAGAAAGATGATGGGTCAAACACTCCGGAGCCTTCCTAGATCAAAGGTGGTCCTCTCAGTTTTGCCCTGAAGCAGTTATGGAGGGCGGGTCATTCAAGGGACTGGCACAGGAAATGTGCTTGTAGCGCAAAAAAGGAATTCCCCACCCCTTTTATTTCTCCCTCTGCCAGGCAAGAGTGAAAAGACACACTTGATGCCTCCTCCGCCCTCTCCTGCACTTGGCAAAAAGACAAGAGCTGCCATGCTACCTGCTCAGGTAAAGGGCGGGGGAGGTTACTGGTCAGAAATGCATGAGAGGGCAGGGATGGTTCCTTCTGTTCCAGGGCTCAGAGGATCGGGCTCCTTGCCCTTGGTTCTGGTGCTGCCAGATTTCAAGACTGCCCAGATTTCAAGATCCCCCCTGCCTGTTCCCTTGTCTAGACTGGCAGTAGAGAGAAGGCCAAGCCGGAACTATGAAACAAAACTGGAGCATGAATTTCCCATGTCAGTTACCATGTGGACATCAGTGGTCTCTCCGTCACAAAGCAGCTAGCCCCCTGCCAGTGAAGACAGTCCCTCTGGCTCCAGGAGGCCCCCAACGAGGGATGGGGGTGGGGGACCAAATGTCTCCACAGGGCTCTGCTCCCCTCCTCTTTGTGCAACTGTTCCACTATTAATTAACTGTCTCTTAATATTAATTTCATGTGACCACAATTCAGGAAGGATATTGACAAGATGGAGTGTGTCCAGAGGGAGGCAACCGAAAGGGTCTAGAATCCACGCCCTGTAAGGAGAGCCTTAGGGGGCTGGGTATGTTTAGTCATTTAACCCCAAAATTAACAAAGTCAGGACAATGAGCATGTTGGGATCAAGGTAGAATAGCATTGCAGAGGAAAACACTCTTAATTAAATGGACCAGTTATTTGATTGACCCACCTAAGGTCAGTAGAAAATGGCCTACTTTTAAGAAAGCAAGTAAGATGTTTGCTAGCTGGACCAGTTAATAAATCTTCCTTGATAAGGGGAAATATTTACAGCCATATAATTTCACTATAAGCAAATCCATTGTTCCTTCTATCAGAAGCAGATTGAAATGTCCATTCAGGCCTCAGACCCGGCTGTGTCTGCTTCTGACTTTTCCACCCACAGATCAGCTTTCCAGTGATGCAAAGAAATGTTTCCTTCTTTTTGCTGAATGGAGTATCCTTTGAAGAGGTGGCCATGCATTTCACCAAGGAGGAATGGGCCCTGCTGCGGCCCGCCCAAAGGGCGCTGTACAAGGAAGTGATGCTGGAGAACTTTTGGAATGTGTCTTCTCTGGGTGAGGATCCTTTTCTTCTGGACTGATTCCAATGGCTGATCTCAGCTACCCTCCATTATCCATCCTCCGATTTGGGAGGTCTTTTGGGTTTACATTGCAGAGAGCCAGCCCCTCCCTGGCAATCCTTTTGTTGGACCACTTGAGAGGACATCAGAAGAGGTGTCAAGGAAATGTCCGGTCTGGGTCTTGCCTTACCTGGACTGACAGGTTGCTGTACAGGGAACTTTACCAATTCTTTAGTTTACAGCTGGCATTTTCATCTCAGTTTGGCAGGGAGTGCCAAAAAATGCTAATTCTGGATGGATGATTCTTGGTCCTGTACTGTCTTCCATTCCATTCCTTACTTTCCCGTTGTGTATTTCTGGATGTGTTGTCAACCTCACTTGGGGAATTTATTTGCACTCAGGATAATTTTGGTGGTGGTTGGGGTTTTTTTCTCCTGATTACCAGGTCCTCCGATCACTAAGCCTGAGCTCATTGCCCAACTAGAAGAGGAAGAAGAGGTGTTTATCGGGATCTTTGATGAAGAGGAGGAACTGGCAGGTAGCTACTACATGTCTCTTGGGATTGTACTTTGCCTGTGCTTCCTTTTAAGCGCGGGTGGATTTTTATGAGGATTATCGTCACAGTTTGACCTCTTCCTCAGAGATTGAATGAGATGTGAATGTGGAAATGGTAGCTGTAGATCTGAAACCTATGAAAACAGCCTGCTTCCTTCTACCAAGTCAGATCACTTGTTCACTGCCCACCCTGAGTGGCAGTGGCTCTCTAGCAGGGCTGCTTCCCAGGCCCCTGACATCCTTTTAGATGGAGATCTGGGGGAATCTGTGGACTTTGTGGGAGGCTGCAGTCCTTCTGAGATGATACATGGTTGAGAACAGCTGCTCTTTCTGATGGTGTTTCAACTCAAAGAGAAAGAATGGTGAAGTTGTTTCCAAGATTGGACATCCTTTGAATGTAAATGAGACTCTCTAATTTCTCCAATCCATTTCTATAATTATTTTCCATTCCTGTTTTCTTCCCTGGTTTAGCTGAAATAAAAAAGAGAGAGGGAGAAAGTGGAGTTAGAGCCTTTGAGGGGTCTGCTGCTCCTTCATTGTATTAAAAAAACTGGGGGAGAGAATGTGGCTTAAAACAACTTCTGGGGTGGTTGTGGTGGGTTTTCTGGGCTGTGTGGCCGTGGTCTGGTGGATCTTGTTCCCAACGTTTCGCCTTCATCTGTGGCTGGCATCTTCAGAGGTGTATCATGGAGGGAAGTCTTTTTGTGAATTTCAATGGCTTCCATGTGCTAGACCCCCTCACTTCTGCAGGAGTATCGCATACCCTGCAGCTGTGGAAAGGTCTACATAGGAACCACAAAACGCAGCATTCAGACTCATATTAAGCAGCATGAAAGACACTGTCGGCTTAACCATCCTGAAAAATCAGCAGTAGGATTATTTTGCATTCCTCGTTTTCTTCCTTGGTTTAGCTGAAATAAAAAAGTGACAGAAAGAGAGGGAAAGTGGAGTTAGAGCCTTTGAGGGGATGGCTGCTCCTTCATTTTACTAAAAAGCTGGGGGAGAGAATGTGGCTTAAACAACTGCAGGGGTGCCTTTCTGAGAATAGGAGGGCGATTCATTCATGCTCTGGCCAGGGGGACAAACACCACGAATTGAACATTCCCATGAGAGCCTCAGTTCCATCAGAGACCTTCAGCACTGCATAACAACAAAGCAACAGGCCTGTGGCTATATTTGAGGGCTGGTGTTTTGATTTCATTGCCATCCTGGATTCTGGAAATGGTTTTTAGACACCTGGTGCATCAGTTCTTGCATGCTGTAGAGCAAGTAATTCGGTTCAGTCACTAATATTCAAACCTTTTTTATAGTGTTCATACCACAGTTCTTCTCTCTTTCTACAGGAGAACTTGAGTCAGTGAATGAAATAAAAGAGCATTGTGTGAAGGAAAAACAAGATACATATTCAGAGGGAACACGTGGCACTGAATACTGCGATGCCCTGAAAAAGGAGAACCCATGTAAATATCTGCAGTGCGGCAAAGACTTCAGTGAGACTGGACACCTCACCTATCAAATCATACACACGGGGGAGAAACCATACAAATGCCTGGAGTGTGGAAAAGGTTTCAGTAAGAATGGAACCCTAACTTCCCATCAAAGAATACACACAGGGGAGAAACCATATAAATGTCTGGAGTGTGGAAAAGGCTTCCGTGAGAGTGCACAACTCACTTGCCACCGAAGAATTCACACAGGGGAGAAACCATATAAATGTCTGGAGTGTGGAAAAGGTTTCAGGACGAGTGGAAGCCTAACTTCCCATCAAAGAATACACACAGGCGAGAAACCATATAAATGTCTGGAATGTGGAAAAGACTTCACTGAGAGTGGAAACCTTACTTCCCATCAAAGAATACACACAGGGGAGAAGCCATATAAATGCCAGGAGTGTGGAAAAGGCTTCAGTAGGAGTGGACACCTTACTTCCCATCAAGTAATTCACATGGCAGAGAAACCATATAAATGCCTGGAATGTGGAAAAGGTTTCAGTACAAGTGGAAGCCTTACTTCCCATCAAAGAATACACACAGGGGAGAAACCATATAAATGTCTTGAGTGTGGAAAAGACTTCAGTGAGCGTGGAAACCTTACTTCCCATCAAAGAATACACACAGCGGAGAACCCATATAAATGCCTGGTATGTGGAAAAAGTTTCAGTAGGAGTGGAAGCCTTACTGCCCATCAAAGAATTCACACAGGGGAGAAGCCATATAAATGCCTGGTGTGTGGAAAAGGCTTCAGTAGGAGTGGAAGCCTTACCTCCCATCAAAGAATTCACACAGGGGAGAAACCATATAAATGTCTGGAGTGTGGAAAAAGTTTCAGTGAGAGTGGAAGCCTTACTTGCCATCGAAGAATTCACACAGGGGAGAAACCATACAAATGCCTTGAATGTGGAAAAGACTTCCGTGAGAGTACACACCTCACTTCCCACCGAAGAATTCACACAGGCGAGACACCATATAAATGTCTGGAGTGTGGAAAAGGTTTCCGTGAGAGTGCACACCTCACTTCCCACCAAAGAATTCACACAGGTGAGAAACCATATACATGCCTGGAGTGTGGAAAAAGCTTCAGTCATAGTGGAAACCTTATTTCCCATCAAATAATTCACACAGTAGAGAAACCATATACATGCCTTGTGTGTGGAAATGGCTTCCTTGAGAGTGCACACCTCACTTCCCACCAAAGAATTCACACAGGCGAGAAACCATATAAATGTCTGGAGTGTGGAAAAGGCTTCCGTGAGAGTGCACATTTGACTTCCCACCAAAGAATTCACACAGGCGAGAAACCATATAAATGTCTGGAGTGTGGAAAAGGCTTCCGTGAGAGTGCACACCTCACTCGACACCGAAGAGTTCACACAGGGGAGAAGCCATATAAATGCCTGGAGTGTGGAAAAAGCTTCAGTCATAGTGGAAGCCTTACTTCCCATCAAATAATTCACACAGGGGAGAAACCATACAAATGCCTTGAGTGTGGAAAAGGCTTCCGTGAGAGTGCACACCTCACTTCCCACCGAAGAATTCACACAGGCGAGAAACCATATAAATGTCTGGAATGTGGAAAAGGTTTCAGGACGAGTGGAAGCCTAACTTCCCATCAAAGAATTCACACAGGGGAGAAACCCTATAAATGTCTGGAGTGTGGAAAAGACTTCAGTGAGAGTGGAAACCCTTACTTCCCATCAAGGAATTCATATGGGTGAGAAACCATATAAATGCCTGGAATGTGGAAAAGGTTTCAGTACCAGTGGAAGCCTAACTTCCCATCAAAGAATACACACAGGGGAGAAACCATATAAATGCCTGGTGTGTGGAAAAGACTTCAATCGGAGGGGAAATCTAATTTTCCATCAAAGAATTCACACGGGAGAAACCATACAAATGCCTGCAGTGTGGGAAAGGTTTCAGTTACAATGCAAGCCTTAATTCCCATCAAAGAATTCACTCAGGGGAACAACCATACAAATGCCTGCAGTGTGGAAAAGTCTTCCGTGAGAGTGCACAACTCACTTGCCACCAAAGAATTCACACAGGCAGTAAAACATTGACGTCTATAGTGTAGAAAAGGTTTCAGTATGAGTGGAAGCCTAACTTCCCATCAAAGAATACACACGGAAGGAACCATATCAATGTCTGGAGTGTGGAAAAGACTTCAGTGAGAGTGGACACCTTACTTCCCATCAAGGCATTCACATGGTGGAGAAACCATATAAATGCTTGGAATGTGGAAAAGGTTTCAGTACGAGTGGAAGCCTAACTTCCCATCAATGAATTCACACAGGGAAGAAACCTTATAAATGCCAGGAGTGTGGAAAAGTCTTCAGTTGAAATCACATGGGAGGAACCATAAAAATGCCTGGAGTGTGGGAAAGGTTTCAGTTACAATGCAAACCTTACTTCTCATAAAAAATATTCACACAGGAGAAAAAACTTATAAATGCCTGGTATGTGGAAAAGCTTTCATTCAGAGTGGAAATCTTACTTCCCATCAAAGAATGTATACAGGGCAGAAACTGTACAAATACCAGGAGTGTGTAATACCCTTCAGGCACAGTCAATGCCTCACATCTGAAGTGGGGCAGCTCTATTCCCCTTGTTCCACAGCAGGTGTTTTGTTTTTTTAAAAAAACCATCCAACTCCCCCATAGGGGTGAACAGGAATACATCACAAAATTCGTGGTGTATCTCCCCCAGCAGCTCCATTAGGATACGGGGCCAAGAGGGATGTGGAGGCCAGCTAAGGTCAATCCCACCGCCTGAAAGGCTGGTGTAGCTGGGGGTGGTGTGCAAGTGACGGTGCAGCTGGACATCATGGTGCCGCGGTGGTTGGTTGGATGTGAGGGAGGGCAGAGTGAGGTATGTGAGAATGAGCTGAATGTATATGAGAATATGTGTGTTGTGTGGTAGCAGTGGGTGAGGCACAGAGAGTGATGGCTACCTGCATGGGGGGGGGGGAACCCCACCTGACGTCTCACACGGCAAAGTGTGTATGTGTTTCACTTCCACTCGTATTACCTGACAGTATTACCTATTTACTGTTTTAACTGCTCATCTCTGCCCATCTGCGCGAACATTCTAAGGGCATACCAAGCCCTCAGGTCACAGGCATGCTGCACAAATATTCTAAGGGTGACAGTTAAACACAGCCAGCTTCATGGCCTGGTGCACCAGGAAAAAGACGTTTTACCTGGCTCTGGTATGGACTTTCGGCAATTTGAAGGTCCAGTTACCTGCCCGCAACAGGGAGGGACGTCATGTGAAAATTTGGGGGCGATCTGTCCAGCCGTTTCGGTGTTAGGGCGTGACTAACAAAGTCACTGTTAGCTTTTTATATATATAGATGAAATCATTAACAAGAAGTCTTCTGTTGACCAGTTGTCTGACATCTGACTGATATTATTGCCATCCAAATCATAATCTTTTTTGAAAATATTTTCTGTAAACATTGCTGGGTTGCCCACTCTTATTTCTTTACACACACTTGCGTATATACCCCTGTTTTCCCAAAAATAAGACATCCCCTGCCACCTGAAGATTTAAACAAACTTAACCAGCGAATATCAGATAGGGAACTTACAGAAGCTATTAATAAGCTTAAAAACAATAAAGCGCCGGGCCCGGATGGGTTTTCTGCGGCTTACTATAAAACTTTTGCTCCAGACCTTGGCAAATATCTATTAGAAACAATAAATGGAATTATGGAAGACAACTCATTACCTGCTACCTGGCAGGAAGCCACCATAGTATTAATACCTAAAAACAAAGATTCTGTGTTACAGCCAGACGAATATAGGCCAATATCATTACTTAATATAGATTATAAAATCTTTGCAATAATTCTGGCCAACAGACTGAAAATAATTTTAAACAAAATAATACATAAAGACCAAGCAGGCTTCCTCCCAGGAAGATCAACTAAACAAAATGTCAGGACAGTAATAAATGTCATCGAATTCTTGGACCATAAACCAGACATCCCTGCTTCATTACTGTTCTTAGATATTTATAAAGCCTTCAATCAAGTTAACTGGTCTTTTTTGTTAGAAGCATTGACCAAGATTGGTGTAACAGAACAATTTAAGAGTGCTATAGCCGCCATTTATAGTAAACAGACTGCCAAATTAAAAATAAACTCAAATTTTTCTAAAGAAATCAGTTTACATAAGGGCACAAGGGCCCATTGTTATTTATTTGGATTACAGAAATTCTGCTGAGGAAAATTAGAGAGGACAACCAAATTGAAGGGATGAAATATAAAGGATTAAGTTACAAATACAAAGCCTTCGCAGATTATATGGGTTTTTTTATCGGAAACCTTTTGGAGACAATAGATTCCCTATTACAAAAAATTACAGAATTTGGGAAGGTAGCAGGGTATACTATAAATACCAAGAAAACAAAGATGCTTACTAAAAATATGACTGAGAATCAGAGAAATGAACTCCAAAAGTTATCAAAGTTTACAATAGAGAAAAAAGTAAAATACCTTGGCCTTTATCTTACCAATAATAATTATAATTTGTTTCAAAACAACTATAACTCTCTTTGGAATGAAATAAAAAGTAATTTACAAAAATGGAAACACTTGAATCTATCCCTGTTAGGAAAAATCTCCTTAATAAAAACAAATGTTCTGCCAAAAATGGTATATCTATTCCAAAAGATACCTTTAATTGAAACTAAAAAACCCTTTGAGGAATGGAACAAAGAACTGTCCAGTTTTATCTGGAATGGGAGAAAACCACGAATAAAAGCAATACACATGATTGACAAGAGACAAAGAGGACGGCTCTCCCTTCCTGATTTAAACTTGTACCACGACACTTGCACAATTGAATGGCTCGGGGACTGGATACGGTTAAATGATAAGGAATTACTAACAATTGAAGGACACGGAATGCCATCGGGCTGGCACAACCAGTTGTGGCCAGACCCAACTAAGAAAGTTAGTAGAACCAGCGTAGTCAAAACACATTTAATAAGGAAAAAGTTGATAAAAGTGTGGCAAAAATACCAGAAAATAAAATATATTAGAATACCAGGCTGGGTGTCAAGAAAGTCATTGCAGCTACAGACAGTTACACAAAACCAAGTAATATTAAGATACAAAGACATACTCATAAGAGACCATTTATCAGTTTAAAAAAAGGGAATCAATTATCGTTAATGATAAACAGTGCCAATGGTATATATACACAACCAGATATTAAGTTTCTACAAAAAAGACAAATCAACTTGGGATTTTGACTTAAAAGAAACACCAATTGACAAAATTATATTTAAGACCAAAAAGAAGTAATTTTTACAAGGTTCTTCTTCAGATTAAAACATACCCCGAACAAGTTAAACAAATCATGATAACCTGGGCGGAAAATATAGGTAGACCCATACCATTGGACAAATGGACGTTATATTGGAAAAATCTATATTCATTTACACCATCTACTGCAATGCGTGAAAATAGTATTAAAATATTTTACCGGTGGTATCTCACTCCAATCAAACTATCCAAGATGTTCAAAGACTACAGTCCAGATTGCTGGAAATGTGGGGGAAAACTGGGCATGTCCACACATATGTGGTGACATGCAAAAAAGTTGCCAAATTCTGGAAAAAAATACATGTGCATGTACAGAAGATAATAAAAATTAAATTTCAGATTAAAATGGAAACTTACCTTCTAAGTCCGACAATGGCAGACATCTCCTTTCTGCTAAATAACCAACGATTATTTTTCTATTTGACCATGGCAGCGAGAACACTTCTAGCAGCAAAGTGGAGATCGTCAGAAATCCCTACAATTGAAGAATGGGTTCACAAAGTACAGGAGTTAAGCACAGCTGATCTAATTTCATATTTTATTAAGGTTAATAGTAAAGATTCTAGCAAAGTAAAATGCCAGAAAACAATATGGGAGAACTGGGATCTATTTATTAAAAATAGATATGAATTACAATAATGAATTGTTGAGACACTCTGACAAGATGCAAATTTCTTTTTCTTCTTTTTTTTGAAAAAGATAACAAGTAAATGTGAGTCTACAACAACATTGCTTGTACATAGATTATATTGTATAAGAATTAAGGTACAGGAGGATGGGGGAAGTCGTCTGGATTACTATATATACCTTTTTCTTTCTTCATTCTCTTCTTTACTCTTTTTTCTTTGCTCTCTTCTGTTTTTCTTCTTTTTTTCTCTTCCATCTTTTTCTTGTATACGCTAAAGATAAACTTGTAAATACAATATACGATAATGAAATTCTTGATAATTTAGATGTAGATATGATACTATTGAGGACAATAAGTTATAATAATAATAAATAATAAGTAATAATATGATTAAGAATAATGGTATCAAGATTGGACAATGTGGAAAGTCTAGCTAAGACAACTATGTTAAAATTTGTTTTGTTATACTTTGCAAGACAGTATTTGTAAAGTTCATCATATTTTAAAAATGCAAAAATAAAATATTTTTTAAAAAGAGATATGTTAGCCCTACTTAAAACTCTGACTTTCAGCATATTAATCTAAACATTAAAACTGTATCGTATTTAAGAGCATCCCATCCTTTACTGTGTGACTGTCAGGTGTCTCTTTTTATGTTTACAAATTAATGAACAAAAGAGCCATTGCACATGTGATTTTATTATCCCTACCCATTAGCATGTACCCTGTTTCCCCGAAAATAAGACCTACCCTGGAAATAAGACCTAGCATGATTTTTTGGGATTTTTTTGAGGATGCTTGAAATATAAGCCCTTCTCCAAAAATAAGCCCTAGTTACAGATTCCCTTGCGCAGCTGATCTGGTCACGGGGGCGGGGGGGAGACATTTTCTGAAAATAAATCCTAACGCATCTTTTGGAGCAAAAATTAATATAAGACCCTGTCTTATTTTCAGGGAAACATAGTAGTCCAGTATATCTTTGTCATTTATGCCAGCCAGGCCTGGTAGGACTGGACTGAGGATATCCTTATGAAACTTTTCATAAATAGGACATCTAAAAAACATATATTCTCGGGAATCTATTTCACCAAGGGGACTGGGGCAAATCGTCTTTTCATATGGAATTTTCTTATATTTGCCCTCTAACAGCAAGGGGGAAGAGAATTGCATCCAGCCAAAGTGAACAATCTTATCATATTATTGTTGTCAAGGAAGAACAGATATGGTGCTATAATTACTTGCCATCTTAGATGTTCTGGTGGTAGAAATTCAGGTGACTTCATAAGGTCCGTTTGTCTCCCAGTCTGCAAATCCTCAGTGATGAGCTCTGTTCCAGTCCAGATAAATTCATTTTAAAATGAATAGAGGATGGGGCGGTATAAAAGTTTAATTAATAAATAAATAAATAAATAAATAAATAAAACTTCCTTTAAAAACATATTTTAAAGCCTTTTAAGTAAAAACAACTCCCCAAATATCTACTGCAGCTATTAAGGAGTATTTAAGTGACTGAATATGGGGCAAAGGAAGCCAGAGAGATGCGGAGGAAAATACTCTCCCAACAGCCAAACAACTCAAAATTTGTGACTTTTATAACATCCAAGTTCCTACTGTGAACCGCTTCTTGGCTTTAACTGACATGGATAATGAAGGTGAGAATGGTAAGGTGGCTAATCGACCTTGTGAAAACATAAAATAATACAGAAAAGTAAAAACAATATTCAATAATATAACGTATTACAATTCCCACCAACATGAAATACAACAGTGTGAGCCAATACAATTTAATGAAAGTGAATATGTACAAAAAAAATAATTACCAAGAAAAATGTTTTTCATATTGTGAATTACAGTCGGAAATCCAACAGGTTAATATAATGCAATTTCAGTGTCCAATCTGTCTCAGGAGGTAACCTGCCCACTCTCATACTCTATACCTAACCTAAAAGAAAAAAAATGCAAGAAAAATAAAAAACAATTAGTAATGAGCTGGAGTCAGAAATTCAACAGGTGAGTGTAATCCAATGTTAATATCCAACTCCGGTAATGTGACCCTTATTCTTCATAGTTTTATTTCATCCACAGAGAAGGAGCTTGGTTAGTTCCAAGACGTCAAACCTTCTGAAGATGAGTTGACTTTGCAACATTCGATTAGAGAAAAGAAGATTATTCAGTGACCAGAGTCAGAGATAAATATTGCATTGCATTCACCAGTTGATTGATTGATTGATTGATTGATTCGATTTGTATCCCGCCGTCCCCGGAAGGGCTCTGAGTGTTGTACAACAATAGCATAAACAGCAGTATCAATGACAATAAGTACATTACAATAAATAGCTAACATCAATGAACATAGATTTCCATCTGCTGTCTAGAGGTACATATCATTGAGTCCCAGAGAGGCAATAAACAAGGCACAGAGGCCAAGGCCTTTGTTGATACTTCTTTCTTGTACTGGGTTTCAGAGGTTGACTGCCTCTGAGCACGGAGGTTCCATTTTGTCACCCCAGCTAGCAGCCATTGCTTGAAACCTTCCTCCCCAGCTATCTCATCGCCTTTCAAGCCATCTGTGCTTGTGGCTTTTGTGACGGCCCCCTGTGAACTTCGTCATTCGATCGCTCATTGCAGAAAGAAGTGTTTCTTTTTGTCTGAGCCGACTCTTGTTGTCTGGTTTAATCCTCAAACCTGCAATTAGTGGGGGTCTGAAAAGATTCTCCTCAGCACCAGACCACGGAGAACCGGAACATCCGTCACTAAATGACACATAGCTGGATAAAATGGTCTAATTTGGGATAAGGGAATTTGGAGACAGTCCATGATGCAGTGGTCGAGCACCTAGGATTCCTGGCCTCCAAATGGGATCTGGAGATCTCCTGCAACCACAGCTGATCTCCAGACGACAGAGAGCAGTTCCCCCAGAGAAGATGCCTGCTATGCAGGGTGGACATTACCAGCGTGGTGTAGTGGTTAGGAGCAGGTGCACTCGAATCTGGAGAACCAGGTTTGATTCCCCGCTCTGCCACCTGAGCTGTGGAGGCTTATCTGGTGAACTAGATTAGCTTATGCACACTCCAACACATGCCAGCTGGGTGGCCTTGGGCTAATTATAGTTCTTCGGAGCTCTCTCAGCCCCACCTATCTCATGGGGTGTTTGTTGGGGGGGGAGGGCAAGAAGATTGTAAGCCCCTTTGAGTCAGGAGAGAAAGGGCAATATAAATCCAAACTACTACTACTACTACTACCACCACCACCACTACTACTACTACTACTCTTCCTCCTCTTCTTCTTCGCATAGTGGCTAAGAGCAGGTGCATTCTAATCTGGAGGAACCGGGTTTGATTCCCCGCTCTGCCACTTGAGTTGTGGAGGCTTATCTGGGGAATTCAGATTAGCCTGTGCACTCCCACACACGCCAGCTGGGTGACCTTGGGCAAGTAACAGTCCCTTGGAGCTCTCTCAGCCCCACCCACCTCACAGGGTGTTTGTTGTGAGGGGGGAAGGGCAAGGAGATTGTCAGCCCCTTTGAGTCTCCTATAGGAGAGAAAGGGGGGATATAAATCCAAACTCTTCTTCTTCTTTTCTTTTTTCTTCTTCTTCTTCTTCTTTCTTCTTCTTCTTCTTTTTCTTTCTTCTTCTTCTTCTTCCTCCTCTCTCTCTTCCTCCCACCAAGGTCCCTCCCCAAACCCCACCCTTTCAATGATTCAGCCCCTAATCTCTAGGAATCTCCCAAACCAAAGTTGGCAACCTTTCTTGTTTGTTGGTTGATACTTATACTCCCCCCCCCCCCCCCGCTCACAGTGGCTTTGCAGTTTCCACTCCTAGCACCTCCCATTCAAGAATCCCAAGATTTTTTTTGGCTTAGGGAGCTGTTGGCAGTGAAAGGACAGTATTGGGTCCTGCCTCTTTTCCCAGTTCTCAACAAGCACCTTGATGGGCGAAACCTGGGAAAATAACAGAGGGATTTGCTAACTTGGTTGCCAATCAGAGTTCAGAGTGGGTTTTCCCCGTAGGAAGCGGAGGGCCAGTTCAGGAGTCATTGGGAAAGGTAGTTATAAATTTCCTCTGTTGTGTAGGAAGTTGGACTAGCTGACCCTTGAGATCCCTTCCAGCTCTGCCGCCTGAGCTGTGGAGGCTTATCTGGGGAATTCAGATTAGCTTGTGCACTCCAACACAGGCCAGCTGGGTGACCTTGGGCTAGTCACAGTTCTTCTGAGCTCTGTCAGCCCACCTACCTCACAGGGTGTTTGTTGTGAGGGGGTGGAGGGAAAGGAGTGTGCAAGCTACTGAGTCTCCTATACGAAAGAAAGGGGGGATAAAAATCCAACTCATCTTTTGTGTTTCCAAGAAACACTGCCAAGTTGCATAACAGATGGTCCCCCATCAACATTATGAATTCCCTTTTCATAGAAAGCTACAATATTAGGGAGAAAGCTAGGTGGAACATTGACAACCTGGTTTTCTATATGGTGGAAACTTGGCCTCATGGGCTTCTTCTTGCCAAGTGAAGAAATCTAAATCTGACATCCCTGCAAATATCTAAACGTGGCTATCATGTCACCTCTTAACCTTCGCTTCTCCAGACTAAACATCCCCAGCTCCCGAAGTCTCTCTTCATAGGGCATGGATTCCAGACCTTTGTCCATTTTGGTCGCCCTCCTCTGGACCTGTTCCAGCTTGTCAATATCCTTCTTGAATTGTGGTGCCCAGAACTGTACACAATACTCCAGGTGAGGTCTGACCAATGCAGAATGCATCCCTTGATCTTGACCCTATACTCCTATGGATACAGCCGAAAATTGCATTGGCTTTCTTGGCCGCCACATCACACTGCTGACTCATGTTTAGTTTGTGGCCTACTAAGACTCCCAGATCCCTTGCACATGTGGTGTTGTCAAGCCAGGTGTCACCCATCCTATATCTGTGCTTTTCATTTTTTCTGCCTAAGTGTAGTATCTTACATTTATCTCTCTTGAAATTCATATTGTGTGTTTTGGCCCAGCTCTTTAACCAGTGCCCTGGTAATGTTGAATTCTGACTCTGTCCTCTGGGGTATGAGCTACTCCTCCTAATTTGGTGTCATCTGCAAATTTTATCAGCGTGCCCTCTATTCTATTATCCAAGTTGTTGATAAAAATATTGAATAGCACTGGGCCCAGGACAGAACCCTGTGGGCACCCCACTCGTCACTTCTTTCCAGGATGAAGATGAGCCATTGATGAGCATCCTTTGAGTTTGGTCAGTCAACCAATTAGGAATCCATCTAATAATAGCATTGTTTAGTCTACATTTCACTAGCTTACTTGAAATAATTTTATGGGGCAAAAACTTTACTAAAATTAAGGTATGCTACATCCACAGCATCTCCTTCGTCTACCAAGCTTGTCATTCTATATTAAAAAAAAAGAACATTGGTCTGGCATGACTTGTTTTTCAGTGGTTCTGAGATTACTTCTGCTAGTTCTTTTAATATCCTGGGACGTAGTTCATCAGGCCCTGGAGATCTGAATTCATTTAAAGTTGCCAGGTATTCCTGCACTACCTCTTTATTTATTTTGTGTTGAATTTCTCTTGCTGCATCTTCTGTTTCATTTTTCCTGGATGTGCAGTGTCTCCTTTTTGGGAAAAGACTGAGGCAAAGAAGGTGTTGAGTAGTTCTGTCTTTTCTCCATCCCATTAGTATTTTGCCATCTCCTCCATCCTATCATTTTCTTCCTTTTGCTACGGACATAACCAAAAAAGCCTTTTTTTTTCAACCTCTCTGGCAAGCCTCAGTTCATTGTGAGCTTTAGCTTTTCTGACTTTCTCCCTACACATCCTGCTTATTTGTTTGAATTCCTCTTTGGTAATTTCCCCCCTTTTCCATTTCTTATATATGTCCTTTTCAAATCTTAGGTCAATTGAAAGTTCTTTAGACTGCCGTCCTGGTTTCCTGAGACACCTCCGATTTTTCCTCCTCGAGCTGTTTGGAATTGTGCCCTCAAGATCTCACTTCTAAGAAACTCCCAGCCATCATGCACTCCTTTCTCTTTTAGTATTTTTGATCACGGGATCGCACCCAGTAGATTCCTAAGCTTACTGAAATCTTCTTTCTTAAAGTCTAGAATGTGTGCATGGCTTTGCTTAGCATCCCTTTTTCCACTGTATAACAAACTCCAGGAGAACATGATCAGTCCCACCTAAGAATTCTACCACTTTCACTCCACTAATCAGGTCATCATTATTGGTTAGGAGCTGATCTAAAACAGCTATTCCCTTTGTTGCTTCTTCCACCTTCTGGACCATGAAATTGTCTGCAAGGCAAGTGAGACATTTGTTGGACCTGATTTTCCTGGAAGAGTTTGACTCCCGGCAAATATCCGGATAATTGAAATCTCCCATTACTACTACTTCTCTCCTTTGTGCTCAATGAGATCCCCACAATAAGATCAGTGTTGTTTCTTTCCCCCTTAATTTTTACCCAAATGCTGTCAACCTGGCTTGCAGGATTTAAGCCATGGACCTGCTCACAGCTGTAACAATCTTGTACGTATGCTACTCTTCCTCCTTTCCTATTTGATCTGTTTCTCTAAAATAGATTATACCCTTCAATTCTCATGAGACTCATCCCACCAGGTTTCAGTGATGCCTATATTTGTTTTGCTGTGTTAAGAGTTTGTCTTGTTTATTTCCCATTCCCTGTGCATTGGTGTAGAGACATCAAAGGCCATGGTGCATTTCCTCTGGCTGCTTCTTTAAGGATTTTGCCCTCCCGCTGTTGCCTTCTTGACCTGTTCGCTCAGTTCTCTCTATAACCTTTTGACTATTATCACTATCATTTGTTGAACTCAGTTTAAAGTCCTTTTGATTAGGTTTGCGGGCCTCCTGACAAAGATGTTTCTTCCTACAGGCATGAGGTGTAACCCATCCCTTGCCAGCAGTCCCTCTTCATGAAACCACAGACCATGGCACCACTTTGTTCACCTCCTTCCTTTCTTTTTTCCCTTCTTTTTTATTTCATTACATTTTTTCTTTCCTTTTCCTTCCTTCCTTTTCCTCATCTTTCTTGTGTGTATGTGTTTGTATCTATATCTACTAGACAGACAGACAGACAGACAGACAGACAGACAGACAGACAGACAGACATGTGTGTGTGTGTGTGTGCAAAGAAATAGGAGTGGGCATTGCAGTAATGTTTAAGGAAAATATTTTCAAAAAGGATTATGATTTGGATTGCAATAATATCAGTCAGATGTCAGACCACTGGTCAACAGAAGAAACAGAAGACTAATGATTTCATTTAAAATAAAACAGAACTCTTTTTATTAGGTAAAAACTAATATAAATAGGTGAAAATTATGCTTAAGTGCAAAATTCAGCTTCAAGTGCAGAAAAATCATGCCACAAAACCCAGGTTTTCCAGCATTTCTCAAAACGTTGCTAAACACAACGCAATATCTTCTTCAACTGGAATCCTCCTCCAGCAGAAAGTCTGATCAGACCCTTATATGTCACTTATTAGAGTGAAGGGACTGAAAGACAAATACATCTCTCTTGAATGTCTTTAACAGCACTTGCTTGATACTAAAGAGTAACGGCAGTGCGATCTGGGAGTGTGTGTGTGAATCCCCCTCTGGATGCAGTGTGGGCTTCTGCTGGCATAAATGCCCTCTTGGGGGGGCACTTATACGGGTGATGCCCAGCTGCACCGGCACTTGCACACCACCCCCAGCTACACCAGCCTTTAAGGCAGTGGGATTGACCTTAGCTGGCCTCCAGACCCCTCTTGGCCCCGTATCCTAGTGGAGCTGCTGCTGGAGATACACCACGATTTCTGTGATGTATTCCTTTTCTCCCCTATGGGGGAGTTGGACTTTTTTAAATTAAAAAACCCTGCTGTGGAGCAGGTGGAATAGCGCTGGCCCCCTCCACATCAGTCCTAGATTGAGCTGTAAATCTTCAGGTGAACTAATGAACTGCCAGGTTCAGAGGCAGTTATGAATTTTTTGATACATTCATCCAGGAATGCCTGAGGAAAATTTTATCGGAGATTGCAGCTGAAGATGGAGACTGGTCAGCTGTATTTACTATGATCTCATCCCTGTGTGAATTATTTGATATCTGACATGCAAAGTCCAACTGAGACCTTTTTCCATGCTCCAGGCATTATATTGTTTCTCCATGTAAGGTGTGAAAATTTGGATGGGTAGTTTCCACTCTCACAGCAGCTTTCACTTAACTCCAGACATTTACACCATTTCTCACCATGTAAATTCTTTGATGGGAAGGAAGCCTTCTCCTGTCACTGAACCCTTTTCCACATTCAAGGAGTTTATATGTATTCTCCCATGTGTATTCCTTGATCGGATTATGAGGCTTTTATTGTGCCTGAAGGCTATTTCACACTCCTGGCATTTGTACGGTTTCTGCCCTGTATGAATTATTTGATGGGAAGTAAGATTTTTACTCTGACTGGAGGCTTTCCCACACTCCAAGCATTTATATGGTTTCTCTCCTGTGTGAATTCTCCGATGGGAAATAAGGCTTCCACTCTCACTGAAGTGTTTCCCACACTCCAGGCATTTATATGGTTTTTCTCCTGTGTGAATTTTTCTATGAGAAGTAAGGTTTGTACTGTAACCGAAGCATTTTCCACAATCCAGGCATTTGCATTAATATTGCCCGTGTCAATTATTTGATGGGAAGTGAGGTTTCTACTGTGCCTGAATGTTGCTTCACACTCCTGGTATTTGTACGGTTTCTGCCCCTGTGTGAATTCTTCGATGCGAAGTAAGGCTTGCATTGTAACCGAAACCTTTCCCACACTCCTGGCATTTATATGGCTTCTCCCCTGTGTGAATTCTTTGATGGGAAGTAAGGCTTCCACTCTGAATGAAGCCTTTCCCACACTCCTGGCATTTATATGGTTTCTCCCCTGTGTGAATTATTTGATGAGAAGTAAGGCTTCCACTCCGACTGAAGCTTTTCCCACACTCCTGGCATTTATATGGTTTCTCCCCTGTGTGTATTCTTCGATGGGAAGTAAGGTTTCCACTTTCTCTGAAGTCTTTTCCACACTCCAGACATTTATATGGTTTCTCGCCTGTGTGAATTCTTCGGTGGGAAGTGAGGTGTGCACTCTCACGGAAGCCTTTTCCACACTCCAGACATTTGTATGGTTCCTCCCCTGTGTGAATTCTTTGATGGAAAATAAGGGTTCCACTTTGACTGAAGCATTTTCCACACTCCTGGCATTTATATGGCTTCTCTCCTGTATGAATTCTTTGATGGGTAGTAAGGCTTCCACTCTGAATGAAGCCTTTTCCACACTCCTGGCATTTATATGGCTTCTCTCCTGTGTGAATTCTATGATGGGTAGTAAGGCTTCCACTCTGAATGAAGCCTTTTCCACACACCAGGCATTTATATGGTTTCTCCCCTGTGTGTATTCTTTGATGGGAAGTAAGGTTTCCACTCTCACTGAAGTCTTTTCCACACTCCAGACATTTATATGGTTTCTCGCCTGTGTGAATTCTTCGGTGGGAAATGAGGTGTGCACTCTCACGGAAGCCTTTTCCACACTCCAGGCATTTATATGGTTTTTCTCCTGTGTGAATTTTTTTATGAGAAGTAAGGCTTGTGTTGTAAATGAAGCATTTTCCACAATCCAGGCATTTGTATGGTTTTTCCCCTGTGTGAATTATTTGATGGGAAGTGAGGTTTCTACTGTGCCTGAAGGCTGCTCCACACACCTGGCATTGATATGCTTTTGCCCCTGTGTGAATTCTTCGATGCGAAGTAAGGCTTGCATTGTAACTGAAACATTTTCCACACTCCAGGCATTTGTATGGTTTCTCTCCTGTGTGAATTCTTTGATGTAAAATAAGGTTTCCCCTCCGATTGAAGCCTTTTCCACACTCCTGGCATTTATATGGTTTCTCCCCCGTGTGAATTCTTTGATGGGTAGTAAGGTTTCCACTATGACTGAAGCTTTTTCCACATTCTAGGCATTGGTATGGTTTCTCCCCCATGTGAATTCCTTGATGGAAAATAAGGGTCCCACTTTGACTGAAACTTTTTCCACACTCATGGCATTTGTATGGTTTCTCCCCTGTGTGAATGATTTGATGGGAAGTGAGGCTTCTACTACGACTGATGCCTACTCCATACTCCTGACATTTATATGGTTTCTCCATGATGTGAATTCTTTGATGGGCGATAAGATGTCCACTCTCACTGAAGTCTTTGCCACACTTCAGATATTTACACGGGTTCTCCTTTTTCAGGGCATCACAGTATTCAGTGCCATCCGTTCCCTCTGAATATGTATCTTGTTTTTCCTTCACACAATGCTCTTTCATTTCATTCACTGACTCAAGTTCTCCTGTAGAAAGAAAGAAGAACTGTGGTATGAATACTATTAAAAAAGCCCCGGTTTGAATATTAGAGACTGAACCGAATTACTTGCTGTACACCATGCAAGAACTGATGCAGCATGTGTCTAAAAACCATTTCCAAAATCCTGGATTGCAATGAAATCAAAACACCAGCCCTCAAATTTTGTTTCGCAGTGATGAAGGTCTCTGATTGCTTTATTGATTTATGTTCCCAGGTCAGTGAGGGTTCATGGAACTGGGGCTCTCTTGGGAATGTTTTGTTCGTGGTGTTTGACTTACAAATGTCCCCCTGGCCAGAACATAAATGACCTGTCTTCCTATTCTCAGAAATGCACCCCAGAAGTTGTCAAAGGCTTTCATGGCTGGATTCAACTGGTTGTGGTGCGTTTTCTGGGCTGTGTGGCCGTGGTCTGGTGGATCTTGTTCCTAATGTTTTGCCTGCATCTGTGTCTGGCATCTTCAGAGGTATAACACAGAGGGAAGTATGTTACACACTGTGTCCAGTCAGAAGGGAATGTTTTAGTGGGGTAGAAATTGTCATGTCCCCGGATGGGGAGCCAATCAGTATGTATGTATGTATGTATGTATGTATGTATGTATGTATGTATGTATGTATGTATGTATGTATGTATGTATGTATGTATTTATTTATTTATTTATTTTATTCGATTTTTATACCGCCCCATCCCCAGCCACACAGCCCAGAAAGCCCACCACAACCACCCCAGAAGTTGTTTTAAGCCACATTCTCTCCCCCAGTTTTTTAATACAATAAAGGAGCAGCAGTCCCCTCAAAGGCTACAACACCGCTTTCTCTCTCTTCCTGTCCCTTTTTTATTTCAGCTAAACCAGGGAAGAAAAAGGGAATGCAAAATAATTATAGAAATGAATTGGAGAAATTAGAGAGTCTCGTTTACATTCAAGGAATGTCCAATCTTGGAAACAACTTCACCATTCTTTCCCTTTCAGTTGAAACATCATCAGAAAGAGCAGCTGTTGTCCATCATGTATCATCTCAGAAGGGTCCAGACTGCAGCCTCCCACAAAGTCCACAGATTCCCCCAGATCAGTGCCTGGCATCTCCATCTAAAGGGGTGTCAGGTGCCTGAGAAACAGCCCTGTCAGAGAGCCAATGCCACTCAGAGTGGACAGGGAATAAGTGATCTGACTTGGTACAAGGAAGCAGGCTGTTTTCATAGGTTCCAGATCTACAGCCACCATCTCCACATTCACATCTCATTCAATCTCTGAGGAAAGTCAAGCCTGCTCTTTATAGAAATCCACCTGCTCTTAAAAGGAAGCACAGGCAAAGTACAGTCCCAAGAGACATGTAGTGGCTACCTGTCAGTTCCTCCGCTTCATCGAAGACCCTGAGAAACACCTCTTCTTCCTCTTCTAGATGGGCTATCAGCTCAGGCTTAGCAATCAGAGGATCTTGTAATCAGGAGGAAAAAAAACAACAACCACCAAAATTATCCTGAGTACAAATAAATTCCCCCAGTGAGTTTGACAACCCATCAAGAAATACACAACAGACAAGTATTAGGAATGGGATGGAAGACAGTACAGAGCCAAGAATCCTCCATCCAGAATTGGCAGTTTTTTGCCGTTCCCTGCCAAACTGAGATGAAAATGTTAGCAGTAAACTAAGTCACTGGCAAAGTTCCCTCCACAGCAACCTCTCAGTCCAGGTAAGGCAAGACCCAGACCAGAGGGGCACCTTCTCTTTAACCTCTTGTGATGTCCTCTCAGGTGGTCGAGCAAAAGGATTGCCAGGGAGGGGTTGGCTCTCTGCAATGTAAACCCAAAAGACCCCCAAATCAGAGGAAGGACCATGGAAAGTAGCTGAGATCAGCCACTGGAATCAGTCCAGAAGAAAAGGATCCTCACCCAGAGAAGACACATTCCAAAAGTTCTCCAGCATCACTTCCTTGTACAGCGCCCTTTGGGGGGACCGCAGCAGGGCCCATTCCTCCTTGGTGAAAAGCACGGCCACCTCTTCAAAGGATACTCCATCCTGCAAAAAGAAGGAAACATTTGTTGAAATCAGTGGAAAGCTGATCTGTGGGTGGAAAAGTCAAAAGCAGACACAGCCAGGTCTGAGGCCTGAATTTCAATCTGCTCCTGAAAGAAGGAACAATGGATTTGCTCATTTAATTCATAAGACAAATTATGTGGCTGTAAATATTTCCCCTTCTCAAGGAAGGCTCATTAACTGGTCCAGCTAGCAAACATCTTGCTTGCTTTCTTAAAAGTAGCCCATTTTCTACTGACCTCGGTTTGGGTCAAACAAATACCTGGTCCTTTTCATTAAGAGCGTTTTCTTCTGCAATTCTATTCTATCTCGATCCTGACACTTGTGTTAGCTCATTGTTCCAACTTTGTTAATTTTGGGGTTAAATTACTAAACATACCCAGCCCCCTAAGCCTCTCCTCACAGGGCATGGATTCTAGGCCCTTTCGGTTGCCTCCCTCTGGACATGCTCCAGCTTGTCAATATCCTGAATTGTGGTCACATGAGATTAATATTAAGAGACAGCTAATCAATAGTGGAACAGCTGTAGAAAGAATAGGGGAGCAGAGCCCTGGGGAGACAGTTGGTCCCCCACCCCCACCCCTCTTTGGGGGCCTCCTGGAGCCAGAGGGGCTGTCTTCTCTGGCAGGGGACTAGCTGCCTTGTGAGGAAGAGACCACTGATGTCCACATGGTAACTGACATGGGAAATTCGTGGCTCAGTTTTGTTTCATAGTTCCTGCTTGGGCTTCTTCGCTCCTGCAGTGCTAGACAAGGGAAGGGGGGAAATCTTGAAATCTAGCATCACCTGACCCAAAGGCAAGGATCCTGATAATCTGAGCCCTGGAACAGAGGGAACCATCACTGCCCTTTGTCTGACCAGTAACCTCCCTTTACCTGAGCTGGCTGCATGGTGGCTCTCTTCATTTTGCCAAGTGCAGGAGATGGTGGAGAAGGCATCAAGTGTGTCTTTTCACTCTTGCCTGAGAGGGGGAGAAATAAAAGGGGTGGGGAATTCCTTTTTTGCACTACAAGCACGTTTCCTGTGCCAGTTCCCTGAATGACCCCCTCTCCATAACGGCTTTGGGACACAACTGAGGGGGCTACCTTTGATCTAGGAAGGCTCCGGAGTGTTTGATCCATCATCTTTCCCCCATTGAGCCACTCTATTTGGGGGTGGTCCCGCATTCATACCCCCTCCTTCCAGGCTCTGCACACCCACTCCAGGGCAAAGAGTTTCTGACCCTGCCTGAAGCCACCCCAGGGGGCGTTTTAAAGAGGCCCTGAAGCGGCTCAGTTGCAGACTCCAGCTTGGCAGGAAAGCAAGAGATCAGAGGAGGCGCCCCGATGCTCCACAACCACGTGGGGAAGGGAGGAAGAAAGGACACTTCCCAGAAGCCTCCCCTTTTGGGCAACCCCCTGTGCAGAGGGGTCTCCGGTCCCTGCTCTGGTTCCCCAAAGACAAAAGGGGGCGGGATCAGGTCCGGTGAAAATATGCTGGGATGTCAGCTGGCCCCCTGGCCCCTGCCCTGTATCTTGGGGGAGGGCGTGGGACCCCCCCCCTGCCCTTTTCCCCTTCCTGCTCCGGGCGCCAGAGACGCCTCCCCCACCCCACAGCCCAGCAGCGCCGGCCTCATCTGGGGGGCGACACCGAACAACCCAGAGGCTCCCCCCCCCCTCCCTCCCTCCTTTCCTGCGTCTCCTTCCGAAAGGCGCCTCTGGGACCCCCGCAACCGTCCAGCCTCCCCGGGCGCCGAGTTCGGATCCCGCCCTGCAGCTCCTCCTCCGCCCAAAGGGGGAAAGGGGCGCTTCGGGTCTTGCACTGCAGCCCCCGCCCCCTGCAGCTCACCGGCGTCCCAGCTGGCCATTTCAGCGGCATCCGGTAGGGACAGGAAGTGTCCCAGCTGGCCATTTCAGCGGCATCCGGTAGGGACAGGAAGTGCCCCCCACCCTCCGGCGCCCCTCTCAACGGCGCCCTCTCTAGGACTGCGTCTCTCTCTCCCTTTAACCCTCCGAGGGCCGGGGCGGGGGAGCGGTTGCGAGTGGGTCTGGGGGCGCCTGGGAGACCGGCAGAAACGTCCCTTTCCCTGCAGGGGTGTTGCTGTTGTAATCGTTCCCCCCGCTCTTCCACATGCACTAAATACACATAAATGGAATATATGTATATATTGGGGCGGATAAGAGGCCAGCTGTTGCGCCTAAGACTGCTGCCGTGTTTAATGCGTCCAAATGAAACGGAATAACCTCCCCGCTAAACTGAAGACTGGAGGTTTAATGGAATTACTGGGATTCTCTTCCTCCTCCTCCTCCTCCTCCAGTGTCAGCCACGGCTGGAAGGCCAGGCAAAAAGGGTCTGCATTTTCTGCTATTTAATATTCTGCCCAGTTTCTTTGAAATGTGCTTATTTCTTCCATTTTCCAGCTCTTTTCTCTCCCTTGCATGCAAACGCATCAGTTCTTCACCTCTTTCTTGTGCCCCCCTGTGCTGGCCTATTATGGGATATACCCTGAGGCAGACAGGAGCAGGCTTCATCATTTATGCATGTAGCGATTACGATATTCCTGGCTTTCCTTTCCTCTTGGCGGCTCAAGGCGGCTTCCAGCGGTTAAAAAAAATGACAAGTTAAAACCAAAACAAAAGAACAAAACCCCAAACTCCCCCCCCCCCCAGAAAATGCCTGCTGTTCATCGCCCCACAAACAAATCATGCAGCATCTTCTGAAGATCTGCCGGGAGCCACTACAGAAAAGGCCCCGGGCTCTTGTGGATTCCAGACATGCCCAGCGCAAGTGCAGGAGGAACCAGCAGAGGGTCTGAAAACAGTAGTTGACACTCAGGGACACACAGGAAGAGACGGCCTCCTTCTCAACCAACCTTATTAGGAGCAGCAGTGGTGTAGGAGGTTAAGAGCTCGTGTATCTAATCTGGAGGAACCGGGTTTGATTCCCCGCTCTGCCGCCTGAGCTGTGGAGGCTTATCTGGGGAATTCAGATTAGCCTGTGCACTCCCACACATGCCAGCTGGGTGACCTTGGGCTAGTCACAGCTTCCTCAGGAAGCTCTCTCAGCCCCACCTACACTCCACAGGGTGTTTGTTGTGAAGGGAAGGGAGCAAAAGGGAAGTTATTAAGCCCCTTTGAGTCTCCTGCAGGAGAGAAAGGGGGGATATAAATCCAAACTCTTCTTCTCTTCTTCTTCTTGGAGTGGAATGTAAATGTAATTTACATTACATTACATTTACATTTACATTACATTAAAATTTACATTACATTAAAATTTACATTACATTTACATTACATTAAAAAGTGGAATGTAAATCTGCTTTCCCAACTGCTGCTTCAGTTCTTGCTTGCAGCTCTAACGCATAACGCCTCACGAATGTATCTGCTGATGACCGTGTTGCTGCTCTGCAGATCTCATAGATCGATACACCTCTGTGGAATGCCATAGATGCTGCTTGAGCCCTTCCTAGTTGAATGCACCCTTGATGATGTCCGAGATGGGGCCTCCATACGCAACAAATAAAGACCTACTTTTCCGAAACTCTTTAGTCCGATCTAAACGAAAGAGAAGAGCTCGCCTCACATCCAAACTATGCAATCTTCTCTCTGCCTCTGATTGTCCTATCAACACTCTCTTTCCTCAAAGTATACCTGTAAACCAAGTAAGGCCAGTCTGATTGCTCCTACAAAACTTAACAAGCGCAGCTGCATCAGCAGCTGCTTTATCGAGATTCGCTAAGCCCACATACTTAAAGAAGTGCAATACATAAAGTGCAACCAGTGAAAAGTGCAAACATCAGAGTCTAGACTTTTACAGTACTACACATATCACATCACCCTACAACATAGTCAAAGGGTGACTAAACGATGTCTTCTTCACTTTCGGTCCTGTAATAGCCCGATCCCATTATAGGTACTTGGATTGGACCGCTTCTTTGAAGATAAGAAATAACTAATCAATAGCTGCATATACTGCATTCAAGTCAGTAGAAGTAAGTCTATATGATGATGCGGACCGGTCTGAGCCAAGTCTGTCAATAAACGGGTTGCGCTACTGTAACCGTTTTCGATAGATTCTTCTTCAGATTACAATTCTTCAATCTTAATCGGGATAATTACTCAAGGTGACTTCCTCACATCCATTCAGTTTCCCTTCCAGTCTGACTGCTCTCAGCTGTAACAAATGTATAAGAAGACTCTTCTGCAAATTACATCATCCACCTTGTACAGAACAGCGTAAACAATGTGCCCTCCAACCACTCAGTGAGGAGTCAGTAGTCAGTGCAAACTCCTTCCTTTCCTCTCCACACAACAGACACCTTGTGGGGTTCGTGGGGCTAGAAGAGTTCTATGGGAATTGAGCCTAGACCCAAGGTCACCAGCAGGCTTCATGTGGAGGAGTAGTTTGGATTTATACCCTGCTTTTCTCAATGGCAAGGAGTCTGAAAGCAGCGTTCAAACTCCTTCCCTTCCTCTCCCCACAACAGGGGGGGCGAGGGGGAACTGCACCTGGGGCATGCCTGCGTCCTGCCCCCCTGCCACACCCAGAATGTCCCCACCATTCTCCCACGCAGGCGCACACCTGGTGTATCACACCCCACCCTCTTGGTACTTCGCCACTGTCTGCCTTGGAGGGAGGGGGTGATGTGCCAAGCTCGCACTGGTGTGGGGGTGTGGCATGGGTGTTCCAGGGGCGTGGCGGGGGCACAGGGCAAACACAGTTCCCCCTGGCTCCACCCCTGCATTATAATGGAGTGTGAGTTATGTGGAAATACTGTTCTACTGGGAGAAATGCTTTGGACAGCACAGTGTTCTTGCTCTTGGCAACTGAAGATAAAACCTTCCTTTGTTTGGAACGAGACATGGTGTTTCTGTGTGGTTCTTTCATGCCTACTGTTGCTTCCTGATATACCAGAAGTTTGGGTAGCTGGCTACACTGCGCATACGGATGTCAACAGGGAGATCAAAGTTCTCCACACATTCAGACAGCCAACTATTTTTATCAACAATATAAAATGATTTCATAAAAACCGTTAAAAGCCAGGAATAAAATCCCATTAAAACCAGTCTAAAAAGACTTTATGCTTCTCATCCCTTGCCCGGACTCAGATTGCCCACCAATCTTTTTTGGAACATATCTGGTTTTTAGCCTCACTGGAAAGCCAGGAGGGCAGGAGCCCCCACCCTCTTCCCTCTGGGAAGCCGTTGCAGGCAGGGTGCAGCCAATGAAAAAACTCAGAGTCCACACTGTGGCAGAACACATCTTGGACAAGATGGAGACTGAGAACAGACTGTGCTGGGAAGAATTCATGAGGAGAACCAGTGGGATGCTGTTATCCCAGGTTACATGAAGGATAGGGCAGGGCGCATTGGGGGTGGGGTTGCCCTCTACATCAAAGAGAGCATAGTGTCACATAAAATAGACAATGCAAGGGGAGCTGATTCCCCTATAGAATCACTGTGGACATCAATACCAGGTGTGAAGGATAGTTTAATATTAGGAATATATTATTGTCCCCCTGACCAAAGCGCACAGGAGGATTCTGAGATGGAAAAAGAAATTAGAGAGGCCAACAAAAGCAAAAACGTAGTGGGAATGGGTGATTTCAATTATCCCCACATAAACTGGAAAAATGCACGTTCAGGTCATAGTAGGAAACAAACATTTCTTCAAGTACATCAAAAGTAGGAAGCCAGCTAGGGAAGCGGTAGGCCCGTTAGATGACAAAGGGTGTACTAAAAGATGACAGGGAGATTGCAGAGAAGCTGAATGAATTCTTTGCATCTGTCTTCACCCAAGAGGAGGGGAGGAAAATTCCTGCACCTGAACCCAAGCTTCTTAGGAGGTGAATCTGAGGAACTAGTGAAGATAGTGGTAGACAAGGAAGAAGTTATGGCAGCCATTGATAAACTAAATGCAACCGAATCTCCTGGGCCAGATTGCATTCACCCAAGAGTTCTTAAAGAGCTCAAGCATGCTATTGCTGATCTTCTCACTTTAATATGCAACTCATCCCTGAAATCAACCTCCATTCCTGAAGACTGGAAGATGGCCAATCTTTAAGAAAGGATCTAGGGGGGACCCAGGAAATTATAGACCAGTCAGTTTGACACCTATTCCTGGTAAATTAGTAGAATCTATCATTAAAGATAAAATTATAAAACATGTAGAAAAGCAAGACCTGCTGAGGAAGAATCAGCATGGCTTTTGCAGAGGCAAGTCCTGTCTTACAAACTTGCAAGAGTTATTTAAGGGTGTAAACAGGCATGTGGATAAGGGGGAACCAGTGGACATTGTCTACTTGGATTTCCAAAAGGCTTTTGACAAAGTTCCGCACCAGAGACTATTGAAAAAACTCACCAATGAAGGAAAAAGAGGGGAAGTCCTCCTATGGATTAAAAACTGGTTGAGGGACAGAAAGCAAAGAGTGGGTGTAAATGAGAAGTTCTCACAATGGAGAGATGTAGGGAGTGGTGTCCCCCAAGGATCTGTTTTGGGACCAGTGCTCTTTAACCTATTCATAAATGACCTAGAAGTAGGGGTCATTCATCAAGGTCTGCTTGGAGCTCTTCGCAATCCTTTGCAGTTCTCACCACCCTATACAATTTGATCCTCCTTAATCTGAGATTGAAAATGCCTTAGCAGACCAGGTGCTCAGGAGCAGCAGCAGCAGAGGGCCATTGCTTTCACATCCTGCATCTCAGCTCCCAAAGGCACCTGGTAGGCCACTGCAAGTAGTAGAGTGCTGGACTAGATGGACTCTGGTCTGTTCCAGCAGGCTCTTTCTTATGTTCTTATGTAACTCAAGCGCCAGCTGGGAATCTGCAGAGGAAGCCTGTCCTCTCCTGTATGAGGGCCCAGGAGGGTCATGAAGGGCTGGAATGGTAAGAATCAGTGTCTTCAATTCGACCCTAACACCATGTGAGAACAAATGGGCTGCAGCATTGTGTACCAGCTGCAGTTTCCAGACTGTCTCCAAGGGCAGCCCCATGTAGAGCATGGGGTGGGTTCATCAGAAAAAAGGATCAGTCATCAATAAGGAGTGTCTGAGCCAAATGCTATCAGGGAGATTGCAGCAGAGAATGAAGACTGATTAGCTGTATTTACTATGATTTCTCCCATGTGATTTCTTTGATAAGTAAGGTGTGAAAGCCAGCTCAAACCATTTCCACACTTCAGGCACTTGTTTGGTTTCTCCCGTGTCAATACTTCGATGGGAAGTAAGATTTACTATACAGAAAAAACAATGCGTCGCACCCAGGCTGGGGCAATGAAAGTAGAAGAATCAAATTACTCTTAGGACTTGAATCCTTATACAGTTTTATATAACATCATGAAAAGCAACGTTGCCACATAAACATTCAAATAACATGTTGATAAATTACATGAGTAACGTGAAAAGACTGATATCCAACAAATTGAGTAATCACGGTTCCATGCTGCAGCCCGTTTCACATGGGCTCTTAAAGATACAGTGACAAGATGCTGGAATGAAAAGATGATGGAAAGCTCCGTACATGAACAGCGTTTTCGAAAAGTCTTCCTCAGAACTTTGCATTCTTATATGCATTTGTCTTTGCCCTTATTATCTTGAAGGCTACTGACCATTTCTAAATAGATTTACCCTCTGACTGAAGTATCTTCCACATGACAGGCATTTATATGTTTTCTCCCCTCTTTTTTATTTATTTTATTTATTATTGCATTTTTATACCGCCCTCCCCCGGAGGGCTCAGGGCAGTGTCCAACATTAACAACAAACAGTAAAACAAGATATGTGAATACTTTGATGGAAAGTAAGATTTAATCTCCAACTGAAATATTTTCCACACATCAGGCATTTATATGGCTTCTATCCTATGTGGATTCTTGGATGTGAAGTAAGGCTTCCATTCCGACTGAACCCTTTTCCACACTCCAGGCCCTTATATGGTTTCTCCTTTATGGATTCCTTGATGGGAACTTAGGATTCTTTGATGGGAACACTCTGATGGGAATTGTATGGATTCTTTGATGGGAACACTCTTACAGAAGCTTTTTACACAGTCAAGGCATTTGTATGGTTTCTCCCATGTGAATTCTGTGATGTGAAGTAAGACTTTTACAGTGACTAAAGGCTTTTCCACACTCCAAGCATTTGTATGGGTTCTCTCCTGTGTGGATTCTTTGATGGGTAGTAAGGTTGTCACTCCTATTGAACCCTTTTCGACACTCCAGGCATTTGTCTGTTTTCTCCCCGTGTGGATTCTTTAATGGGAAGTAAGGCTGTCACTCCTATTGAATCCTTGTTCACACTCCAAGCATTTTTATGGTTTCTCCCCGTATGAATTCTTTGATGGGAAGTCAGGTTGTCACTCCGACTGAAGGCTTTTCCACACTCCAGGCATTTGTATGGTTTCTCCCCTGTGTGAATTCTTTCATGGAAAGTAAGGCTGTAACTCCTATTAAATCCTTGTCCACATGCCAGACATTTGTATGGTTTCTCCCCTGTGTGAATTCTTTGATGGGAAGTAAGATGTCCATTCTGACGGAAGTTTTTTCCACAGACCAGGCATTTGTATGGTTTCTCCCCTGTGTGAATTCTTTGATGGGAAGTAAGGTTATCACTCCTACTGAATCCTTTTCCACACTCCAGACATTTGTAAGGTTTCTCTGCTGTGTGAGTTCTTTGGTGAGAAGTAAGACTTTTGTTGTGACAAAAGCCTTTTCCACACTCCAGGCATTTGTATGGTTTCTCCCCTGTGTGAATTCCTTGATGAAAAGTAAGACTTTTGCAGCGACTGAAGGCTTTTCCACACTCCTGGCATTTGTATGGTTTCTCCCCTGTGTGAATTTTTTGATGGGTAGTAAGGTTGTCACTCCTATTGAACCCTTTTCCACACTCCAGGCATCTGTATGGTTTCTCCCCTGTGTGAATTCTTTGATGAAAAGTAAGTCTTTTGCAGTGACTGAAGGCTTTTCCACACTCCAGGCATTTGTATGGTTTCTCCCCTGTGTGAATTCTTTGATGTGAAGTAAGATGTCCATTCTGACGGAAGTTTTTTCCATAGACCAGGCATTTGTATGGTTTCTCCCCTGTGTGAATGCTTTTATGAAAAGTAAGTCTTTTGCAGTGACTGAAGGCTTTTCCACACTCCAGGCATTTGTATGGTTTCTCCCCTGTGTGAATTCTTTGATGGGAAGTAAGATGTCCATTCTGACGGAAGTTTTTTCCACAGACCAGGCATTTGTATGGTTTCTCCCCTGTGTGTCTTATTTGATGATAATTGAGGCTGGCACCGTGCTTAAAGGCTGCTCCACCCTCGAAGCATTTATGGGGTTTTCCCCCTTTGTGAATACCTTGATGGGAAGTAAGGGATCCACTCTGACGGAAGCTTTTTCCACACTCCAGGCATTTGTATGGTTTCTCCCCTGTGTGAGTTCTTTGATGGGAAAAAAGGTTTCCACTCTGACATAAGCCTTTTCCACACTCCTGGCATTTATATGGCTTTTCCTGTGAGTGAATTCTTTGATGAGAAGTTAGGCTTCCACTCCTACTGAAACCTTTTCCACATTTCATTCTTTGATGGGAAGTGAGGTGTGCCTTCGTGTGGAAGCCTTTTCCACACTCCAGGCATTTGTAAGGTTTCTCCCCTGTGTGAAAGATTTGATGGGAGATAAAGTGTCCACTCTCACTGAAGTCTTTACCACACTCCAGATATTTATATGGGCTCTCCTTTTTCAGGGCATCACAATATTCAGTGCTGTCTTTTCCATCTGAATATATATCTTGTTTTTCCTTCTTACAATGCTCTTTCATTTCATTCCCTGACTCCACATCTCCTGCGGAAAGAGAAGAGAACTGTGGTATGAACTGTGGTATAAAAACCCCCACGGTTTGAATGTTCGAGACTGAACTGAATTACTTGCTGTACAGCATGCAAGAACTGGAGCGCCCGGTGTCTAAAAACCATTTCCAGAATCCTGGATGGCAATCTGGTCCTGTGAAAAACCACATGATATAGACTGATCTTTAGTTGGTGTCAATTAAAAGTAGCATAGGATTTCATTGGGGAAGTTACTGGCTAAGAGATCCTTCTCTGTCCTAAACTGGAAATCAAAACACCAGCCCCCAAATGTAGCCACAGGCATGTTATTTTGTTCTTAGTCAGTGAAAAATGCTTAATTGATTTCTGTTCCCAGGTCAGTGAGGGTTCATGGAACTGGGGCTCTTGTGGGAATTTTTGTGTTGTTTGACTCATAAATGTCCCCCTGGCCAGAGCATGAATGAATCGCCCTCGTATTCTCAGAAAGGCACCCCCGAAGTTGTGTAAGCCACATTCTCTCCCCCAGCTTTTTATTAAAATGAAGGAGCAGCAGTCCCCTCAAAGGCTACTACTACACCTTCTCTCTCTCCCTCTCTCTTTTTTATTTCAGCTAAACCTGGGGAAAAAATAGGAATGGAAAATAATTACAGAAATGGATTAGAGAAATTAGACGTTTACATTCAAAGGATGTCCAATCTTGGAAATAACTTCACCATTCCTTCCCTTTCAGTTGAAACATCATCAGAAAGAGCAGCTGTTCTCAATCATGTATCATCTCAGAAGGATACAGACTGCAGCCTCCCACAAAGTCCACAGATTCCCCCAGATCAGTGCCTGCAATCTCCATCTAAAAGGGTGTCAGGTGCCTGAGAAACAGCCCTGCCAGAGAGCCACTCAGGGTGGACAGTGAACAAGTGATCTGACTTGGTACAAGGAAGCAGGCTGTTTTCATAGGTTCCAGATCTACAGCCACCACCTTCACATTTACACCTCATTCAATCTCTGAGGAAAGTCAAACAGTGAGGATAAGCCACATAAAAATCCACCTGCTCTTCAAAGGAAGCACACGCAAAGTACAGGCCCAAGGAACATATAGTAGCTACCTGGTAGTTCCTCCGCTTCATCGAAGATCCTGAGAAACCCTTCGTCTTCCTCTTCTAGATGGGCTATCAGCTCAGGCTTAGCAATCAGAGGACCTTGTGATCAGGAGGGAAAAAAACAACCACCACCAAAATTATCCTGAGTGCAAATAAATTCCCCAAGTAAGGTTGACAACACATCCAGAAATACACAACAGACAAGTATTAGGAATGGAAGACAGTAGAGAGCCAAGAATCATCCATCCAGAACTGGCAGTTTTTTGGCGCTCCCTGCCAAACTGAAAAGAAAATGCCAGCTGTAAACTAAATAATTGGCAATGTTCCCTCCACAGCAACCTCTCAGTCCAGGTAAGGCAAGACCGGAGGGGCACCTTCTCTTTAACCTCTTCTGATGTCATCTCAGCTCATTGAGCAAAAGGATTGCCAGGGAGGGGTTGGTTCTCTGCAATGTAAACCCAAAAGACCTCCCAAATCAGAGGAAGAACAATGGAGGTTGGCTAAGATCAGCCACTGGAATCAGTCCAGAAGAAAAGGATCCTCACCCAGAGAAGACACATTCCAAAAGTTCTCCAGCATCACTTCCTTGTACAGCGCCCTTTGGGTGGGCCGCAGCAGGGCCCATTCCTCCTTGGTGAAATGCACGGCCACCTCTTCAAACGACACCCTACCCTGCAACGAGGAAGAGTAGGAAACATTTCTTTACATCAGTGGAAAGCTGATCTGTGGGCGGAAAAGTCAAAAGCAGAGACAGCCGGGTCTGAGGCCTGAATGGACATTTCAATCTTCTCCTGATAGAAGGAACAATGGGTTTGCTTATTTAATTTATAAGCCAAATTATATGGCTGTAAATATTTTCCCTTACCAAGGAAAATCCAGCTAGCAAACATCTTGCTTGCTTTCTTAAACTAGTCCATTTTCTACTGACCCTAGGTGGGTTAAACAAACACCTGGTCCTTTTCATTATGAGCATTTTCTTCTGCAATTCTATCTCAATCTCCATCCCGACACACGTGCTTGCACATTGTTCCGACTCTGTTAATTTGGGGGTCAAATTCCAGAGATCCTTCTGGAATTCCACAGTTCAACAACCAGGTGAAACTAAAACTAAATATGAAGAGAGAGACCTGCACAATCTTCTGAAGGTTTGATGTGGCCCCTTTCCTCTCCCCCTCCTGCCCTGCTTTCTGATAGGGTCAAGAAATCACTGCCTTTTTTTAGCAACTCATAAGCATCTTTCTTCTGGTCTTGAGCCCATGCTATTGGTCCCCACCCCACCCCCACCCACCCCAATGGATCAGGATGTGGCTGATTATTTTGGAGATGATCATTTTCCTTTGCAATTTGCTCTTTTGCTTCCTGCTGCCTGGCCTTACAATTCAGTTGCTGCAGGGAGAAAAAGCCGGAGGCGACTTGAATACTTCCCAGAGAGAATCCCTGCAGCAATGAATTTTATGTATTCCGGGGACTGCAAGCTCCTGCTCATTGGGTTTATGAAACAGAAGAATACTGTCGGAACGGTAGGAATGTAGTTTGGTATTTTGGATGTTTTTAAGCCAGTCTGTACAAAACTGACAGTGACTTCTAGGACCGTCTGACAAAATACCTGGCTCAATAATGAATGCAGAAAATATATTCGAAGAATTAAACTCAGTCTTTTTAAACATTCTAGTTTATGCCCTCATTTACGAGATTTGCAATTTTGAAAAGCATAAAAAATGGCTTGTTCAACGTGACGGCTGGAAGAGAAGACGACATGGTGGACCTTTTAGAATTTATGGCAAGTTCTATGTCTGAAGTCAATACAAGGCTCTGGATTCTGGGCTCAGAAGACGATTGATGCAGCAGAATGCACCCGGCTTTGCTAAAGCCAGTTCTAGCCACCCCTGCCCAGGGAACAGATTTTATTCCCACAGGCTCATCACCCTCCCCCTGCCCCTTTCCCAGGAATGTGAAAGAAACAAAGAATAGGAAGGCCCGTTAGGGAGCTGAGTGTCCCAAGACCAGAAGAGCGAGTGTCTCCCCTTTGGAGACAGCGCCAGGGTCCTTGCCCAGTTAGCATCAAAGAAACTCAAAGGAAGAGCAGTGAGAGAAAGATCCAGTAGCATATCCCAATCTGTGCCCCTTTCCCACTGAAGGTGTGAATGTTCCTTTGGCAGTTCCTTTGAAGGAGAGGGCCACCTGACAATATGGTTAGTAACTGTTCTGTGCTGTCCAGTATTCCATCAAGCGCTGCCCCTGCAATATGGGAACAACCGCTCACGCCTATCTTTACAAAGGCCTCTGGTTTCATTCATGGTCCAGTTTTGAACCATCCCTGCCCTCTCCTGCATTTTTGACCAGTAACCCGCCCCCGGCCCCTCCCCCCCTTTACCTGAGCTGACTGCATGGTGGCTCTCTTACTTCCGCCAAGAGCAGGAGATGGTGGAGAAGGCATCAAGTACGACTTTTCACTCTTGCCTGGGAGGGTGAGAAATAAAAGGGGTGGGGAATTCCTTTTTTGCACTACAAACACATTTCCTGTGCCAGTTCTTTGAATGACCCTCTCTGCATAACGGCTTTGGTCACAACTGAGGGGACCACCTTTGATCTAGGAAGGATCCGGAGTGTTTGACCCATCATCTTTCTCCCACTAAGCCATTGTTTATTGGAGGTGGTCTCATATTCATACACAACCACTGCACATCCTCTCTGGGGCAAAGAGTCCGTGACATGCCTGAAACTACCCCACACCCTCCCCGCACTCAGAGTAGCCAAGACATTCAGGGGGCTATGCTGGTTTTGAGCAGGCAGCGTCCTGAGAGATAGGATGGACTGCTTGACGTAAAGTTGCAGGTGACAGATGCCAGCTAGGAGTGACTATCTCCCTGCACACAGAAAACTAGCCATCCAAGGAAATAGTTCTTGCCCTCCCTACCTCGACTGGCCATGATGCGTTTCTGTGGCAGGGAAATTTTAACAGAAGGGGAAATGCATTCCTCTATCCCAGGGGTAGGGAACCTGCGGCTCTCCAGATGTTCAGGAACTACAATTCCCATCAGCCTCTGTCAGCATGGCCAATTGGCCATGCTGGTAGGGGCTGATGGGAATTGTAGTTCCTGAACATCTGGAGAGCCTCAGGTTCCCTACCCCTGCTCTATCCGCAGTCTCAGGTGAAGCTCCCTTCAATCCATATGTGGAAAAAGCAGATAGGAAGGCCCTGATGTTTTCCCCGTCCCCTCCACCATGTTAGTCTCTGTGAGAACTTGACATGTGGACAAAATCCAGGAAAGACTGAGGGATTCTAAGCATCACCTTTTTTTATCCCACAAAGGCAGCTGTATGCTCCCCCCCCCCCGCCCCCGCTCTCTTGGAATACAGCCAAGCTACAGAGCAAGAGCTAAATATGTCACATCTCTGTCATCCATTAAGCAATGCCGCACATTTATGTTAGCAAGGCCTGGAAATAAAAGGTCCTCCCCATGAATCTGCAGCAGAGTAGAAAAAAGAGCCCCCAAACAGTAGGAAACTGACAAGAGCGAAGGAGAAGGAGAACGAAACGGGGGTGGAGGAGACAGAAAGACTGGTGTGGTCTCCCACTGTGGCTGTTTTGCAGGCACACTCCAGAAGCAACGGGGCCCCCTTCCACACGGGAGTCTCCCCCACGGTTGGATGATCCAGAGCCCGCCTCCCCCTCTTGATCCTCCACCACCACCACCCCGGTCCCACCTCTCTGGGTCCTTCGCTCAACACGCCCCCCCCCCCCAAGACTCCCCTGTGGTCGCCCCTCCCCCCCCCATCCGAAAAGCGCCACGGGGACCCCCAGCCCCTCCGAGTTCGGATCCCGCCCCCCAAACCTCCGCGGGGGCCAAGGGACCCCCCCCCGACCCCCACCTCTGCCGCGGGCCTCGCCTTGCAGCCCCTCCCCCCCCATCCCGCAGCCTCCAGCTCACCGGCCTCCCGCCCGGCCATTCTAACGGCATCCGGGGAGGAGCAGAGGAGACTTCCGGGAGGGGCAGGAAGTGTGGCTCCCCCTCCCTCCGCGGCCTCTCTGGGACTGCGTCTCTCTCTCCCTTTAACCCTCCGAGGGCCGCTGAGGTGGTCGGGAGGGGGAGCAGCTGGGAGGGGGCCTGGGGGCGCCTGGGAGACCCGCAGAGATGTCCCTTTCCCTGCAGGGGTGCTGCTGTTTTAATCGTCCCCCCCCCCGCTCTTCCACACATGTTAAATACTGTCTAAAAAGAATATATGCACGCGTGTCAAGCTCCCATATAAAAAGCTACTCAGAATCTGCCCAACGCAAATCCAGTTCACCAGATAAGAGCTCACTGCTCATGCGCAAGAGAGGGGACTTAAACCCAGTCCTCCACGTTAGCATCCAACTGCTGTTAACCACTGCACCATCTTAGCTCCCAAGGGGGATGGGACAGGTTCATGGAGGAGAGGTCTATCAATGGAGCCTCTGCGTTCATGTTGCTCCAAGAAGCCACCTGCAGTCTACCTTTTACTCCCGGCAAGGGGAGGGGGGAGGCATGCCAGGAGCCAAGAGGCTGGAGACAATCAATTTTATTCGTCAGAGATGAATCTAGTAGCAAACAGGAGAGGGCTGGACTGGCAAAGAAAGTCCCTTTTTTCTATAAGAAAAGGACTAAGAATACATCACTGCTCAAAACAAAACCATCAGTCTCACATCCGTCACGATGAGGCAACTTTACACTGCAGTATCGTGTAACCTCTAACTGTGGGTTCTGTGGGGCAGTACTTGGAATGAGTTGCAACAACAATTTTTAAACAACAAAATGGTTTACTTTTCTTTACAATTAACACTTTTAAAACATCAACATTTAACGTTACAATTCAAGGCAGGGGTGTAGCTAGGGTAAATGGAGCCCGGGGCAAAATCTGAGTTTTGCGCCCCCCCCCCCCATTTGGGCAGCATCCCTCCCCCACCACGACCAAACAACATTTTTTGCACCAGGTCATCTCAAAGTCACCATTGCATTATAGAACATGGCCCAACACACAAATCTGAACACACCCAGGGCTCCCTAGTTTAAACAACATTGAAAGTGATGCTATTTTTTGAAGGCAGGGAATCCACCCTGAAACAGCATCACTTTTAATGTTGTTTAAACTACAAAGCCCAGATTCTCCTTTTAAATCCACCTTAAGGGGATACTCTGGGCTCCCTAGTTTAAACAACATTGAAAGTGATGCTGTTTCAGGGTAGATTCCCCACCCCAAACAGCATCATTTTCAATGTTGGTTATTGTGGGTTTTCTGGGCTGTGTGGCCGTGGTCTGGTGTATCTTGTTCCTAATGTTTCACCTGCATCTGTGGCTGGTATTTTCAGAGGTGTATCACAGAGAGAAGTCTATTATACACTGTGTCCAGCCTTCTCTTATAACAGACTTCTCTCTGTGATACACTTCTGAAGATGCCAGCCACAGATGCAGGCGAAATGTTAGGAACAAGATCTATCAGACCACGGCTACACAGCCTGTAAAACTCACAACTACCAGTTGAATCTGGTTTTTGAAAGCCTTCAACAATACTTTTAATGTTTTTTTTAATCTAGGGAGCCCAGATTCTCCCTTTAAATCCACTCCAAAGGAGGTGGATTTAAAGAGAGAACCTGGGGAAAATTTGAGGGTGCCTGTCAGGGGAGCAATGTTTAAGCTAACAGTACCAAACTTTTAGGTTATCTTCAGAAGACTCTCCTGATTAAACCACCCAGGTTTAGTGAAGTTTGGTTCAGGAAGCCCAAAGTTATGGACCCTCAAAAGGGTAGCCCCATCTACCATTAGCTCCCATTGGAAACAATGGAGGATGGAGCACCCCTTTTGGGGGTCCATAACTTTGGACCCCCTGAACCAAACTGCACCAAACCTGGGTGGTATCAGCAGGAGACTATCCTTATGATACCACCTAGGTTTAGTGAAGTTTGATTCAGGGGATCCAAAGTTATGGACCCTCAAAATGGTAGCCCCGTTTACTATTAGCTCCCATTGGAAATAATGGAGTATGGGGTCACCCATTTTGGGGGTCCATAGCTTTGGACCCCCCGAACCAAACTGCACCAAACTTGGCTGGTATCATCAGGAGAGTCACCTGATAATAGTCTGATAGTTTGGTGCTGCTAGCCTAAAAACTGCACCCCCTGCAGGCCAAAAATGGGAAAAACCCTGAAAAATAGAAAAAGCCACTAACGAACCTGCAATTTTTGCGCCCACCACAAGGTGGCGCCCGGGGCGCTTGTCCCCGGATGTCCCCATGGTAGCTACGCCTCTGATTCAAGGTCCTGTTCAGGTTGCATTTCAAGTCCTTCTATTTACAGTCTACTGATATTGCCAAGTCCAAATTCTCCTTTGCAAGTTGGCTGGCTCCTGAAGACTCCAAGGGCTTGATGAACAGGTTGCAACATGATGAAGGTCTCCAGGAGAACTCTCACCCATTACAACCACAAAAGAAAACCCTGAAACAATAAACTCCAACATTTACAACACAGCAAAACAACAACTACCTTCCCAGTAGTTCCCAACAATATTGCAATTACCTTAACAAGGTGTTAAGGGCTTATAGAAATCAAGGTCCGAGTCTGGTAGCCTTGTCCTCTGCAAAAGAGCTCTTGCAACCTCTCTGCTGCTCCGAGTCTCCACCCCCTTACTGGGTCAACCCATTCTGGGCCAACCCATTCTGGGCATGGGGGTTACAATCGCACTTCCAATTAAACGTCTAAGAGTTCTCTTCCATTCTGGCCATCTCAACCTTATGTAATATATTGAGTTTAGGGACTGTGGCTGAATCTCGGTGGGCGTCTTCAGGCAGGTTTATTTTATTTATTTATTTTATTAAACTTATAGGCCGCCTTATCCCCGAAGGGCTCAAGGCGGCTCACAGCATGGCTGTTAAATCAAACAGCAAATCAACACATAAACACTAAAATCATTAAAACCTAAGCAGCAGTTTACAACAATAAAAGCTATAAATTAAACAGCCCGATTTATGGGTAAAATTGTTGAAACAGGCGCCCAATCAAAGGCCAAAGGGAAAGGAGGGAAGAAGTAGGCAGGGCCTATGATGGAATCATAAATAAATAAGGCCCGGCCATAGCAAGATGGAATGGCAGTCTCACTTTCGGTTTTAAATACAATTTCAGTTTCAGTAGGGGGCAGTGGATCCGCGGCCGGCCCCCCCAAAGGCCCGGTGGAATAGCTCCGTCTTGCAGGCCCTGCGGAACTCGTTAAGGTCCCGCAGGGCCCGCACCGCCGGAGGCAAGGCATTCCACCAGGCAGGGGCCAGAGCCGTAAAGGCTCTGGCCCGGGTTGAGGCCGGCCGTATCGTCCCGGGACCAGGGGTCACCAGTAACTCAGCTGTTGTCGAGCGCAGCGGTCTATGTGGGACATAAGGGGTGATGCGGTCCCGTAGGTATGTGGGCCCCATGCCGCGTAAGGCCTTAAAGGTTTGTACCAGCACCTTGAAAACGATCCGGAACTCCACCGGGAGCCAGTGCAGCCGGCACAGCACAGGGGTGATATGATCTGAATAACCACCACCTGTTAAGAGCCGTGCCGCTGCATTCTGGACCAGCTTCAACTTCCGGATCAGTCGCAAGGGAAGGCCCGCGTAGAGCGAGTTACAGTAATCCAGCCTCGAGGTGACCGTCGCATGGATCACAGTGGCCAGGTCGGACTGGGAGAGATAGGAAGCCAATTCTTCCTGGGCAACTTGGCTCTTTCTAAAACATTGTGTGAACCAGAGACTTATAAACTTTTAAAGGCACAAAGAACACAGTTTTCTCTATTCATAATGAAGAATATATTATATACATTCCATTAATATATTTATTAAACTGTACATTGAATAGCTGTTCTCTAAAACCGTTTTAAGCCTAATATACAACCTATTTAAACAACCTGTTTATAACCTATTTAAATCTATTTTAATACACCTTCAGCAAAATTCATCAACTCCCTTAAACATTATATCAGACCTTGTTACAAAAAGCTAACAGCTTGCACCTGGTATTTTAATCTCCTTTCCTTAGAGAAATTATCTATCAGACAGAAACAAAAGGGTGTACATCAACTGGGTTCTTTAATTATTTTGGTGTGTGTATCTCTTGCCTGAACTATGTTAAAACCAGAAAACTTTGGCCAGTTGCAAAAGCTTCTGGACCGTATTTTACTTTTGTTACTTCATTCAGAGGCAGTCATCCTATGAACAACAGTGCCAGAAGACAATCCTAGGGAAAGGCCTCAGATGCTATGCCCTGTGTGAGACAGGATGAAGGACTAGAAAAAGACACTAGATTGACCCTCACTGGTCTTATCTGGCCGGGCTCTTCTAATGTTCTTATGAAGTGAGCTTTGGCTCATGGAAGCTAATATCTTGGGATATTTAGTTGGGCTTTAATGTGCTTCTAGGCTCAGATTTTCTTCTACCGCTTCAGCAGCACAGCTCCCCACCTGAGACTAAGGTGAACCAATGACTGAAACACCTTCCTGCATTAGTTGATGTGAATCGCCCAGGACAGTGGGGAATACATCCTATTCTCCAGGCAAGACTTCCTTACAAAATCTTATCTTCAGAGAATTAAAGCTGAGGTTCTCATGAAGCTCAGTTCTGCACTTGACGCCAACATTTTGTGCCTACTTGGTGTACTTAAAGATGCACCAAAAACACACAGACTATTCCCAGCAAATTCATTTGCTATGCTTGTGTGTTGTTTTTATGTGTGTGTGTGTGTGTCTATAACTGGCTAGTCTGCCCCTTCCTTACCCAAAAGCTGGGATTTTCCTCTGCTCTTTGGCTTCTGTGTTTGTCCCTCCCATAGGCAGGGCAATAAACTGAATTCTGCTTTTCTGGTTTTCAATCAAGATAGCCGTTTCCTAACATTCCTGAGGGTGGGTCAGAATCAGAAAGCTCCCTTTCACAGGGTGAAAGATTTCACATACATTCAGGTTAAAAATGATTTTGGCAATATGTGATTCCAGTAGAATACATGTTGTGTATATATCTCATTATCATTTCAGTGTTCATTAAAATATAGAAAAACACATTTTCAATCATCTGGTCAGATGTATCTCTCTTATTAACCTTTGATCTTTTCATGTTTGCGTTATTCACAAAGCCGATGGCTGTGTTGCTGCTCTGTAGATGTCATGGATCGATACACCTCTGTGGAATGCCAAAAATGCTGCTTGGGCCCTAGTTGAATGCGCCCACACCTGTTATGGATACCACCTCCCCGCCTCTGTGTGTTGTCCACCTTGATAATGTCTGAGATGGTGCTTCGGATCTCTTGCTGGGGCCTCCACAAGCAACAAATGAAGACCTTCTTTTTCAAAACATTTAGTCTGATCTAAATGAAAGATCAGAGCTCGTCTCATATCCAAACTATGCAAAATTCTTTCTGCCTCTGATTGTGGCCTAGGGAAAAAACAGGTAACACTACAAATGAAACTTGGACACCCAACTTCGGCAAAAAAAGGGAGACTAGGCCTTAGCACGACCCTCTCGTCAAATATTTTGAGAAATGGTGGGTTGACGCCCAATTCTGCCAATTCACTGACTCTTTGAGACAAGGTAATGCCCATTAAAAGCATGGCTTCACAGAAAGGTAACAGATGTTGAAGCTATTGGTTCAGATGGTTTAGTCATCAAATGGGCCGAAACAAATGGCAATGATCACTGTGGTAAGAACCGAAGTAAGAGGATTAAAATTGTTCATTCCCTTTAAAAACCTCTTGGACAAGTCACGTGAAAAGAAAGACTTGCCCACAATTCCCTGATGAAATGCTGACAAAACAGCCAGATGTACCCTCAGGGATGACCCTGCAAAACCTCCCTTCTTTAAGTACAGAAGATAATTTAAAAGATGATTGGCAAAAGATAATTTTTAAAAGATTGAGAAGTCAACTCTGTCCTCCTCAGCCAAATCCATCTGCTTCAACCAACTCACATAAGAACATAAGAAAAAGCCTGCTGGATCATCTAGTCCAGCACTCTGCTACTCGCAGTGGCCCACCAGGTGCCTTTGGGAGCTCACGTGCAGGAGGTGAAAGCAATGGCCTTCTGCTGCTGCTGCTCCCGAGCACCTGGTCTGCTAAGGCATTTGCAATCTCAGATCAAGGAGGATCAAGACGGGTAGCCATAGAATCCAGTTCACCAGATAAGAGTTCACTGCTCATGTGGAAGAGTGGGGAATCAAACCGATGTTACCGTTCACTACTCTTAACCACTGCAACATGCTAACTCTCAAGGGGGATTAGACAGATTCATGGAAGAGAGGTTTAAGAAATGTTTCGCAAGCTTTTGCGTTCTTTTTACAGTTTCAGCTCTTTATTGATATTTTATATGTTATTAATCTTACTCCAGGGGTTAAAAAGGTAAGGGTGCCATACTGTGGGAATTGTAGATTTAAATCTTTATATTTTATTGTATTAATTGTATATATTGTTGTACACTGCATTGTGCCCCACCCCCAGAATGGTTTATAAACTGAATAATTATATTAAAAGGTATATGTGGAAAAGTCCCTTCCCTGCTTAAAGGTAAGAATTAAAAACTGGCAATAAAAAGTACCACATGCGCAATACACTCAGAAGCCAAAATAATTCAATGCTATAAGGCAGTGATGGCGAACCTTTTAGAGACTGAGTGCCAAGGACGGAGCAAGGGGAAACTCTGTCCAGGGCATGCGTGCACCCTGCGCCCCTGCCATGCCCCCGCCCTGCCCTGGAACGTCCCTGGAATGCTCCGAAACACCCTAACCCTGTCACACCCCTGGAATGCCCACACAACTCAGAAAACCCACAATGTCCGGTTGATCATGGCTGTGAAAAACAATTCTTTCTTTTACTTGGAAGAAAATGGGAAATGGCTACTAAAATCTACAAAGGCAGGGCAGGACCGAGAATATGGCACCTGTCCCTACTCCTGCATGGACCTTTGCCCCTCCCATTATTCGTCTTCAACAGCTTTTTCTGGGTTGTCCACCCAAATGGAATGGGGGGGGGGGGGAGGAGATACTTGGGAGGTCAAAGTTCTCCACGTTCAGTAAGTCAATTTTGAAAAAAATCAACAATATAAAAGGATTTCATAAGACAACCATTATAAACCAGGGATAAAATCCCACTAAAACCAGACTTAAAAGACCTTATGCTTTCCAACAGCGGGTGCTGCACTTTGCCCAGGCTCAGACTGCCCACAAAGCTTTTTTGGAACATTTCTAGTTTTTAGACTCACTGGAAAGCCAGGAGGGCTGGAGTCCCCCAGCCTCTTCCAGGAGGCCGTTGCAGAGGCAGGAGGCAGCCAACAAAAAGGCTCGATTCCAGATTGTGGCAGAACATGTTTTCAAAAAGGTGGAGACTGAGAACAGACCATGCTGAGAAGAACACAAGTGCCAGGTGGGAATCTGAGGAGGAAGCCAGTCCTCTCCTGTATGTGGGCCCAGGAAGGTCATGGAGGGCTTGAATGGTAGGGCAATTCACTGAAGGCCACTGTTTGCGTGTTCAGTGCCATCGAGCCTCTTCCGGCTGAAGGTGAACCCCGTGAATGAATGACCTCCGAGATGGCTCAACACAGCCTTGCTCAGGTCTTGCAATTGGGAGTCATCTTCTGAACTACAGGTTGTGAGGAAAGAGCATTTGGGGCCATCTGTTTCTCCAACAGCAGCCCTGGATCCAGGAAAAATCCCAAGCTGACTTGAGCAGAATGAATCTGAAAAAGAAATTAGATTTATCTCCCACTTTTCTCAGCCACAAAGAGTCTCACGGCAGCTGACAAACTCCTTCCCTTCCTTTCCCCACAGCAGACACTTTGTGGGGTAGGTGGGGCTGAGAGTTCCGAAAGAACTGTGACTGCTCCAGGTTCACCCAGTAGGAGTGGGGAAACAAACTTAGTTCACCAGGAGAGCCTGCTGCTCGTAGGAGGAGTGGGGAATCAAACCCAGTTTTCCTGATTATGGTTTTCAGTTCTTCGCCACGACACTGATTTCAGTAGATGAATCTGGGGGAAGGAGGGTTGCTAACTCTGAAGTGGAAAATTCCCGGAGATTCAGCCATGGCACCTGAAAACAGCAGTGTTTTTTTTGCGGGGGAAACCGTGAGATAAAATGCCTTGTCATTCAGCCAGGGTGGTCTCTAATCTGGAGAACTGGGTTTGACTCTCCACTCCTCCACACGAATCCTGCTGGGTGACCTTGACCTAGTCACAGTTCTCTTTGAACTCTCTCAGTCCCACCTACCTGACAAGGTGCCTGTTGTGGGGAGAGGAAGGGAAGGAGTTTGCAAGCCGCTTTGAGACTCCTTGTGGTTGAGAAAGGCGGGGTATAAATCCAAACTCTTCCGGGGAACTCATCTCTGCCATCTGGAGTTCAGCTGTAATCCTGGGAGATCTTCCACTCCCCCAATTTAGGTGGTCCCTGCATGTATTACAGAGGGTATCATATTAGGAGACAGGTTTCCTCTTGCAGGGGGAGGGCATGAAAGAAGAGGAAATTTCTCATCAGAGGCCGGAGTTGATGAGGGTGATATGATTGGTGAGCCAAGGAGCCTCGAATTGAGTGGCAGCCATAGGAACAATATCAGCCTGTGAGCAGCATCTCTGAGTACATGCTGAACACCCTTTCCACACCATGCTGCCCACCCCCACAGCTATAATTAAGAGGCTGGGCTGGCTTCCAGGGCAGATGGCAAGGTTTCTGACCCATCCCTGAACCTCTCCAGCTAGATTGAAGCAAGCACTCCCTCCCTTCCCTGGGCATTCTTTTGTGTCTGTTGTGTAAACAGAGGTTTGTAAATGTAGAATGCACAGAATAACAATCTAATACCATTGATGCCAGTGCTCTGGATCTTCCAATGTTCCTACTCCTCTGGAAGGGCACCTCCAAGACTTTGATTTAAACTACTTCCTTCCGCAGAGATCATTGTTCAGTCATCTTCCCAGAGATCTGCTTTCAACCAAGCAGGAGTCTTTGCCGTGCTTTACTTCAATTCCAAATGGTAAATGCTAATTGGAGGATCTGGAGTTGTATTTTCCAATAGGTGTAACCTCCTCCACTCAGGGGCAATCATCAGCCACTTAATAGTGTTCTCGTCTGCTTTGAAAGAGGATTTTTTTGAAAGAGGATACTTACACACTTAAACCAAGATTAGAAATACCGATAAATGATTCTCCCTTTCAACTGGACGTTTACTATCATCTAGAAAAATATCTGCAAAAAGAAAAAAAACGCTGGACATTTCTAGAAAGAGACACGACTTTGGACCTTATATAGAAATCACCAAATAAGATGGCTATCAGGAAAACATACAACCTACTTTTAGAATCTAAGACAAGAGTCAAATTTAGTGAAGGATAATATGATACTCTGGGCGAGGAATCTCAGTAAAACCATATAAATGGAGACCTGGGGAAAACTCTGGAGAAACAACATCAAATTGACACTTTCTACTGAAATCAAAGAAGATAACGTGAAAATGTTTTACAGGTGGCATCTAACTCCTTCACAATTATCCAAGATGTACCAACACTGTTCGCCCCTGTTGGAAGTGTGCAGAGAGAGATGGCACCTTCTTCCACTGTTGGTGGACTTGCTCGAAAATCTCACGATTTTGGGACACAATACACAACATCATAGAATTCATATTAAATTACAAGTTTGAGAAACGACCTGACCTATACCTTCTATCGATCTGGGACTCTAATGATGTTATTCTACAAAGACTCAAAACACTTCTTTATTATTTAACGACAGCAGCAAGAGTAGTGATAGCCAGATATTGGAAGACACAAGAATTGCCATCATATGATGAATGGTTGTTAAAGGTTCAAGATTACAGAACAGCGGACAAACTGACAACTTTAATTCACAAAAAATCCTTTTTATAAAGTATGGGATCCTTCATTACATTACCTATACAATTCTGACCCTCAAAATAGAATCCTATTGTTATCTGTATAGCTTAAGATTATTATTATCCTACTTATTATTATTTTGTATCTATGTAGGTGTGTATATATGTATATATTTTGCACTGTATTTATGTACTGGAATCTTAAACCACTTAAATGTTACGTACATTGTTTATCATTTATGTGGCAGTTCATATACCAGAATACCAGAGTACCAGAATACCAGAGAGAACACAAATGGTGGCAAAAAAGAAGCAAGTTAGCTGTCAGGGAGGCAAAAAAGGATTATGAGGAACGCATGGCTGCGAACATCAAGACCAGCAACAAACAGTTCTTCAAGTACATCAAAAGTAGGAAGCCAGCTAGGGAAGTGGTAGGCCCGTTAGATGACAAAGGAACAAAAGGTGTGCTAAAAGATGACAGGGAGATTGCAGAGAAGCTGAATGAATTCTTTGCATCTGTCTTCACCCAAGAGGAGGTGAGGAAAATTCCTGCACCTGAACCCAAGCTTCTTAGGAGGTGAACCCGAGGAACTAGTGAAGATAGTGGTAGACAAGGAAGAAGTTATGGCAGCCATTGTTAAACTAAATGCTACCGAATCCCCTGGCCCAGATTGCATTCACCCAAGAGTTCTTAAAGAGCTCAAGCATGAAATTGCTGATCTTCTCACTTTAATATGCAGCTTATCCCTGAAATCTGCCTCCATCCCTGAAGACTAGAAGATGGCCAATGTCACACCAATCTTTAAGAAGGGTCTAGGGGGGGACCCAGGAAATTACAGGCCAGTCAGTTCCTGGTACTTTAGTAGAATCTATCATTAAAGATAAAATTATAAAACATGTAGAAAAGCAAGACCTGCAGAGGAAGAGTCAGCATGGCTTTTGCAGAGGCAAGTCCATTCTTACAAAGTATTGCCGAAGGCTTTCACGGCTGGAATCACTTGGGTGCTGTGTGTTTTCCGGGCTGTATGGCCGTGTTCTAGCAGCATTTTCTCCTGACGATCCTCTGAAGATGCCAGCCACAAATGCAGGCAAAACGTCAGGAGAAAATGCTGCTAGAACACGGCCATACAGCCCAAATACCACACAGCACCCAAAACATTCTTACAAACTTACAAGAGTTATTTGAGAGTGTAAACAGGCATGTAGATAAGGGGGAACCAGTGGACATTGTCTACCCCCCACCCCCCCCCCCCCCCCCCCCCCCCCCCCCCCCCCCCCCCCCCCCCCCACCCCCCCCCCCCCCCACCCCACACCCCCCCCCCCCACCCCACCCCCCCCCACCCCCCCCCCATCCCCCCCCCCCCCCCCCCCCCCCCCCACCCCCCCACCCCCCCCCCCCCCCCCCCCCCCCCCCCCCCACCCCCCCCCCCCCACACCCCTATCCCGCCCCCCCCCCCCCCCCCCCCCCCACCCCCCCCCCCCCCCACCCCCCCCCCCCCCCACCCCCCCCCCCCCCCACCCCCCCCCCCCCCCACCCCCCCCCCCCCCCACCCCCCCCCCCCCCCACCCCCCCCCCCCCCCACCCCCCCCCCCCCCCACCCCCCCCCCCCCCCACCCCCCCCCCCCCCCACCCCCCCCCCCCCCCACCCCCCCCCCCCCCCACCCCCCCCCCCCCCCACCCCCCCCCCCCCCCACCCCCCCCCCCCCCCACCCCCCCCCCCCCCCACCCCCCCCCCCCCCCACCCCCCCCCCCCCCCACCCCCCCCCCCCCCCACCCCCCCCCCCCCCCACCCCCCCCCCCCCCCACCCCCCCCCCCCCCCACCCCCCCCCCCCCCCACCCCCCCCCCCCCCCACCCCCCCCCCCCCCCACCCCCCCCCCCCCCCACCCCCCCCCCCCCCCACCCCCCCCCCCCCCCACCCCCCCCCCCCCCCACCCCCCCCCCCCCCCACCCCCCCCCCCCCCCACCCCCCCCCCCCCCCACCCCCCCCCCCCCCCACCCCCCCCCCCCCCCACCCCCCCCCCCCCCCACCCCCCCCCCCCCCCACCCCCCCCCCCCCCCACCCCCCCCCCCCCCCACCCCCCCCCCCCCCCACCCCCCCCCCCCCCCACCCCCCCCCCCCCCCACCCCCCCCCCCCCCCACCCCCCCCCCCCCCCACCCCCCCCCCCCCCCACCCCCCCCCCCCCCCACCCCCCCCCCCCCCCACCCCCCCCCCCCCCCACCCCCCCCCCCCCCCACCCCCCCCCCCCCCCACCCCCCCCCCCCCCCACCCCCCCCCCCCCCCACCCCCCCCCCCCCCCACCCCCCCCCCCCCCCACCCCCCCCCCCCCCCACCCCCCCCCCCCCCCACCCCCCCCCCCCCCCACCCCCCCCCCCCCCCACCCCCCCCCCCCCCCACCCCCCCCCCCCCCCACCCCCCCCCCCCCCCACCCCCCCCCCCCCCCACCCCCCCCCCCCCCCACCCCCCCCCCCCCCCACCCCCCCCCCCCCCCACCCCCCCCCCCCCCCACCCCCCCCCCCCCCCACCCCCCCCCCCCCCCACCCCCCCCCCCCCCCACCCCCCCCCCCCCCCACCCCCCCCCCCCCCCACCCCCCCCCCCCCCCACCCCCCCCCCCCCCCACCCCCCCCCCCCCCCACCCCCCCCCCCCCCCACCCCCCCCCCCCCCCACCCCCCCCCCCCCCCACCCCCCCCCCCCCCCACCCCCCCCCCCCCCCACCCCCCCCCCCCCCCACCCCCCCCCCCCCCCACCCCCCCCCCCCCCCACCCCCCCCCCCCCCCACCCCCCCCCCCCCCCACCCCCCCCCCCCCCCACCCCCCCCCCCCCCCACCCCCCCCCCCCCCCACCCCCCCCCCCCCCCACCCCCCCCCCCCCCCACCCCCCCCCCCCCCCACCCCCCCCCCCCCCCACCCCCCCCCCCCCCCACCCCCCCCCCCCCCCACCCCCCCCCCCCCCCACCCCCCCCCCCCCCCACCCCCCCCCCCCCCCACCCCCCCCCCCCCCCACCCCCCCCCCCCCCCACCCCCCCCCCCCCCCACCCCCCCCCCCCCCCACCCCCCCCCCCCCCCACCCCCCCCCCCCCCCACCCCCCCCCCCCCCCACCCCCCCCCCCCCCCACCCCCCCCCCCCCCCACCCCCCCCCCCCCCCACCCCCCCCCCCCCCCACCCCCCCCCCCCCCCACCCCCCCCCCCCCCCACCCCCCCCCCCCCCCACCCCCCCCCCCCCCCACCCCCCCCCCCCCCCACCCCCCCCCCCCCCCACCCCCCCCCCCCCCCACCCCCCCCCCCCCCCACCCCCCCCCCCCCCCACCCCCCCCCCCCCCCACCCCCCCCCCCCCCCACCCCCCCCCCCCCCCACCCCCCCCCCCCCCCACCCCCCCCCCCCCCCACCCCCCCCCCCCCCCACCCCCCCCCCCCCCCACCCCCCCCCCCCCCCACCCCCCCCCCCCCCCACCCCCCCCCCCCCCCACCCCCCCCCCCCCCCACCCCCCCCCCCCCCCACCCCCCCCCCCCCCCACCCCCCCCCCCCCCCACCCCCCCCCCCCCCCACCCCCCCCCCCCCCCACCCCCCCCCCCCCCCACCCCCCCCCCCCCCCACCCCCCCCCCCCCCCACCCCCCCCCCCCCCCACCCCCCCCCCCCCCCACCCCCCCCCCCCCCCACCCCCCCCCCCCCCCACCCCCCCCCCCCCCCACCCCCCCCCCCCCCCACCCCCCCCCCCCCCCACCCCCCCCCCCCCCCACCCCCCCCCCCCCCCACCCCCCCCCCCCCCCACCCCCCCCCCCCCCCACCCCCCCCCCCCCCCACCCCCCCCCCCCCCCACCCCCCCCCCCCCCCACCCCCCCCCCCCCCCACCCCCCCCCCCCCCCACCCCCCCCCCCCCCCACCCCCCCCCCCCCCCACCCCCCCCCCCCCCCACCCCCCCCCCCCCCCACCCCCCCCCCCCCCCACCCCCCCCCCCCCCCACCCCCCCCCCCCCCCACCCCCCCCCCCCCCCACCCCCCCCCCCCCCCACCCCCCCCCCCCCCCACCCCCCCCCCCCCCCACCCCCCCCCCCCCCCACCCCCCCCCCCCCCCACCCCCCCCCCCCCCCACCCCCCCCCCCCCCCACCCCCCCCCCCCCCCACCCCCCCCCCCCCCCACCCCCCCCCCCCCCCACCCCCCCCCCCCCCCACCCCCCCCCCCCCCCACCCCCCCCCCCCCCCACCCCCCCCCCCCCCCACCCCCCCCCCCCCCCACCCCCCCCCCCCCCCACCCCCCCCCCCCCCCACCCCCCCCCCCCCCCACCCCCCCCCCCCCCCACCCCCCCCCCCCCCCACCCCCCCCCCCCCCCACCCCCCCCCCCCCCCACCCCCCCCCCCCCCCACCCCCCCCCCCCCCCACCCCCCCCCCCCCCCACCCCCCCCCCCCCCCACCCCCCCCCCCCCCCACCCCCCCCCCCCCCCACCCCCCCCCCCCCCCACCCCCCCCCCCCCCCACCCCCCCCCCCCCCCACCCCCCCCCCCCCCCACCCCCCCCCCCCCCCACCCCCCCCCCCCCCCACCCCCCCCCCCCCCCACCCCCCCCCCCCCCCACCCCCCCCCCCCCCCACCCCCCCCCCCCCCCACCCCCCCCCCCCCCCACCCCCCCCCCCCCCCACCCCCCCCCCCCCCCACCCCCCCCCCCCCCCACCCCCCCCCCCCCCCACCCCCCCCCCCCCCCACCCCCCCCCCCCCCCACCCCCCCCCCCCCCCACCCCCCCCCCCCCCCACCCCCCCCCCCCCCCACCCCCCCCCCCCCCCACCCCCCCCCCCCCCCACCCCCCCCCCCCCCCACCCCCCCCCCCCCCCACCCCCCCCCCCCCCCACCCCCCCCCCCCCCCACCCCCCCCCCCCCCCACCCCCCCCCCCCCCCACCCCCCCCCCCCCCCACCCCCCCCCCCCCCCACCCCCCCCCCCCCCCACCCCCCCCCCCCCCCACCCCCCCCCCCCCCCACCCCCCCCCCCCCCCACCCCCCCCCCCCCCCACCCCCCCCCCCCCCCACCCCCCCCCCCCCCCACCCCCCCCCCCCCCCACCCCCCCCCCCCCCCACCCCCCCCCCCCCCCACCCCCCCCCCCCCCCACCCCCCCCCCCCCCCACCCCCCCCCCCCCCCACCCCCCCCCCCCCCCACCCCCCCCCCCCCCCACCCCCCCCCCCCCCCACCCCCCCCCCCCCCCACCCCCCCCCCCCCCCACCCCCCCCCCCCCCCACCCCCCCCCCCCCCCACCCCCCCCCCCCCCCACCCCCCCCCCCCCCCACCCCCCCCCCCCCCCACCCCCCCCCCCCCCCACCCCCCCCCCCCCCCACCCCCCCCCCCCCCCACCCCCCCCCCCCCCCACCCCCCCCCCCCCCCACCCCCCCCCCCCCCCACCCCCCCCCCCCCCCACCCCCCCCCCCCCCCACCCCCCCCCCCCCCCACCCCCCCCCCCCCCCACCCCCCCCCCCCCCCACCCCCCCCCCCCCCCACCCCCCCCCCCCCCCACCCCCCCCCCCCCCCACCCCCCCCCCCCCCCACCCCCCCCCCCCCCCACCCCCCCCCCCCCCCACCCCCCCCCCCCCCCACCCCCCCCCCCCCCCACCCCCCCCCCCCCCCACCCCCCCCCCCCCCCACCCCCCCCCCCCCCCACCCCCCCCCCCCCCCACCCCCCCCCCCCCCCACCCCCCCCCCCCCCCACCCCCCCCCCCCCCCACCCCCCCCCCCCCCCACCCCCCCCCCCCCCCACCCCCCCCCCCCCCCACCCCCCCCCCCCCCCACCCCCCCCCCCCCCCACCCCCCCCCCCCCCCACCCCCCCCCCCCCCCACCCCCCCCCCCCCCCACCCCCCCCCCCCCCCACCCCCCCCCCCCCCCACCCCCCCCCCCCCCCACCCCCCCCCCCCCCCACCCCCCCCCCCCCCCACCCCCCCCCCCCCCCACCCCCCCCCCCCCCCACCCCCCCCCCCCCCCACCCCCCCCCCCCCCCACCCCCCCCCCCCCCCACCCCCCCCCCCCCCCACCCCCCCCCCCCCCCACCCCCCCCCCCCCCCACCCCCCCCCCCCCCCACCCCCCCCCCCCCCCACCCCCCCCCCCCCCCACCCCCCCCCCCCCCCACCCCCCCCCCCCCCCACCCCCCCCCCCCCCCACCCCCCCCCCCCCCCACCCCCCCCCCCCCCCACCCCCCCCCCCCCCCACCCCCCCCCCCCCCCACCCCCCCCCCCCCCCACCCCCCCCCCCCCCCACCCCCCCCCCCCCCCACCCCCCCCCCCCCCCACCCCCCCCCCCCCCCACCCCCCCCCCCCCCCACCCCCCCCCCCCCCCACCCCCCCCCCCCCCCACCCCCCCCCCCCCCCACCCCCCCCCCCCCCCACCCCCCCCCCCCCCCACCCCCCCCCCCCCCCACCCCCCCCCCCCCCCACCCCCCCCCCCCCCCACCCCCCCCCCCCCCCACCCCCCCCCCCCCCCACCCCCCCCCCCCCCCACCCCCCCCCCCCCCCACCCCCCCCCCCCCCCACCCCCCCCCCCCCCCACCCCCCCCCCCCCCCACCCCCCCCCCCCCCCACCCCCCCCCCCCCCCACCCCCCCCCCCCCCCACCCCCCCCCCCCCCCACCCCCCCCCCCCCCCACCCCCCCCCCCCCCCACCCCCCCCCCCCCCCACCCCCCCCCCCCCCCACCCCCCCCCCCCCCCACCCCCCCCCCCCCCCACCCCCCCCCCCCCCCACCCCCCCCCCCCCCCACCCCCCCCCCCCCCCACCCCCCCCCCCCCCCACCCCCCCCCCCCCCCACCCCCCCCCCCCCCCACCCCCCCCCCCCCCCACCCCCCCCCCCCCCCACCCCCCCCCCCCCCCACCCCCCCCCCCCCCCACCCCCCCCCCCCCCCACCCCCCCCCCCCCCCACCCCCCCCCCCCCCCACCCCCCCCCCCCCCCACCCCCCCCCCCCCCCACCCCCCCCCCCCCCCACCCCCCCCCCCCCCCACCCCCCCCCCCCCCCACCCCCCCCCCCCCCCACCCCCCCCCCCCCCCACCCCCCCCCCCCCCCACCCCCCCCCCCCCCCACCCCCCCCCCCCCCCACCCCCCCCCCCCCCCACCCCCCCCCCCCCCCACCCCCCCCCCCCCCCACCCCCCCCCCCCCCCACCCCCCCCCCCCCCCACCCCCCCCCCCCCCCACCCCCCCCCCCCCCCACCCCCCCCCCCCCCCACCCCCCCCCCCCCCCACCCCCCCCCCCCCCCACCCCCCCCCCCCCCCACCCCCCCCCCCCCCCACCCCCCCCCCCCCCCACCCCCCCCCCCCCCCACCCCCCCCCCCCCCCACCCCCCCCCCCCCCCACCCCCCCCCCCCCCCACCCCCCCCCCCCCCCACCCCCCCCCCCCCCCACCCCCCCCCCCCCCCACCCCCCCCCCCCCCCACCCCCCCCCCCCCCCACCCCCCCCCCCCCCCACCCCCCCCCCCCCCCACCCCCCCCCCCCCCCACCCCCCCCCCCCCCCACCCCCCCCCCCCCCCACCCCCCCCCCCCCCCACCCCCCCCCCCCCCCACCCCCCCCCCCCCCCACCCCCCCCCCCCCCCACCCCCCCCCCCCCCCACCCCCCCCCCCCCCCACCCCCCCCCCCCCCCACCCCCCCCCCCCCCCACCCCCCCCCCCCCCCACCCCCCCCCCCCCCCACCCCCCCCCCCCCCCACCCCCCCCCCCCCCCACCCCCCCCCCCCCCCACCCCCCCCCCCCCCCACCCCCCCCCCCCCCCACCCCCCCCCCCCCCCACCCCCCCCCCCCCCCACCCCCCCCCCCCCCCACCCCCCCCCCCCCCCACCCCCCCCCCCCCCCACCCCCCCCCCCCCCCACCCCCCCCCCCCCCCACCCCCCCCCCCCCCCACCCCCCCCCCCCCCCACCCCCCCCCCCCCCCACCCCCCCCCCCCCCCACCCCCCCCCCCCCCCACCCCCCCCCCCCCCCACCCCCCCCCCCCCCCACCCCCCCCCCCCCCCACCCCCCCCCCCCCCCACCCCCCCCCCCCCCCACCCCCCCCCCCCCCCACCCCCCCCCCCCCCCACCCCCCCCCCCCCCCACCCCCCCCCCCCCCCACCCCCCCCCCCCCCCACCCCCCCCCCCCCCCACCCCCCCCCCCCCCCACCCCCCCCCCCCCCCACCCCCCCCCCCCCCCACCCCCCCCCCCCCCCACCCCCCCCCCCCCCCACCCCCCCCCCCCCCCACCCCCCCCCCCCCCCACCCCCCCCCCCCCCCACCCCCCCCCCCCCCCACCCCCCCCCCCCCCCACCCCCCCCCCCCCCCACCCCCCCCCCCCCCCACCCCCCCCCCCCCCCACCCCCCCCCCCCCCCACCCCCCCCCCCCCCCACCCCCCCCCCCCCCCACCCCCCCCCCCCCCCACCCCCCCCCCCCCCCACCCCCCCCCCCCCCCACCCCCCCCCCCCCCCACCCCCCCCCCCCCCCACCCCCCCCCCCCCCCACCCCCCCCCCCCCCCACCCCCCCCCCCCCCCACCCCCCCCCCCCCCCACCCCCCCCCCCCCCCACCCCCCCCCCCCCCCACCCCCCCCCCCCCCCACCCCCCCCCCCCCCCACCCCCCCCCCCCCCCACCCCCCCCCCCCCCCACCCCCCCCCCCCCCCACCCCCCCCCCCCCCCACCCCCCCCCCCCCCCACCCCCCCCCCCCCCCACCCCCCCCCCCCCCCACCCCCCCCCCCCCCCACCCCCCCCCCCCCCCACCCCCCCCCCCCCCCACCCCCCCCCCCCCCCACCCCCCCCCCCCCCCACCCCCCCCCCCCCCCACCCCCCCCCCCCCCCACCCCCCCCCCCCCCCACCCCCCCCCCCCCCCACCCCCCCCCCCCCCCACCCCCCCCCCCCCCCACCCCCCCCCCCCCCCACCCCCCCCCCCCCCCACCCCCCCCCCCCCCCACCCCCCCCCCCCCCCACCCCCCCCCCCCCCCACCCCCCCCCCCCCCCACCCCCCCCCCCCCCCACCCCCCCCCCCCCCCACCCCCCCCCCCCCCCACCCCCCCCCCCCCCCACCCCCCCCCCCCCCCACCCCCCCCCCCCCCCACCCCCCCCCCCCCCCACCCCCCCCCCCCCCCACCCCCCCCCCCCCCCACCCCCCCCCCCCCCCACCCCCCCCCCCCCCCACCCCCCCCCCCCCCCACCCCCCCCCCCCCCCACCCCCCCCCCCCCCCACCCCCCCCCCCCCCCACCCCCCCCCCCCCCCACCCCCCCCCCCCCCCACCCCCCCCCCCCCCCACCCCCCCCCCCCCCCACCCCCCCCCCCCCCCACCCCCCCCCCCCCCCACCCCCCCCCCCCCCCACCCCCCCCCCCCCCCACCCCCCCCCCCCCCCACCCCCCCCCCCCCCCACCCCCCCCCCCCCCCACCCCCCCCCCCCCCCACCCCCCCCCCCCCCCACCCCCCCCCCCCCCCACCCCCCCCCCCCCCCACCCCCCCCCCCCCCCACCCCCCCCCCCCCCCACCCCCCCCCCCCCCCACCCCCCCCCCCCCCCACCCCCCCCCCCCCCCACCCCCCCCCCCCCCCACCCCCCCCCCCCCCCACCCCCCCCCCCCCCCACCCCCCCCCCCCCCCACCCCCCCCCCCCCCCACCCCCCCCCCCCCCCACCCCCCCCCCCCCCCACCCCCCCCCCCCCCCACCCCCCCCCCCCCCCACCCCCCCCCCCCCCCACCCCCCCCCCCCCCCACCCCCCCCCCCCCCCACCCCCCCCCCCCCCCACCCCCCCCCCCCCCCACCCCCCCCCCCCCCCACCCCCCCCCCCCCCCACCCCCCCCCCCCCCCACCCCCCCCCCCCCCCACCCCCCCCCCCCCCCACCCCCCCCCCCCCCCACCCCCCCCCCCCCCCACCCCCCCCCCCCCCCACCCCCCCCCCCCCCCACCCCCCCCCCCCCCCACCCCCCCCCCCCCCCACCCCCCCCCCCCCCCACCCCCCCCCCCCCCCACCCCCCCCCCCCCCCACCCCCCCCCCCCCCCACCCCCCCCCCCCCCCACCCCCCCCCCCCCCCACCCCCCCCCCCCCCCACCCCCCCCCCCCCCCACCCCCCCCCCCCCCCACCCCCCCCCCCCCCCACCCCCCCCCCCCCCCACCCCCCCCCCCCCCCACCCCCCCCCCCCCCCACCCCCCCCCCCCCCCACCCCCCCCCCCCCCCACCCCCCCCCCCCCCCACCCCCCCCCCCCCCCACCCCCCCCCCCCCCCACCCCCCCCCCCCCCCACCCCCCCCCCCCCCCACCCCCCCCCCCCCCCACCCCCCCCCCCCCCCACCCCCCCCCCCCCCCACCCCCCCCCCCCCCCACCCCCCCCCCCCCCCACCCCCCCCCCCCCCCACCCCCCCCCCCCCCCACCCCCCCCCCCCCCCACCCCCCCCCCCCCCCACCCCCCCCCCCCCCCACCCCCCCCCCCCCCCACCCCCCCCCCCCCCCACCCCCCCCCCCCCCCACCCCCCCCCCCCCCCACCCCCCCCCCCCCCCACCCCCCCCCCCCCCCACCCCCCCCCCCCCCCACCCCCCCCCCCCCCCACCCCCCCCCCCCCCCACCCCCCCCCCCCCCCACCCCCCCCCCCCCCCACCCCCCCCCCCCCCCACCCCCCCCCCCCCCCACCCCCCCCCCCCCCCACCCCCCCCCCCCCCCACCCCCCCCCCCCCCCACCCCCCCCCCCCCCCACCCCCCCCCCCCCCCACCCCCCCCCCCCCCCACCCCCCCCCCCCCCCACCCCCCCCCCCCCCCACCCCCCCCCCCCCCCACCCCCCCCCCCCCCCACCCCCCCCCCCCCCCACCCCCCCCCCCCCCCACCCCCCCCCCCCCCCACCCCCCCCCCCCCCCACCCCCCCCCCCCCCCACCCCCCCCCCCCCCCACCCCCCCCCCCCCCCACCCCCCCCCCCCCCCACCCCCCCCCCCCCCCACCCCCCCCCCCCCCCACCCCCCCCCCCCCCCACCCCCCCCCCCCCCCACCCCCCCCCCCCCCCACCCCCCCCCCCCCCCACCCCCCCCCCCCCCCACCCCCCCCCCCCCCCACCCCCCCCCCCCCCCACCCCCCCCCCCCCCCACCCCCCCCCCCCCCCACCCCCCCCCCCCCCCACCCCCCCCCCCCCCCACCCCCCCCCCCCCCCACCCCCCCCCCCCCCCACCCCCCCCCCCCCCCACCCCCCCCCCCCCCCACCCCCCCCCCCCCCCACCCCCCCCCCCCCCCACCCCCCCCCCCCCCCACCCCCCCCCCCCCCCACCCCCCCCCCCCCCCACCCCCCCCCCCCCCCACCCCCCCCCCCCCCCACCCCCCCCCCCCCCCACCCCCCCCCCCCCCCACCCCCCCCCCCCCCCACCCCCCCCCCCCCCCACCCCCCCCCCCCCCCACCCCCCCCCCCCCCCACCCCCCCCCCCCCCCACCCCCCCCCCCCCCCACCCCCCCCCCCCCCCACCCCCCCCCCCCCCCACCCCCCCCCCCCCCCACCCCCCCCCCCCCCCACCCCCCCCCCCCCCCACCCCCCCCCCCCCCCACCCCCCCCCCCCCCCACCCCCCCCCCCCCCCACCCCCCCCCCCCCCCACCCCCCCCCCCCCCCACCCCCCCCCCCCCCCACCCCCCCCCCCCCCCACCCCCCCCCCCCCCCACCCCCCCCCCCCCCCACCCCCCCCCCCCCCCACCCCCCCCCCCCCCCACCCCCCCCCCCCCCCACCCCCCCCCCCCCCCACCCCCCCCCCCCCCCACCCCCCCCCCCCCCCACCCCCCCCCCCCCCCACCCCCCCCCCCCCCCACCCCCCCCCCCCCCCACCCCCCCCCCCCCCCACCCCCCCCCCCCCCCACCCCCCCCCCCCCCCACCCCCCCCCCCCCCCACCCCCCCCCCCCCCCACCCCCCCCCCCCCCCACCCCCCCCCCCCCCCACCCCCCCCCCCCCCCACCCCCCCCCCCCCCCACCCCCCCCCCCCCCCACCCCCCCCCCCCCCCACCCCCCCCCCCCCCCACCCCCCCCCCCCCCCACCCCCCCCCCCCCCCACCCCCCCCCCCCCCCACCCCCCCCCCCCCCCACCCCCCCCCCCCCCCACCCCCCCCCCCCCCCACCCCCCCCCCCCCCCACCCCCCCCCCCCCCCACCCCCCCCCCCCCCCACCCCCCCCCCCCCCCACCCCCCCCCCCCCCCACCCCCCCCCCCCCCCACCCCCCCCCCCCCCCACCCCCCCCCCCCCCCACCCCCCCCCCCCCCCACCCCCCCCCCCCCCCACCCCCCCCCCCCCCCACCCCCCCCCCCCCCCACCCCCCCCCCCCCCCACCCCCCCCCCCCCCCACCCCCCCCCCCCCCCACCCCCCCCCCCCCCCACCCCCCCCCCCCCCCACCCCCCCCCCCCCCCACCCCCCCCCCCCCCCACCCCCCCCCCCCCCCACCCCCCCCCCCCCCCACCCCCCCCCCCCCCCACCCCCCCCCCCCCCCACCCCCCCCCCCCCCCACCCCCCCCCCCCCCCACCCCCCCCCCCCCCCACCCCCCCCCCCCCCCACCCCCCCCCCCCCCCACCCCCCCCCCCCCCCACCCCCCCCCCCCCCCACCCCCCCCCCCCCCCACCCCCCCCCCCCCCCACCCCCCCCCCCCCCCACCCCCCCCCCCCCCCACCCCCCCCCCCCCCCACCCCCCCCCCCCCCCACCCCCCCCCCCCCCCACCCCCCCCCCCCCCCACCCCCCCCCCCCCCCACCCCCCCCCCCCCCCACCCCCCCCCCCCCCCACCCCCCCCCCCCCCCACCCCCCCCCCCCCCCACCCCCCCCCCCCCCCACCCCCCCCCCCCCCCACCCCCCCCCCCCCCCACCCCCCCCCCCCCCCACCCCCCCCCCCCCCCACCCCCCCCCCCCCCCACCCCCCCCCCCCCCCACCCCCCCCCCCCCCCACCCCCCCCCCCCCCCACCCCCCCCCCCCCCCACCCCCCCCCCCCCCCACCCCCCCCCCCCCCCACCCCCCCCCCCCCCCACCCCCCCCCCCCCCCACCCCCCCCCCCCCCCACCCCCCCCCCCCCCCACCCCCCCCCCCCCCCACCCCCCCCCCCCCCCACCCCCCCCCCCCCCCACCCCCCCCCCCCCCCACCCCCCCCCCCCCCCACCCCCCCCCCCCCCCACCCCCCCCCCCCCCCACCCCCCCCCCCCCCCACCCCCCCCCCCCCCCACCCCCCCCCCCCCCCACCCCCCCCCCCCCCCACCCCCCCCCCCCCCCACCCCCCCCCCCCCCCACCCCCCCCCCCCCCCACCCCCCCCCCCCCCCACCCCCCCCCCCCCCCACCCCCCCCCCCCCCCACCCCCCCCCCCCCCCACCCCCCCCCCCCCCCACCCCCCCCCCCCCCCACCCCCCCCCCCCCCCACCCCCCCCCCCCCCCACCCCCCCCCCCCCCCACCCCCCCCCCCCCCCACCCCCCCCCCCCCCCACCCCCCCCCCCCCCCACCCCCCCCCCCCCCCACCCCCCCCCCCCCCCACCCCCCCCCCCCCCCACCCCCCCCCCCCCCCACCCCCCCCCCCCCCCACCCCCCCCCCCCCCCACCCCCCCCCCCCCCCACCCCCCCCCCCCCCCACCCCCCCCCCCCCCCACCCCCCCCCCCCCCCACCCCCCCCCCCCCCCACCCCCCCCCCCCCCCACCCCCCCCCCCCCCCACCCCCCCCCCCCCCCACCCCCCCCCCCCCCCACCCCCCCCCCCCCCCACCCCCCCCCCCCCCCACCCCCCCCCCCCCCCACCCCCCCCCCCCCCCACCCCCCCCCCCCCCCACCCCCCCCCCCCCCCACCCCCCCCCCCCCCCACCCCCCCCCCCCCCCACCCCCCCCCCCCCCCACCCCCCCCCCCCCCCACCCCCCCCCCCCCCCACCCCCCCCCCCCCCCACCCCCCCCCCCCCCCACCCCCCCCCCCCCCCACCCCCCCCCCCCCCCACCCCCCCCCCCCCCCACCCCCCCCCCCCCCCACCCCCCCCCCCCCCCACCCCCCCCCCCCCCCACCCCCCCCCCCCCCCACCCCCCCCCCCCCCCACCCCCCCCCCCCCCCACCCCCCCCCCCCCCCACCCCCCCCCCCCCCCACCCCCCCCCCCCCCCACCCCCCCCCCCCCCCACCCCCCCCCCCCCCCACCCCCCCCCCCCCCCACCCCCCCCCCCCCCCACCCCCCCCCCCCCCCACCCCCCCCCCCCCCCACCCCCCCCCCCCCCCACCCCCCCCCCCCCCCACCCCCCCCCCCCCCCACCCCCCCCCCCCCCCACCCCCCCCCCCCCCCACCCCCCCCCCCCCCCACCCCCCCCCCCCCCCACCCCCCCCCCCCCCCACCCCCCCCCCCCCCCACCCCCCCCCCCCCCCACCCCCCCCCCCCCCCACCCCCCCCCCCCCCCACCCCCCCCCCCCCCCACCCCCCCCCCCCCCCACCCCCCCCCCCCCCCACCCCCCCCCCCCCCCACCCCCCCCCCCCCCCACCCCCCCCCCCCCCCACCCCCCCCCCCCCCCACCCCCCCCCCCCCCCACCCCCCCCCCCCCCCACCCCCCCCCCCCCCCACCCCCCCCCCCCCCCACCCCCCCCCCCCCCCACCCCCCCCCCCCCCCACCCCCCCCCCCCCCCACCCCCCCCCCCCCCCACCCCCCCCCCCCCCCACCCCCCCCCCCCCCCACCCCCCCCCCCCCCCACCCCCCCCCCCCCCCACCCCCCCCCCCCCCCACCCCCCCCCCCCCCCACCCCCCCCCCCCCCCACCCCCCCCCCCCCCCACCCCCCCCCCCCCCCACCCCCCCCCCCCCCCACCCCCCCCCCCCCCCACCCCCCCCCCCCCCCACCCCCCCCCCCCCCCACCCCCCCCCCCCCCCACCCCCCCCCCCCCCCACCCCCCCCCCCCCCCACCCCCCCCCCCCCCCACCCCCCCCCCCCCCCACCCCCCCCCCCCCCCACCCCCCCCCCCCCCCACCCCCCCCCCCCCCCACCCCCCCCCCCCCCCACCCCCCCCCCCCCCCACCCCCCCCCCCCCCCACCCCCCCCCCCCCCCACCCCCCCCCCCCCCCACCCCCCCCCCCCCCCACCCCCCCCCCCCCCCACCCCCCCCCCCCCCCACCCCCCCCCCCCCCCACCCCCCCCCCCCCCCACCCCCCCCCCCCCCCACCCCCCCCCCCCCCCACCCCCCCCCCCCCCCACCCCCCCCCCCCCCCACCCCCCCCCCCCCCCACCCCCCCCCCCCCCCACCCCCCCCCCCCCCCACCCCCCCCCCCCCCCACCCCCCCCCCCCCCCACCCCCCCCCCCCCCCACCCCCCCCCCCCCCCACCCCCCCCCCCCCCCACCCCCCCCCCCCCCCACCCCCCCCCCCCCCCACCCCCCCCCCCCCCCACCCCCCCCCCCCCCCACCCCCCCCCCCCCCCACCCCCCCCCCCCCCCACCCCCCCCCCCCCCCACCCCCCCCCCCCCCCACCCCCCCCCCCCCCCACCCCCCCCCCCCCCCACCCCCCCCCCCCCCCACCCCCCCCCCCCCCCACCCCCCCCCCCCCCCACCCCCCCCCCCCCCCACCCCCCCCCCCCCCCACCCCCCCCCCCCCCCACCCCCCCCCCCCCCCACCCCCCCCCCCCCCCACCCCCCCCCCCCCCCACCCCCCCCCCCCCCCACCCCCCCCCCCCCCCACCCCCCCCCCCCCCCACCCCCCCCCCCCCCCACCCCCCCCCCCCCCCACCCCCCCCCCCCCCCACCCCCCCCCCCCCCCACCCCCCCCCCCCCCCACCCCCCCCCCCCCCCACCCCCCCCCCCCCCCACCCCCCCCCCCCCCCACCCCCCCCCCCCCCCACCCCCCCCCCCCCCCACCCCCCCCCCCCCCCACCCCCCCCCCCCCCCACCCCCCCCCCCCCCCACCCCCCCCCCCCCCCACCCCCCCCCCCCCCCACCCCCCCCCCCCCCCACCCCCCCCCCCCCCCACCCCCCCCCCCCCCCACCCCCCCCCCCCCCCACCCCCCCCCCCCCCCACCCCCCCCCCCCCCCACCCCCCCCCCCCCCCACCCCCCCCCCCCCCCACCCCCCCCCCCCCCCACCCCCCCCCCCCCCCACCCCCCCCCCCCCCCACCCCCCCCCCCCCCCACCCCCCCCCCCCCCCACCCCCCCCCCCCCCCACCCCCCCCCCCCCCCACCCCCCCCCCCCCCCACCCCCCCCCCCCCCCACCCCCCCCCCCCCCCACCCCCCCCCCCCCCCACCCCCCCCCCCCCCCACCCCCCCCCCCCCCCACCCCCCCCCCCCCCCACCCCCCCCCCCCCCCACCCCCCCCCCCCCCCACCCCCCCCCCCCCCCACCCCCCCCCCCCCCCACCCCCCCCCCCCCCCACCCCCCCCCCCCCCCACCCCCCCCCCCCCCCACCCCCCCCCCCCCCCACCCCCCCCCCCCCCCACCCCCCCCCCCCCCCACCCCCCCCCCCCCCCACCCCCCCCCCCCCCCACCCCCCCCCCCCCCCACCCCCCCCCCCCCCCACCCCCCCCCCCCCCCACCCCCCCCCCCCCCCACCCCCCCCCCCCCCCACCCCCCCCCCCCCCCACCCCCCCCCCCCCCCACCCCCCCCCCCCCCCACCCCCCCCCCCCCCCACCCCCCCCCCCCCCCACCCCCCCCCCCCCCCACCCCCCCCCCCCCCCACCCCCCCCCCCCCCCACCCCCCCCCCCCCCCACCCCCCCCCCCCCCCACCCCCCCCCCCCCCCACCCCCCCCCCCCCCCACCCCCCCCCCCCCCCACCCCCCCCCCCCCCCACCCCCCCCCCCCCCCACCCCCCCCCCCCCCCACCCCCCCCCCCCCCCACCCCCCCCCCCCCCCACCCCCCCCCCCCCCCACCCCCCCCCCCCCCCACCCCCCCCCCCCCCCACCCCCCCCCCCCCCCACCCCCCCCCCCCCCCACCCCCCCCCCCCCCCACCCCCCCCCCCCCCCACCCCCCCCCCCCCCCACCCCCCCCCCCCCCCACCCCCCCCCCCCCCCACCCCCCCCCCCCCCCACCCCCCCCCCCCCCCACCCCCCCCCCCCCCCACCCCCCCCCCCCCCCACCCCCCCCCCCCCCCACCCCCCCCCCCCCCCACCCCCCCCCCCCCCCACCCCCCCCCCCCCCCACCCCCCCCCCCCCCCACCCCCCCCCCCCCCCACCCCCCCCCCCCCCCACCCCCCCCCCCCCCCACCCCCCCCCCCCCCCACCCCCCCCCCCCCCCACCCCCCCCCCCCCCCACCCCCCCCCCCCCCCACCCCCCCCCCCCCCCACCCCCCCCCCCCCCCACCCCCCCCCCCCCCCACCCCCCCCCCCCCCCACCCCCCCCCCCCCCCACCCCCCCCCCCCCCCACCCCCCCCCCCCCCCACCCCCCCCCCCCCCCACCCCCCCCCCCCCCCACCCCCCCCCCCCCCCACCCCCCCCCCCCCCCACCCCCCCCCCCCCCCACCCCCCCCCCCCCCCACCCCCCCCCCCCCCCACCCCCCCCCCCCCCCACCCCCCCCCCCCCCCACCCCCCCCCCCCCCCACCCCCCCCCCCCCCCACCCCCCCCCCCCCCCACCCCCCCCCCCCCCCACCCCCCCCCCCCCCCACCCCCCCCCCCCCCCACCCCCCCCCCCCCCCACCCCCCCCCCCCCCCACCCCCCCCCCCCCCCACCCCCCCCCCCCCCCACCCCCCCCCCCCCCCACCCCCCCCCCCCCCCACCCCCCCCCCCCCCCACCCCCCCCCCCCCCCACCCCCCCCCCCCCCCACCCCCCCCCCCCCCCACCCCCCCCCCCCCCCACCCCCCCCCCCCCCCACCCCCCCCCCCCCCCACCCCCCCCCCCCCCCACCCCCCCCCCCCCCCACCCCCCCCCCCCCCCACCCCCCCCCCCCCCCACCCCCCCCCCCCCCCACCCCCCCCCCCCCCCACCCCCCCCCCCCCCCACCCCCCCCCCCCCCCACCCCCCCCCCCCCCCACCCCCCCCCCCCCCCACCCCCCCCCCCCCCCACCCCCCCCCCCCCCCACCCCCCCCCCCCCCCACCCCCCCCCCCCCCCACCCCCCCCCCCCCCCACCCCCCCCCCCCCCCACCCCCCCCCCCCCCCACCCCCCCCCCCCCCCACCCCCCCCCCCCCCCACCCCCCCCCCCCCCCACCCCCCCCCCCCCCCACCCCCCCCCCCCCCCACCCCCCCCCCCCCCCACCCCCCCCCCCCCCCACCCCCCCCCCCCCCCACCCCCCCCCCCCCCCACCCCCCCCCCCCCCCACCCCCCCCCCCCCCCACCCCCCCCCCCCCCCACCCCCCCCCCCCCCCACCCCCCCCCCCCCCCACCCCCCCCCCCCCCCACCCCCCCCCCCCCCCACCCCCCCCCCCCCCCACCCCCCCCCCCCCCCACCCCCCCCCCCCCCCACCCCCCCCCCCCCCCACCCCCCCCCCCCCCCACCCCCCCCCCCCCCCACCCCCCCCCCCCCCCACCCCCCCCCCCCCCCACCCCCCCCCCCCCCCACCCCCCCCCCCCCCCACCCCCCCCCCCCCCCACCCCCCCCCCCCCCCACCCCCCCCCCCCCCCACCCCCCCCCCCCCCCACCCCCCCCCCCCCCCACCCCCCCCCCCCCCCACCCCCCCCCCCCCCCACCCCCCCCCCCCCCCACCCCCCCCCCCCCCCACCCCCCCCCCCCCCCACCCCCCCCCCCCCCCACCCCCCCCCCCCCCCACCCCCCCCCCCCCCCACCCCCCCCCCCCCCCACCCCCCCCCCCCCCCACCCCCCCCCCCCCCCACCCCCCCCCCCCCCCACCCCCCCCCCCCCCCACCCCCCCCCCCCCCCACCCCCCCCCCCCCCCACCCCCCCCCCCCCCCACCCCCCCCCCCCCCCACCCCCCCCCCCCCCCACCCCCCCCCCCCCCCACCCCCCCCCCCCCCCACCCCCCCCCCCCCCCACCCCCCCCCCCCCCCACCCCCCCCCCCCCCCACCCCCCCCCCCCCCCACCCCCCCCCCCCCCCACCCCCCCCCCCCCCCACCCCCCCCCCCCCCCACCCCCCCCCCCCCCCACCCCCCCCCCCCCCCACCCCCCCCCCCCCCCACCCCCCCCCCCCCCCACCCCCCCCCCCCCCCACCCCCCCCCCCCCCCACCCCCCCCCCCCCCCACCCCCCCCCCCCCCCACCCCCCCCCCCCCCCACCCCCCCCCCCCCCCACCCCCCCCCCCCCCCACCCCCCCCCCCCCCCACCCCCCCCCCCCCCCACCCCCCCCCCCCCCCACCCCCCCCCCCCCCCACCCCCCCCCCCCCCCACCCCCCCCCCCCCCCACCCCCCCCCCCCCCCACCCCCCCCCCCCCCCACCCCCCCCCCCCCCCACCCCCCCCCCCCCCCACCCCCCCCCCCCCCCACCCCCCCCCCCCCCCACCCCCCCCCCCCCCCACCCCCCCCCCCCCCCACCCCCCCCCCCCCCCACCCCCCCCCCCCCCCACCCCCCCCCCCCCCCACCCCCCCCCCCCCCCACCCCCCCCCCCCCCCACCCCCCCCCCCCCCCACCCCCCCCCCCCCCCACCCCCCCCCCCCCCCACCCCCCCCCCCCCCCACCCCCCCCCCCCCCCACCCCCCCCCCCCCCCACCCCCCCCCCCCCCCACCCCCCCCCCCCCCCACCCCCCCCCCCCCCCACCCCCCCCCCCCCCCACCCCCCCCCCCCCCCACCCCCCCCCCCCCCCACCCCCCCCCCCCCCCACCCCCCCCCCCCCCCACCCCCCCCCCCCCCCACCCCCCCCCCCCCCCACCCCCCCCCCCCCCCACCCCCCCCCCCCCCCACCCCCCCCCCCCCCCACCCCCCCCCCCCCCCACCCCCCCCCCCCCCCACCCCCCCCCCCCCCCACCCCCCCCCCCCCCCACCCCCCCCCCCCCCCACCCCCCCCCCCCCCCACCCCCCCCCCCCCCCACCCCCCCCCCCCCCCACCCCCCCCCCCCCCCACCCCCCCCCCCCCCCACCCCCCCCCCCCCCCACCCCCCCCCCCCCCCACCCCCCCCCCCCCCCACCCCCCCCCCCCCCCACCCCCCCCCCCCCCCACCCCCCCCCCCCCCCACCCCCCCCCCCCCCCACCCCCCCCCCCCCCCACCCCCCCCCCCCCCCACCCCCCCCCCCCCCCACCCCCCCCCCCCCCCACCCCCCCCCCCCCCCACCCCCCCCCCCCCCCACCCCCCCCCCCCCCCACCCCCCCCCCCCCCCACCCCCCCCCCCCCCCACCCCCCCCCCCCCCCACCCCCCCCCCCCCCCACCCCCCCCCCCCCCCACCCCCCCCCCCCCCCACCCCCCCCCCCCCCCACCCCCCCCCCCCCCCACCCCCCCCCCCCCCCACCCCCCCCCCCCCCCACCCCCCCCCCCCCCCACCCCCCCCCCCCCCCACCCCCCCCCCCCCCCACCCCCCCCCCCCCCCACCCCCCCCCCCCCCCACCCCCCCCCCCCCCCACCCCCCCCCCCCCCCACCCCCCCCCCCCCCCACCCCCCCCCCCCCCCACCCCCCCCCCCCCCCACCCCCCCCCCCCCCCACCCCCCCCCCCCCCCACCCCCCCCCCCCCCCACCCCCCCCCCCCCCCACCCCCCCCCCCCCCCACCCCCCCCCCCCCCCACCCCCCCCCCCCCCCACCCCCCCCCCCCCCCACCCCCCCCCCCCCCCACCCCCCCCCCCCCCCACCCCCCCCCCCCCCCACCCCCCCCCCCCCCCACCCCCCCCCCCCCCCACCCCCCCCCCCCCCCACCCCCCCCCCCCCCCACCCCCCCCCCCCCCCACCCCCCCCCCCCCCCACCCCCCCCCCCCCCCACCCCCCCCCCCCCCCACCCCCCCCCCCCCCCACCCCCCCCCCCCCCCACCCCCCCCCCCCCCCACCCCCCCCCCCCCCCACCCCCCCCCCCCCCCACCCCCCCCCCCCCCCACCCCCCCCCCCCCCCACCCCCCCCCCCCCCCACCCCCCCCCCCCCCCACCCCCCCCCCCCCCCACCCCCCCCCCCCCCCACCCCCCCCCCCCCCCACCCCCCCCCCCCCCCACCCCCCCCCCCCCCCACCCCCCCCCCCCCCCACCCCCCCCCCCCCCCACCCCCCCCCCCCCCCACCCCCCCCCCCCCCCACCCCCCCCCCCCCCCACCCCCCCCCCCCCCCACCCCCCCCCCCCCCCACCCCCCCCCCCCCCCACCCCCCCCCCCCCCCACCCCCCCCCCCCCCCACCCCCCCCCCCCCCCACCCCCCCCCCCCCCCACCCCCCCCCCCCCCCACCCCCCCCCCCCCCCACCCCCCCCCCCCCCCACCCCCCCCCCCCCCCACCCCCCCCCCCCCCCACCCCCCCCCCCCCCCACCCCCCCCCCCCCCCACCCCCCCCCCCCCCCACCCCCCCCCCCCCCCACCCCCCCCCCCCCCCACCCCCCCCCCCCCCCACCCCCCCCCCCCCCCACCCCCCCCCCCCCCCACCCCCCCCCCCCCCCACCCCCCCCCCCCCCCACCCCCCCCCCCCCCCACCCCCCCCCCCCCCCACCCCCCCCCCCCCCCACCCCCCCCCCCCCCCACCCCCCCCCCCCCCCACCCCCCCCCCCCCCCACCCCCCCCCCCCCCCACCCCCCCCCCCCCCCACCCCCCCCCCCCCCCACCCCCCCCCCCCCCCACCCCCCCCCCCCCCCACCCCCCCCCCCCCCCACCCCCCCCCCCCCCCACCCCCCCCCCCCCCCACCCCCCCCCCCCCCCACCCCCCCCCCCCCCCACCCCCCCCCCCCCCCACCCCCCCCCCCCCCCACCCCCCCCCCCCCCCACCCCCCCCCCCCCCCACCCCCCCCCCCCCCCACCCCCCCCCCCCCCCACCCCCCCCCCCCCCCACCCCCCCCCCCCCCCACCCCCCCCCCCCCCCACCCCCCCCCCCCCCCACCCCCCCCCCCCCCCACCCCCCCCCCCCCCCACCCCCCCCCCCCCCCACCCCCCCCCCCCCCCACCCCCCCCCCCCCCCACCCCCCCCCCCCCCCACCCCCCCCCCCCCCCACCCCCCCCCCCCCCCACCCCCCCCCCCCCCCACCCCCCCCCCCCCCCACCCCCCCCCCCCCCCACCCCCCCCCCCCCCCACCCCCCCCCCCCCCCACCCCCCCCCCCCCCCACCCCCCCCCCCCCCCACCCCCCCCCCCCCCCACCCCCCCCCCCCCCCACCCCCCCCCCCCCCCACCCCCCCCCCCCCCCACCCCCCCCCCCCCCCACCCCCCCCCCCCCCCACCCCCCCCCCCCCCCACCCCCCCCCCCCCCCACCCCCCCCCCCCCCCACCCCCCCCCCCCCCCACCCCCCCCCCCCCCCACCCCCCCCCCCCCCCACCCCCCCCCCCCCCCACCCCCCCCCCCCCCCACCCCCCCCCCCCCCCACCCCCCCCCCCCCCCACCCCCCCCCCCCCCCACCCCCCCCCCCCCCCACCCCCCCCCCCCCCCACCCCCCCCCCCCCCCACCCCCCCCCCCCCCCACCCCCCCCCCCCCCCACCCCCCCCCCCCCCCACCCCCCCCCCCCCCCACCCCCCCCCCCCCCCACCCCCCCCCCCCCCCACCCCCCCCCCCCCCCACCCCCCCCCCCCCCCACCCCCCCCCCCCCCCACCCCCCCCCCCCCCCACCCCCCCCCCCCCCCACCCCCCCCCCCCCCCACCCCCCCCCCCCCCCACCCCCCCCCCCCCCCACCCCCCCCCCCCCCCACCCCCCCCCCCCCCCACCCCCCCCCCCCCCCACCCCCCCCCCCCCCCACCCCCCCCCCCCCCCACCCCCCCCCCCCCCCACCCCCCCCCCCCCCCACCCCCCCCCCCCCCCACCCCCCCCCCCCCCCACCCCCCCCCCCCCCCACCCCCCCCCCCCCCCACCCCCCCCCCCCCCCACCCCCCCCCCCCCCCACCCCCCCCCCCCCCCACCCCCCCCCCCCCCCACCCCCCCCCCCCCCCACCCCCCCCCCCCCCCACCCCCCCCCCCCCCCACCCCCCCCCCCCCCCACCCCCCCCCCCCCCCACCCCCCCCCCCCCCCACCCCCCCCCCCCCCCACCCCCCCCCCCCCCCACCCCCCCCCCCCCCCACCCCCCCCCCCCCCCACCCCCCCCCCCCCCCACCCCCCCCCCCCCCCACCCCCCCCCCCCCCCACCCCCCCCCCCCCCCACCCCCCCCCCCCCCCACCCCCCCCCCCCCCCACCCCCCCCCCCCCCCACCCCCCCCCCCCCCCACCCCCCCCCCCCCCCACCCCCCCCCCCCCCCACCCCCCCCCCCCCCCACCCCCCCCCCCCCCCACCCCCCCCCCCCCCCACCCCCCCCCCCCCCCACCCCCCCCCCCCCCCACCCCCCCCCCCCCCCACCCCCCCCCCCCCCCACCCCCCCCCCCCCCCACCCCCCCCCCCCCCCACCCCCCCCCCCCCCCACCCCCCCCCCCCCCCACCCCCCCCCCCCCCCACCCCCCCCCCCCCCCACCCCCCCCCCCCCCCACCCCCCCCCCCCCCCACCCCCCCCCCCCCCCACCCCCCCCCCCCCCCACCCCCCCCCCCCCCCACCCCCCCCCCCCCCCACCCCCCCCCCCCCCCACCCCCCCCCCCCCCCACCCCCCCCCCCCCCCACCCCCCCCCCCCCCCACCCCCCCCCCCCCCCACCCCCCCCCCCCCCCACCCCCCCCCCCCCCCACCCCCCCCCCCCCCCACCCCCCCCCCCCCCCACCCCCCCCCCCCCCCACCCCCCCCCCCCCCCACCCCCCCCCCCCCCCACCCCCCCCCCCCCCCACCCCCCCCCCCCCCCACCCCCCCCCCCCCCCACCCCCCCCCCCCCCCACCCCCCCCCCCCCCCACCCCCCCCCCCCCCCACCCCCCCCCCCCCCCACCCCCCCCCCCCCCCACCCCCCCCCCCCCCCACCCCCCCCCCCCCCCACCCCCCCCCCCCCCCACCCCCCCCCCCCCCCACCCCCCCCCCCCCCCACCCCCCCCCCCCCCCACCCCCCCCCCCCCCCACCCCCCCCCCCCCCCACCCCCCCCCCCCCCCACCCCCCCCCCCCCCCACCCCCCCCCCCCCCCACCCCCCCCCCCCCCCACCCCCCCCCCCCCCCACCCCCCCCCCCCCCCACCCCCCCCCCCCCCCACCCCCCCCCCCCCCCACCCCCCCCCCCCCCCACCCCCCCCCCCCCCCACCCCCCCCCCCCCCCACCCCCCCCCCCCCCCACCCCCCCCCCCCCCCACCCCCCCCCCCCCCCACCCCCCCCCCCCCCCACCCCCCCCCCCCCCCACCCCCCCCCCCCCCCACCCCCCCCCCCCCCCACCCCCCCCCCCCCCCACCCCCCCCCCCCCCCACCCCCCCCCCCCCCCACCCCCCCCCCCCCCCACCCCCCCCCCCCCCCACCCCCCCCCCCCCCCACCCCCCCCCCCCCCCACCCCCCCCCCCCCCCACCCCCCCCCCCCCCCACCCCCCCCCCCCCCCACCCCCCCCCCCCCCCACCCCCCCCCCCCCCCACCCCCCCCCCCCCCCACCCCCCCCCCCCCCCACCCCCCCCCCCCCCCACCCCCCCCCCCCCCCACCCCCCCCCCCCCCCACCCCCCCCCCCCCCCACCCCCCCCCCCCCCCACCCCCCCCCCCCCCCACCCCCCCCCCCCCCCACCCCCCCCCCCCCCCACCCCCCCCCCCCCCCACCCCCCCCCCCCCCCACCCCCCCCCCCCCCCACCCCCCCCCCCCCCCACCCCCCCCCCCCCCCACCCCCCCCCCCCCCCACCCCCCCCCCCCCCCACCCCCCCCCCCCCCCACCCCCCCCCCCCCCCACCCCCCCCCCCCCCCACCCCCCCCCCCCCCCACCCCCCCCCCCCCCCACCCCCCCCCCCCCCCACCCCCCCCCCCCCCCACCCCCCCCCCCCCCCACCCCCCCCCCCCCCCACCCCCCCCCCCCCCCACCCCCCCCCCCCCCCACCCCCCCCCCCCCCCACCCCCCCCCCCCCCCACCCCCCCCCCCCCCCACCCCCCCCCCCCCCCACCCCCCCCCCCCCCCACCCCCCCCCCCCCCCACCCCCCCCCCCCCCCACCCCCCCCCCCCCCCACCCCCCCCCCCCCCCACCCCCCCCCCCCCCCACCCCCCCCCCCCCCCACCCCCCCCCCCCCCCACCCCCCCCCCCCCCCACCCCCCCCCCCCCCCACCCCCCCCCCCCCCCACCCCCCCCCCCCCCCACCCCCCCCCCCCCCCACCCCCCCCCCCCCCCACCCCCCCCCCCCCCCACCCCCCCCCCCCCCCACCCCCCCCCCCCCCCACCCCCCCCCCCCCCCACCCCCCCCCCCCCCCACCCCCCCCCCCCCCCACCCCCCCCCCCCCCCACCCCCCCCCCCCCCCACCCCCCCCCCCCCCCACCCCCCCCCCCCCCCACCCCCCCCCCCCCCCACCCCCCCCCCCCCCCACCCCCCCCCCCCCCCACCCCCCCCCCCCCCCACCCCCCCCCCCCCCCACCCCCCCCCCCCCCCACCCCCCCCCCCCCCCACCCCCCCCCCCCCCCACCCCCCCCCCCCCCCACCCCCCCCCCCCCCCACCCCCCCCCCCCCCCACCCCCCCCCCCCCCCACCCCCCCCCCCCCCCACCCCCCCCCCCCCCCACCCCCCCCCCCCCCCACCCCCCCCCCCCCCCACCCCCCCCCCCCCCCACCCCCCCCCCCCCCCACCCCCCCCCCCCCCCACCCCCCCCCCCCCCCACCCCCCCCCCCCCCCACCCCCCCCCCCCCCCACCCCCCCCCCCCCCCACCCCCCCCCCCCCCCACCCCCCCCCCCCCCCACCCCCCCCCCCCCCCACCCCCCCCCCCCCCCACCCCCCCCCCCCCCCACCCCCCCCCCCCCCCACCCCCCCCCCCCCCCACCCCCCCCCCCCCCCACCCCCCCCCCCCCCCACCCCCCCCCCCCCCCACCCCCCCCCCCCCCCACCCCCCCCCCCCCCCACCCCCCCCCCCCCCCACCCCCCCCCCCCCCCACCCCCCCCCCCCCCCACCCCCCCCCCCCCCCACCCCCCCCCCCCCCCACCCCCCCCCCCCCCCACCCCCCCCCCCCCCCACCCCCCCCCCCCCCCACCCCCCCCCCCCCCCACCCCCCCCCCCCCCCACCCCCCCCCCCCCCCACCCCCCCCCCCCCCCACCCCCCCCCCCCCCCACCCCCCCCCCCCCCCACCCCCCCCCCCCCCCACCCCCCCCCCCCCCCACCCCCCCCCCCCCCCACCCCCCCCCCCCCCCACCCCCCCCCCCCCCCACCCCCCCCCCCCCCCACCCCCCCCCCCCCCCACCCCCCCCCCCCCCCACCCCCCCCCCCCCCCACCCCCCCCCCCCCCCACCCCCCCCCCCCCCCACCCCCCCCCCCCCCCACCCCCCCCCCCCCCCACCCCCCCCCCCCCCCACCCCCCCCCCCCCCCACCCCCCCCCCCCCCCACCCCCCCCCCCCCCCACCCCCCCCCCCCCCCACCCCCCCCCCCCCCCACCCCCCCCCCCCCCCACCCCCCCCCCCCCCCACCCCCCCCCCCCCCCACCCCCCCCCCCCCCCACCCCCCCCCCCCCCCACCCCCCCCCCCCCCCACCCCCCCCCCCCCCCACCCCCCCCCCCCCCCACCCCCCCCCCCCCCCACCCCCCCCCCCCCCCACCCCCCCCCCCCCCCACCCCCCCCCCCCCCCACCCCCCCCCCCCCCCACCCCCCCCCCCCCCCACCCCCCCCCCCCCCCACCCCCCCCCCCCCCCACCCCCCCCCCCCCCCACCCCCCCCCCCCCCCACCCCCCCCCCCCCCCACCCCCCCCCCCCCCCACCCCCCCCCCCCCCCACCCCCCCCCCCCCCCACCCCCCCCCCCCCCCACCCCCCCCCCCCCCCACCCCCCCCCCCCCCCACCCCCCCCCCCCCCCACCCCCCCCCCCCCCCACCCCCCCCCCCCCCCACCCCCCCCCCCCCCCACCCCCCCCCCCCCCCACCCCCCCCCCCCCCCACCCCCCCCCCCCCCCACCCCCCCCCCCCCCCACCCCCCCCCCCCCCCACCCCCCCCCCCCCCCACCCCCCCCCCCCCCCACCCCCCCCCCCCCCCACCCCCCCCCCCCCCCACCCCCCCCCCCCCCCACCCCCCCCCCCCCCCACCCCCCCCCCCCCCCACCCCCCCCCCCCCCCACCCCCCCCCCCCCCCACCCCCCCCCCCCCCCACCCCCCCCCCCCCCCACCCCCCCCCCCCCCCACCCCCCCCCCCCCCCACCCCCCCCCCCCCCCACCCCCCCCCCCCCCCACCCCCCCCCCCCCCCACCCCCCCCCCCCCCCACCCCCCCCCCCCCCCACCCCCCCCCCCCCCCACCCCCCCCCCCCCCCACCCCCCCCCCCCCCCACCCCCCCCCCCCCCCACCCCCCCCCCCCCCCACCCCCCCCCCCCCCCACCCCCCCCCCCCCCCACCCCCCCCCCCCCCCACCCCCCCCCCCCCCCACCCCCCCCCCCCCCCACCCCCCCCCCCCCCCACCCCCCCCCCCCCCCACCCCCCCCCCCCCCCACCCCCCCCCCCCCCCACCCCCCCCCCCCCCCACCCCCCCCCCCCCCCACCCCCCCCCCCCCCCACCCCCCCCCCCCCCCACCCCCCCCCCCCCCCACCCCCCCCCCCCCCCACCCCCCCCCCCCCCCACCCCCCCCCCCCCCCACCCCCCCCCCCCCCCACCCCCCCCCCCCCCCACCCCCCCCCCCCCCCACCCCCCCCCCCCCCCACCCCCCCCCCCCCCCACCCCCCCCCCCCCCCACCCCCCCCCCCCCCCACCCCCCCCCCCCCCCACCCCCCCCCCCCCCCACCCCCCCCCCCCCCCACCCCCCCCCCCCCCCACCCCCCCCCCCCCCCACCCCCCCCCCCCCCCACCCCCCCCCCCCCCCACCCCCCCCCCCCCCCACCCCCCCCCCCCCCCACCCCCCCCCCCCCCCACCCCCCCCCCCCCCCACCCCCCCCCCCCCCCACCCCCCCCCCCCCCCACCCCCCCCCCCCCCCACCCCCCCCCCCCCCCACCCCCCCCCCCCCCCACCCCCCCCCCCCCCCACCCCCCCCCCCCCCCACCCCCCCCCCCCCCCACCCCCCCCCCCCCCCACCCCCCCCCCCCCCCACCCCCCCCCCCCCCCACCCCCCCCCCCCCCCACCCCCCCCCCCCCCCACCCCCCCCCCCCCCCACCCCCCCCCCCCCCCACCCCCCCCCCCCCCCACCCCCCCCCCCCCCCACCCCCCCCCCCCCCCACCCCCCCCCCCCCCCACCCCCCCCCCCCCCCACCCCCCCCCCCCCCCACCCCCCCCCCCCCCCACCCCCCCCCCCCCCCACCCCCCCCCCCCCCCACCCCCCCCCCCCCCCACCCCCCCCCCCCCCCACCCCCCCCCCCCCCCACCCCCCCCCCCCCCCACCCCCCCCCCCCCCCACCCCCCCCCCCCCCCACCCCCCCCCCCCCCCACCCCCCCCCCCCCCCACCCCCCCCCCCCCCCACCCCCCCCCCCCCCCACCCCCCCCCCCCCCCACCCCCCCCCCCCCCCACCCCCCCCCCCCCCCACCCCCCCCCCCCCCCACCCCCCCCCCCCCCCACCCCCCCCCCCCCCCACCCCCCCCCCCCCCCACCCCCCCCCCCCCCCACCCCCCCCCCCCCCCACCCCCCCCCCCCCCCACCCCCCCCCCCCCCCACCCCCCCCCCCCCCCACCCCCCCCCCCCCCCACCCCCCCCCCCCCCCACCCCCCCCCCCCCCCACCCCCCCCCCCCCCCACCCCCCCCCCCCCCCACCCCCCCCCCCCCCCACCCCCCCCCCCCCCCACCCCCCCCCCCCCCCACCCCCCCCCCCCCCCACCCCCCCCCCCCCCCACCCCCCCCCCCCCCCACCCCCCCCCCCCCCCACCCCCCCCCCCCCCCACCCCCCCCCCCCCCCACCCCCCCCCCCCCCCACCCCCCCCCCCCCCCACCCCCCCCCCCCCCCACCCCCCCCCCCCCCCACCCCCCCCCCCCCCCACCCCCCCCCCCCCCCACCCCCCCCCCCCCCCACCCCCCCCCCCCCCCACCCCCCCCCCCCCCCACCCCCCCCCCCCCCCACCCCCCCCCCCCCCCACCCCCCCCCCCCCCCACCCCCCCCCCCCCCCACCCCCCCCCCCCCCCACCCCCCCCCCCCCCCACCCCCCCCCCCCCCCACCCCCCCCCCCCCCCACCCCCCCCCCCCCCCACCCCCCCCCCCCCCCACCCCCCCCCCCCCCCACCCCCCCCCCCCCCCACCCCCCCCCCCCCCCACCCCCCCCCCCCCCCACCCCCCCCCCCCCCCACCCCCCCCCCCCCCCACCCCCCCCCCCCCCCACCCCCCCCCCCCCCCACCCCCCCCCCCCCCCACCCCCCCCCCCCCCCACCCCCCCCCCCCCCCACCCCCCCCCCCCCCCACCCCCCCCCCCCCCCACCCCCCCCCCCCCCCACCCCCCCCCCCCCCCACCCCCCCCCCCCCCCACCCCCCCCCCCCCCCACCCCCCCCCCCCCCCACCCCCCCCCCCCCCCACCCCCCCCCCCCCCCACCCCCCCCCCCCCCCACCCCCCCCCCCCCCCACCCCCCCCCCCCCCCACCCCCCCCCCCCCCCACCCCCCCCCCCCCCCACCCCCCCCCCCCCCCACCCCCCCCCCCCCCCACCCCCCCCCCCCCCCACCCCCCCCCCCCCCCACCCCCCCCCCCCCCCACCCCCCCCCCCCCCCACCCCCCCCCCCCCCCACCCCCCCCCCCCCCCACCCCCCCCCCCCCCCACCCCCCCCCCCCCCCACCCCCCCCCCCCCCCACCCCCCCCCCCCCCCACCCCCCCCCCCCCCCACCCCCCCCCCCCCCCACCCCCCCCCCCCCCCACCCCCCCCCCCCCCCACCCCCCCCCCCCCCCACCCCCCCCCCCCCCCACCCCCCCCCCCCCCCACCCCCCCCCCCCCCCACCCCCCCCCCCCCCCACCCCCCCCCCCCCCCACCCCCCCCCCCCCCCACCCCCCCCCCCCCCCACCCCCCCCCCCCCCCACCCCCCCCCCCCCCCACCCCCCCCCCCCCCCACCCCCCCCCCCCCCCACCCCCCCCCCCCCCCACCCCCCCCCCCCCCCACCCCCCCCCCCCCCCACCCCCCCCCCCCCCCACCCCCCCCCCCCCCCACCCCCCCCCCCCCCCACCCCCCCCCCCCCCCACCCCCCCCCCCCCCCACCCCCCCCCCCCCCCACCCCCCCCCCCCCCCACCCCCCCCCCCCCCCACCCCCCCCCCCCCCCACCCCCCCCCCCCCCCACCCCCCCCCCCCCCCACCCCCCCCCCCCCCCACCCCCCCCCCCCCCCACCCCCCCCCCCCCCCACCCCCCCCCCCCCCCACCCCCCCCCCCCCCCACCCCCCCCCCCCCCCACCCCCCCCCCCCCCCACCCCCCCCCCCCCCCACCCCCCCCCCCCCCCACCCCCCCCCCCCCCCACCCCCCCCCCCCCCCACCCCCCCCCCCCCCCACCCCCCCCCCCCCCCACCCCCCCCCCCCCCCACCCCCCCCCCCCCCCACCCCCCCCCCCCCCCACCCCCCCCCCCCCCCACCCCCCCCCCCCCCCACCCCCCCCCCCCCCCACCCCCCCCCCCCCCCACCCCCCCCCCCCCCCACCCCCCCCCCCCCCCACCCCCCCCCCCCCCCACCCCCCCCCCCCCCCACCCCCCCCCCCCCCCACCCCCCCCCCCCCCCACCCCCCCCCCCCCCCACCCCCCCCCCCCCCCACCCCCCCCCCCCCCCACCCCCCCCCCCCCCCACCCCCCCCCCCCCCCACCCCCCCCCCCCCCCACCCCCCCCCCCCCCCACCCCCCCCCCCCCCCACCCCCCCCCCCCCCCACCCCCCCCCCCCCCCACCCCCCCCCCCCCCCACCCCCCCCCCCCCCCACCCCCCCCCCCCCCCACCCCCCCCCCCCCCCACCCCCCCCCCCCCCCACCCCCCCCCCCCCCCACCCCCCCCCCCCCCCACCCCCCCCCCCCCCCACCCCCCCCCCCCCCCACCCCCCCCCCCCCCCACCCCCCCCCCCCCCCACCCCCCCCCCCCCCCACCCCCCCCCCCCCCCACCCCCCCCCCCCCCCACCCCCCCCCCCCCCCACCCCCCCCCCCCCCCACCCCCCCCCCCCCCCACCCCCCCCCCCCCCCACCCCCCCCCCCCCCCACCCCCCCCCCCCCCCACCCCCCCCCCCCCCCACCCCCCCCCCCCCCCACCCCCCCCCCCCCCCACCCCCCCCCCCCCCCACCCCCCCCCCCCCCCACCCCCCCCCCCCCCCACCCCCCCCCCCCCCCACCCCCCCCCCCCCCCACCCCCCCCCCCCCCCACCCCCCCCCATTTATCTTCACCAGTTTCTCGATATATATTAATACAGTTGTCCAAAAATTTTTTACTTCTGAACATTCTATCCACATATGGCTATAACATGCCTCTTGGTCTCCACAGTTGCCAGCATTTTTTGAACCCTAAGTCCTTTTATCATGTAGGCCATTTAGTTGTTTTTGGTGTTCTATACCATTTTAATATCACTTTTCTTTCCTAACTCCATATATTTCTCCAATCTTTTATATTTTTCCAACTGTCTATGTAATTTTTCAATATTTCCAGTATCTAGAGATCCTGGGTCCTTCTCCACATTTTTGAACTTCAGTGTTCTTATCATGAAATCCTTATCATCTACCATGCATGATTTGTATATGTGCCCCAAAATTTTCCCTTTATATTTTCCATATAATTCCAAACTTGTTTAGACATTATACATTCTCCTTTTATCCATTGAAGCCTTGAAATCCTTTCCCAAATGCCTCATCCAAAACCAACCAGTTCTCATTTCCCCCTACATCTATAAAATTTTTGTAGGTGTTATAATTTCTCCTCCTTCCCTGATTAAATTTGCCACAGTTTGAATTCCTTTTCTTTTCAATATTTTTATAACTTTTTTTGTCCTTCTTTGCCAACCACACTCCCCAAAGGTTGCCACATCAGGGTGCCAGGCATCCAAGTTTACCTCTCCATTTTTCCCATATATCTAGTAAGACCTTTCTTGGTCCTATTGCTTTGATTTCCTTTATTCAACTCTATATTGAAGATACCGTAATGCAACCCAACTCCTTCATTTATTTCATTTTCAAGACTTAATCCATTTTTTTACGACATTATCCTGGATTTTATACTCATCAGACTCTTAATCTGGAGCCTCATAGTATTTCATTGCATTTTTGGGATCCACAACCTGAGGAGAATTTTTTTTTTGACATATATATAATCTTATTCATGATTCTTGTTTTTTTATTATTAAACACCCAAGCTTTCAGCTTTCTATCCCATTCCTCAAATTGTTTCCTCTTAATTTCCAATGGAAGAGTTCGAAATAAATAGAACATTTTCGGCATTATACACATTTTTAATGCTTTGATTTTCCCTGTGATCGATAAGGTCTTCTTATCCCATTCTTTTATTTGTTTTAATATTTTTTTCCACCTTACTTCATAGTTATATTTAAACATCTTCTCCTTTCTCTGTGTTATTATGATACCCAAATATTTAATCTTCTTTTTGAGTAATCCTCTCTCTATATTTTTTTTATTGCATTTTTATGGAAATTGATCTAACCTATAGTATTGATTAGTATAAACCATTGATTAGTATAAACCATATAAATTGATTAGTATAAATTGATACAAACCGTATAAATTGATTAGTATAAACCATTTATAGATCGTGGGGAAGGTTATACCTTTTTAGTAAACAGGCTGTGAAGAAGGAATGGATAGAAAATAGAAATAGAAAACAGTTCCGGTTTTAAGTGTAGTCGTACTATATTTGTTTATAATCCTGTTTATAATTGAATGATCAAAATTTTTAATTTATGTTATATTTTTATAAATGAAGTGTGATGTTAGAATGTAAAACTACTCATAGATGGCACGTTCAATTATTTTAAATTTAATAATGGTACATACCCACGCTTTTATACCTTATGCCAATGAACGCCTATTGTGATTGTGACTGTGATCATTACATATACCTCAATTTTTTAATCCATTATTTCTTTATTAAAAGTATTATGAGGAGAGGCTGCAGCGTTTGGGACTCTTTAGTTTGGAGAGGAGACGTCTGAGGGGGGATATGATTGAAGTCTATAAAAGTATGCATGGGGTAGAAAATGTTGACAGGGAGAAATTTTTCTCTCTTTCTCACAATACTAGAACCAGGGGGCATACATTGAAAATGCTGGGGGGAAGAATTAGGACTAATAAAAGGAAACACTTCTTCACGCAACATGTAATTGGTGTTTGGAATATGCTACCACAGGAAGTGGTGATGGCCACTAAACTGGATAAATTTTAAAAGGGCTTGGACAGATTTATGGAGAAGTCAATCTGTGCCTACCAGTCTTGATCCTCCTTGATATCCGATTGCAAATGCCTTAGCAGACCAGGTAATCGGGAGCAGCAGCAGCAGAAGGCCATTGCTTTCACATCCTGCAGGTGAGCTCCCAAAGGCACCTGGTGGGCCACTGCGAGTTGCAGAGTGCTGGACTAGATGGACTCTGGTCTGATCCAGCAGGCTTGTTCTTATGTTCTTATGTAACTCAAGCGCCAGCTGGGAATCTGCAGAGGAAGCCTGTCCTCTCCTGTATGAGGGCCCAGGAAGGTCATGAAGGGCTGGAATGGTAAGAATCAGTGTCTTCAATTCGACCCTAACACCATGTGAGAACAAATGGGCTGCAGCATTGTGTACCAGCTGCAGTTTCCAGACTGTCTCCAAGGGCAGCCCCATGTAGAGCATGGGGTGGGTTCATCAGAAAAAAGGATCAGTCATCAATAAGGAGTGTCTGAGCCAAATGCTATTAGGGAGATTGCAGCAGAGAATGAAGACTGGTTAGCGAAGACTGGTATTTACTATGATTTCTCCCATGTGATTTCTTTGATGATAAATAAGGTATGAAAGCCCGCTCAAACCATTTCCACACTTCAGGCACTTGTTTGGTTTCTCCCGTGTCAATACTTCGATGGGAAGTAAGATTTACTATACAGAAAAAACAATGCGTCGCACCCAGGCTGTGGCAATGAAAGTAGAAGAATCAAATCAATCTTAGGACTTGAATCCTTATACAGTTTTATATAACGTCATGAAAAGTAATGTTGCCACATATACATTCAAATAACATGTGGATAATTACATGAAAGACTGATATCCAACCAATTGAGTAACCACGGTTCCATGCTGCAGCCCGTTTCCCATGGGCTCTTAGATACAGTGACAAGATGCCGAAATGAAAAGATGATGGAACAGCGTTTTCGAAAAGTCTTCCTCAGAACTTTGTATTTTTATATGGATTTGTCTTTGGCCTTATCCATGGGGTTTTTTTACTCTCCTATGGAGTTGACTCATCCCTGAAGGCTACTGACCATTTCTAAATGGATTTAGTCTCTGACTGAAGTACCTTCCACACCACAGGCATTTGTATTTTGATGAAAAGAACTTTGAATACTTTCATGGAGAGTAAGATCTAATCTCCAACTGAAGTCTTTTCCAGACATCAGGCATTTATATGGCGTCTATCGTGTGTGGATTCTTTGATGTGAAGTGAGGCTTCCATTCCGACTGAACCCTTTTCCACATTCCAGGCATTGGTATGGTTTCTTCCCTGAATGGATTCTAAGATGGGAGCTTAGGTATCCACTCTTACGGAAACTTTTTACACAGCTGACACATTTCTATGGTTTCTCCTGAGTCAGTTCTCTGATGTGAAGTAAGACGTGCTATGACTGAAGGCTTTTCCACACTCCAGGCATTTGCATGACTTCGCTCCGTGTGTATACCTTGATGGGAAGTAAGATGTCCACTCTTATGGAAGCTTTTTCCACAGTCAAGGCATTTGTATGGTTTCTCCCCTGTGTGAATTCTTTGATGAAAAGTAAGACTTTTGCAGTGACTAACGGCTTTCCCACACTCCAGGCATTTGTATGCTTTCTCCAATGTGTGAAGTATTTGATGGGAAGTAAGGCTGTCACTCCTAATGACTCCTATTCCAAACTCCAGGCATGTGTATGGTTTCTCCCCTGTGTGAATTATTTGATGGGAAATAAGGTTTCCACTCACAGTGAATCACTTTCCACACTCCAAGCATTTATATGGTTTATTCTCTGTGTGAATTCTTTGATGGGAAGTAAGGCTGTCATTCCTATTGAACCCTTTTCCACCCTCCAGGCATTTCTATGGTTTCTCAACTGTGTGGATTATTTGATGGGAAGTAAGGCTTCTACTCACAGTGAATCCTTTTCCTCACTCCAGGTATTTGTATGGTTTCTCCACTGTGTTATTTGATGGTAAGTAAGGCTGTCACTCCTATTGAATCCTTTTAAGAACATAAGAACAAGAAAAATTTCTCTCTGTCGACATTTTCTACCCCATGCATAATTTTATAATTTTATAGAGTCCCAAACGCTGCAGCCTCTCCTCATAAGGAAGGTGCTCCTATCCTTCAATCATCCTCATTGCCCTTCTCTGCACTTTTTCTATCTCTTCGATATCCTTTTTGAGATGTGGCGACCAGAACTGAACACAGGACTCCAAGTGCGGTCGCACCACGGCTTTATATAAGGGCATGACAATCCTTGCAGTTTTATTATCAACTCCTTTCCTAATTATCCCCAGCATAGTTTGCCTTTTTCACAGCTGCCATGCACTGAGTTGACATTCCCATGGAACTATCAACTAAGACGCCCAAATCCCTTTCCTGATCTGTGACTGATAGCACTGATCCCTGTAGCGTGTATGAGAAGTTTGGATTTTTTGCCCCTATGTACATCACTTTACATTTTGCTACATTGAACTGCATTTGTCGTTTCTTAGCCCAATCACCTAATTTATCAAGGTCCACTTGGAGCTCTTCGGAATCCTTTGTGGTTCTCACCACCCTACATAATTTCCACACTCCTGGCATTTGTATGGTTTCTCCCCTGTGTGAATACCTTGATGGGAAGTAAGGCTGTCACTCCTATTGAATCCTTTTCCACACTACATGCATTTGTATGCTTCTCCCCTGTGTAAATTCTTTGATGGGAATTAATGTTGTCACACCTATTGAATCCTTTTCCACACTCTAGGCATTTGTGTGCTTTCCCCTCTGTGTGAATTCTTTGATGAAAACTAAGACTTTTGCAGTGACTGAAAGCTTTTCCACACTACAGGCATTTGCATGGTTTCTCCCGTGTGTCAATTCTTTGATGAGAAGTAAGGCTATCACTCCTATTGAACTCTTTTCCACACTCCAGGCATTTGTATGGTTTCTCCCCTGTGTGAATTCTTTGATGGGAAGTAAGGCTGTCACTCTGAATGAAGCCTTTTCCACACACCAGGCATTTGTATGGTTTCTCCCCTGTGTGAATACCTTGATGGGAAGTAAGATGTCCACTCTGACGGAAGCTTTTTGCACAGACCAGGCATTTGTATGGTTTCTCTCCTGTGTGAGTTCTTTGGTGACAAGCAAGACTTTTGCTGTGACTGAAAGCTTTTCCACACTCCAGGCATTTGTATGGTTTTTCCCCTGTGTGAATTCTTTGATGAGAAGCAAGGCTGTCATGCCTATTGAATCCTTTTCCACACTCCAGGCATTTGTATGGTTTTTCCCCTGTGTGAATTCTTTGGTGAGAAGTAAGACTTTTGCAATGACTGAAGGCTTTTCCACACTCCAGGCATTTATATGGTTTCTCTCCTGTGTGAATTCTTTGATGGGAAGTAAGGTTGTCACTCCTATTGAATCCTTTTCCACATTCCAGGCATTTGTATGGCTTCTCCCCTGTGTGAATTCTTTGGTGAGAAGTAAGAGTTTTGCAGTGACTGAAGGCTTTTCCACACTCCAGGCATTTATATGGTTTCTCTCCTGTGTGAATTCTTTGATGGGAAGTAAGGCTGTCACGCCTATTGAATCCTTTTCCACACTTTAGGCATTTGTATGGTTTCTCCCCTGTGTGAATTCTTCGATGGGAAGTAAGGTTGTCAATCCTATTGAACTCTTTTCCACACTCCAGGCATTTGAATGGTGCCTCCCCTGTGTGAATTCTTTGATGAGAAGCAAAGCTGTCACTCCTATTGAATACTTTTCCACACTCCAGGCATTTGTTTGGCTTCTCCCCTGTGTGAATTCTTTGATGGGAAGTAAGCTCTCCACTGAGTCTGAAGGCTTTTCCACACTCCAGGCATTTGTATGGTTTTTCCCCTGTGTGAATTCTTTGATGAGAAGCAAGGCTGTCACACCTATTGAATGCTTTTCCACACTCCAGGCATTTGTATGGTTTTTCCCCTGTGTGAATTATTTGGTGAGAAGTAAGAGTTTTGCAGTGACTGAAGGCTTTTCCACACTCCAGGCATTTATATGGTTTCTCTCCTGTGTGAATTCTGAGATGGGAAGTAAGGCTGTCACTCCTATTGAATCCTTTTCCACACTCCAGGCATTTGTGTGGTTTCTCCCCTGTGTGAATTCTTTGATGGGAAGTAAGGCTGTCACTCCTATTGAACTCTTTTCCACACTCCAGGCATTTGTATGGTTTCTCCCCTGTGTGAATACCTTGATGGGAAGTAAGATGTCCACTCTGACGGAAGCTTTTTCCACAAACCAGGCATTTGTATGGCTTCTCTCCTGTGTGAATTCTTTGATGGGAAGTAAGCTCACCACTGAGTCTGAAGGCTTTTCCACACTCCAGGCATTTATATGGTTTCTCCCCTGTGTGAATTCTTTGATGGTAAGTAAGGCTATCACTCTGAATGAAGCCTTTTCTAGAGACCAAGCATTTGTATGGTTTCCCTCTTATGTGAATTCTTTGATGGGATGTAAGGGTTCCACTCTGAATGAAGCCTTTTCCACACACCAGGCATTTGTATGGTTTCTCCCCTGTGTGAATACCTTGATGGGAAGTAAGATGTCCACTCTGACGGAAGCTTTTTTCACAGACCAGGCACTTGTATGGTTTCTCTCCTGTGTGAGTTCTTTGGTGACAAGCAAGACTTTTGCTGTGAGTGAAGTCTTTTCCACACTCCAGACATTTATGTGGTTTTTCCCCTGTGTGAATTCTTTGATGAGAAGTTAGGCTTTCACTCCTATTGAAACCTTTTCCACATTTCATTCTTCGGTGGGAAGTGAGGTGTGCCTTCTTGCGGAAGCCTTTTCCACACTCCAGGCATTTGTATAGTTTCTCCCCTGTGTGAACGATTTGATGGGAGATAAGGCGTCTACTCTCACTGAAGTCTTTGCCACACTCCAGACATTTATATGGGCTCTCCTTTTTCAGGGCATCACAATATTCATTGCTGTCTTTTCCATCTGAATATATATCTTGCTTTTCCTTCACACAATGCTCTTTCATTTCATTCCCTGACTCCCCTTCTCCTGAGGAAAGAGAACTGTGGTATGAACTGTGGTATAAAAAAAACCTCAGTTTGAATGTTAGAGACTGAACTGAACTACTTGGTGTACAGCATGCAAGAACTGAAGCGCCCTGTCTCTAAAAACCATTTCCAGAATCCTGGATGGCAATCTGGTCCTTTGAAATATCACATGATACAGACTGATCTTTAGTTTGGGCCAATTAAAAGGAGCATAGGATTTCATCAGGGAGGTTATTGCCCAAGAGATCCTTCTCTGTCCTAAACTGGAAATCAAAACACCGGCCCCCAAATGTAGCCACAGGCCTGTTATTTTCTTGTTAGGCAGTGAAAAATGTTTCTGACTGCTTTATTGATTTCTATTCCCATGTCAGTGAGGGTTGATGGAACTGGGGCTCTTGTGGGAATTTTCTGTTTGCGGTGTTTGACTCAGAAATGTCCCCCTGGCCAGAGCATGAATGAATTGCCCTCCTATTCTCAGCAAGACACCCCTGAAGTTGTTTAAGCCACACTCAATCCCCTAGCTTTTTATTAAAATGAAGGAGCAGCAGTCTCCTCAAAAGCTCTAACTCCATTTTCTCTCTCTCCCTCCCTCTCTCTTTTTTATTTCAGCTAAACCTGGGGAAAAATAGGAATGGAAAATAATTACAAAAATGGATTGGAGAAATCTCGTTTACATTCAAAGGATGTTCAATCTTGGGAATAACTTCACCATTCCTTCCCTTTCAGTTGGAACATCATCAGAAAGAGCAGCTGTTCTCAATCATGTGTCATCTCAGAAGGGTCCAGACTGCAGCCTCCCACAAAGTCCACAGATTCCCCCAGATAAGTCCCTGGCATCTCCATCTAAAAGGATGTCAGGTGCCTGAGAAACAGCCCTGCCAGAGAGCCAATGCCACTCAGGGTGGACAGTGAATGAGTGATCTGACTTGGTAGAAGGAAGCAGGCTGTTTTCATAGGTTCCAGATCTACAGCCACCATCTTTACATTCACATCTCATACAAACTCTGAGGAAAGTCAAACAGTGAGGATAATCCTCATATAAATCCACCTGCTCTTTAAAGAAAGCACAGGCAAAGTACAGGCCCAAGGAACATATAGTAGCTACCTGCCAGTTCCTCCTCTTCATTGAAGGTCCTGAGAAACACCTCTTCTTCCTGTTCTAGTTGGGCTATGAGCTCAGGCTTAGCAATCAGAGGACCTGGTAATCAGGGAGAAAAAACAACCACCACCAAAATTAGAGCCCTCCTGAGTGCAAATAAATTCCCCCAGAGAGTTTGACAGCCCATCCACAGATACACAATAGGCAAGTATTACGAATGGGACAGAAGACAATACAGGGCCAAGAATCATCCATCCAGAATTGGAAGTTATTTGGTACTCCCTGCCAAATTGAGAGGAAAATGCTAGCTGTAAACTAAGTCACTGGCAAGGCAAAGTTCCCTCCACAGCAACCTCAGCCCAAGTAAGGCAAGACTGGAGAGACACCTTCTCATTCAAACCTCTTCTGATGTCCTCCCAGGTGGCCCAACACAGAATTGCCAGGCAGGGGTTTGCTCTCTGTCACGTAAACCCAAAAGACCTCCCAAATCAGAGGAAGGATCATGGAGGGTAGCACAGATCTGCTATTGGGATCAGCCAAGAAGAAAAGGATCCTCACCCAGAGAAGACACATTCCGAAAGTTCTCCAGCATGACTTCCTTGTACAGAGCCCTTTGCGCTGGCCGCAACAGGTCCCGCTCCTCCGTGGTGAAATGCACAGCCACCTCTTCAAAGGATACTCCATCCTGCAAGAAGGATACATTTCTTTACATCAGTGGAAAGCTGGTCTGTGGGTGGGACAGCCAAAAACAGAGACATTGGCCCTTTCTGTACTGCAACGGCGCGGGGGTGCGTCGGGATAAACAATGCTGATGGTCCCAGGAGTGCGGAAGGCGGCGCAGCCTTTGCACAGGCTGCGCCGTTGCCGAATGCCTACCTTCTCTCCTGGCTTCCAGCTCGTCGCAGAAGCCAGGGGACACGCCCCCGCAGCCTGGAGCGACGGCTCTGGACACGCCCCCCTGGCCTCTGCGACAAGCCGGAAGCCAGGAGACAAGGTAGGCGTTTGGGAAAGGGGGGTGGGGAATGGCGCTTATTTAATTTATAAGCCAATTTATATGATGTGCTTATTTTATTTATAAGCCAAATCACACAGCAGTAAGTATGTTCCCTTATCAAGGAATGTTTATTAACTGGTCCAGCTAGCAAACATCTTGCTTGCTTTCTTAAAACGAGTCCATTTTCTACTGACCTTAGTTGGGTCAAACGAATACCTGCCCCTTTTCATTATGAGCATTTTCTTCTGCAATTCTATTCTAACTTGATCCCGGCACATGTGCTTCCACACTGTTCCGACTGCTAATTTGGGGGTTAAATTCCAGAGATACTTGTGGAATTCCACAGTTCAACAACTAGTTGGATTGAAACCAGGTGAAACGAAAACTAAACATGAAGAGGGAGACCTGCACAATCTTCTGAAGGTTTCATGTGGCCCCTCTCCTCTCCCCCTCCTGCCCTGCTTTCTGACAGGATCAAGAAATCCCTGCCTTTTTTAGCAACTCATAAGTATCTTTCCTCTGGTCTTGAGCCCATGCTGTTGGCCCCCACCCCACCCCAATAGATCAGGATGTGGCTGATTATTTTGGAGGTGATTATTTTCCTTTGCAATTTGCTCTTTTGCTTCCTCCTGCCTGGCCTTACAATTCAGTTGCTGCAGGGAGAAAAAGCCGGAGGCGACTTGAATACTGCCCAGAGAGAATCCCTGCAGCAATTAATTTTCTGCATTCCGGGGACTGCAAGCTCCTGCTCATCGGGTTTAGAACATAAGAACATAAGAACTAGCCTGCTGGATCAGACCAGAGTCCATCTAGTCCAGCTTTCTGCTACTCGCAGTGGCCCACCAGGTGCCTTTGGGAGCTCACGTGCAGGAGGTGAAGGCAATGGCCTTCTGCTGCTGCTACTGCTGCTCCCGAGCACCTGGTCTGCTAAGGCATTTGCAATCTCAGATCAAGGAGGATCAAGATTGGTAGCCATAGATCGACTTCTCCTCCATAAATCTGTCCAAGCCCTTTTTAAAGCTATCCAGGTTAGTGGCCATCACCACCTCCTGTGGCAGCATATTCCAAACACCAATCACACGTTGCGTGAAGAAGTGTTTCCTTTTATTAGTCCTAATTCTTCCCCCCAGCATTTTCAATGAATGCCCCCCTGGTTCTAGTATTGTGAGAAAGAGAGAAAAATGTCTCTCTGTCAACATTTTCTGAAATTTTAGGAAACAGAAGAATATGAAACAGAAGAATACTGTAGGAATGTAGTTTAGAGTTTTGGATGTTTTAAGCCAGTCTGTAAAAAATTGACAGTGACTTCTAGGACTGTCTGACAAAATATCTGGCTCAATAACGAGTGAAGAAAATATATTCGAAGAATTAAACTCTGTCTTTTTAAACACTCTAATTTATGCCCTCATTCATGAGATTTCCTATCACTGAAGCGTGCCTTTAGAATTTTGAAAAGCATAAAAAATGGCTTGTTCAACGTGACGGCTGGAAGAGAAGACGACATGGTGGACCTTTTGGAATATATGTCAGGTTCTATGTCTGAAGTCAATATGAGGCTCTGGATTCCGTGCTCAGAAGACGATTGATGCAGCAGAATGCACCCGGCTTTGCTAAAGCCAGTTCTAAACACCCCAGTCTGGGGAACAGATTTTATTCCCACAGGCTCACCACCCTCCCCCTGCCCCATCCCAGGAATGTGAAAGAAACAAAGAATAGGAAGGCCCGTTAGGGAGTTGAGTGTCCCAAGACCAGAGGGGCGAGTGTGCCCAGCCACCACCCGTCACCACTTCGGAAATGGTGCCAGGATCCTTGCCCAGTTATCCACCGTTGCTAGCATCAAAGAAACCGAAAGAAAGAGCAGTGAGAGAAAGATCTGGTAGCATATCCCAATCTGTGCCCCTTTCCCACCGCAGGTGTGAATGGCGTCCCTCCAGCAATTCCTTGGAAGGAGAGGGCCTCTAACAATGTGGTTAGTAACTGTTCTGTGCTTTCCAATATTCCATCAAGCACTGCCCCTGCAATATGGGAACCTCTCACGTCTATCTTTACAAAGGCCTCTGGTTTCATTCACAGTCCAGTTTTGTTTCATAGTTCCGGCTTTGGCTTCTTTGCTCCTGCCGTGATAGACAACGAAGGTCGCCACGGGCAGTCTGGAAATCTAGCAGCACCAGAACCAAGGGCAAGGAGCCCGATCCTCCAAGCCCTGGAACAGAAGGAACCATCCTTGCCCTCTCGTGCTTGTCTGACCAGTAACCCCACCCCCCACTCGCTGCCCATTACCTGAGCTGGCTGCATGGTGGCTCTCTCCCTTTTGCCCAGCGCAGGAGATGGCGGAGAAGGCATCAAGTACGTCTTTTCACTCTTGCCTGGGAGGGGGAGAAATGAAAGGGGTGGGGAATTCCTTTTTTGCCCTGCAAACACGTTTCCTGTGCCAGTTCTTTGAATGACCCTCTCTGCATAACAGCTTCGGTCACAACCTTTGATCTAAGAAGGATCTGGAGTGTTTGACCCATCATCTTTTCCTCACTACTGTATTTTGGGGGTGGGGGGTCCCACATTCATACACCCTCGGCACAACCCCTGCACAGCCACTCTGGGGCAAAGAGTCCCTCACATGCCTGAAGCTACCCCACACCCTCCCCACACTCAGGGAGGCCAATGCTCCCCAGCCTGCCTGCACATTGAGAGGGTTATGCTGGTTTTGGGCAGGCAGCATCCTGAGAGATGAGACAGACTGCTTGACGTAAAGTTGCAGGTGACAGAAGCCAGCTAGGAGTGACTATCTCCCCGCACACAGAAAATTAGCCATCCAAGGAAATAGTTCCTGACCTCCCTGCCTCGACTGGCCATGTTGCGTTTATATGGCAGGGAAATTTTAACGGAGGGGAAAATGCATTCCTCCATCCACAGTCTCAGGTGAAGCTCCCACGTGTGGAAAAAGCAGACAGAAAGGCCCTGATGTTTTTCCCGTCTAACTCCACCCTGTCAGTCTCTGTGGACCAGATCTCAGATTTATGCTCATGCCAGAGATGGTCTTCCCAGATGATCTGAAAGAGATCCAGCAACTGCATTTGATAATCCACAAGGCCTGGAGGGAAGAGGTCCTGCCCATGAATATGCAGCAGAGTAGAAAAAAGAGCCCCCAAACAGTAGAGGAAGCGGCAAAGGAACAAAAGGAGAATGAGAGAGGAACAAGAGCGAGAGCTGAGTACCAGAAAAGACTGAGGTGTGAGGGTCTCCCTACACTGGGGCTGTTTTGCAGACACAACCCACTAGTGAGTTTTCCCTGTTTTTGTGATCCAGAGCACGCCTCCCGCGCTTGATCCTCCACCACCACCACCACCACTCTGGTCCCACCTCTCTGGGTCCTTAGGTCAACACCTCCCCCAAGACTCCCCCCGGGCGCCCCTCCCCCCTCTTGAAAAGCGCCTCTGGGACCCCTGGCCCACCAGCCCCGTTAGGCCTCCCTGGGCGCCGAGTTCGGATCCCGCTGTCTAACCCTCCATGGGAGCCTCGCGGCTCCTCTGCACGAAGGGGCCCAGGGACCCCCTCCCCCCACCTCTGCCTCGGGTCTCGCCTTGCAACCCCCCACACCCCCATCCCGCCCCCTCCAGCGCACCAACCTCCCCCCAAGCTATTCAAACAGCATCTGGGGAGGGAGCAGATGAGACTTCAGAGAGGGGCAGGAAGTGTGGATCCCCCTCACTCCTGCTTGGCCTTCTCTTCTCCCGCCAGTCTCGACAAGGGAACAGCGAGAGGAGGGGGCTCACCATGGGCAGCCTTGAAATCTGGCAGCACCAGAACCAAGGGCAAGGAGCCCCATCCTGGGAGCCCTGGAACGGAAGGAACCATCCCTGCCCCCTTGTGCATGTCCCTCCAGTAAACCCCCCATCCTTTACCTGAGCTGGCTGCATGGCGGCTCTCTTCCTTTTGCCCAGAGCAGGAGAGGGCGGAGAACCCTCCTTCCAACCTTCGCACATCCACTCTGGGGCAAAGAGTTCCTGATCCTGCCTAAAGCCACCCCAGGGGGGTTTAAAATGGCAGCCCCCTGAAGGGGCTCAGTTGCAGCCTCCAGCTTGGCAGGAAAGCAAGAGATCAGAGGAGGCGCCCTGATGCTCCACAACCACGTGGGGGAGGAAAAAAGCCCACAAGCCCCTTCCCAGAAGCCAGAGACGCCCCCTCCCCCACAACCCAGCAGCGGAGGCCTCATCTGGGGGACACCCTGAAGCTCTGCCTGGCGCATGCCTGGTTCGTCTTCATCCTCCCCCCTCCGAGGGCAGCTGGGATTCCCGGGGGGAGGGCGGGGGGCTCCTTAACCCGGAAAAGGCCCCTTTGCTGAATGGCCGCTGCAGGCTCTGCGACCCCCTCCGGGAACCTGAACTCTGCCCCGAAGAGTCCGGCCACTGCAGGGCGGGGGGGGGGGGCGTCAGAGCCTGGCCCGGGGCTGGTGGGGGGGAGGGGGGTCTCCTTCATTTCGAGGGTCCAGCGCCCCACAGCCCGCCTCCCCCACCACCCCGGTCCCACGCTGGGCGCCCCTCCCCGCTTCCGAAAGGCGCCCCTGGGACCCCCGGCCCCTCCAGCCCCGCCGAGCCTCCCCGGGCGCCGAGTTCGGATCCAGCCCTCGCGGGGGCCTCGCAGCTCCTCCGCACAAAGGGGCCCAGGGACCCCCCCACCTCCCCTCCCCCCTCTGCCGCGGGCCTCGCCTTTAGCCCCCCACCCCCATCCCGCCCCCTCCAGCTCACCGGCCTCCCGCCCGGCCATTCAAACAGCATGGCGGGGAGCAGAGGAGACTTCCGGGAGGGGCAGGAAGTGTGTCTCCTCCTCCCTCCGCGACCTCTCTGGGACTGTGTCTCTCTCTCTCCCTTTAACCCTCCGAGGGCCGCTGAGGGGGGGGAGGCCTTGGAGGGGGGAGGGGCTGGGGGCGCCTGGGAGACCCGCAGAAATGTCCCTTTCTCTGCATGGGTGTTTCCCCCGCTGTTCCACTTACATTAAATGCCCCAAAATAGAAAATATCTCCAACACAAACCCAGTTCACCAGATCAGAGTTCATGGGGGGTGGGGGGAGTCAAACCCGGTTCTCCGCATTCATCTTACTGTCCCATAGAGCATAATCACTCCGTTCTGGGAAACACCTGGAGGTTTGGGGGTGGAGTCTGAGGAGGGGGAGGGGTCTTCCATGGGGAGATCCGCCTTTCAGAGGGGTCATTTTCTCCAGGTGAGCTGGTCTGCAGGACAGCTGTGATGCTGGGAGATCTCCAGTCACCCCCTGCAGGTTGGCAACCCTGTTCCACTTGGAGCCCCCCTTTGGCCAAGCCTCTCCTGCCAATCAAACTGCTGTGGAGGACTAGGGGGTAATTCAGGCCTCATCATGGTCTTCCAAGCAGGGGGAGAGTGACTCAGCCCAGCCCTGGCCAGCCCCGGGAGAAGATGGAGAGGAGGACACCAACGCCAGACCATCTAGCTGGCCTCATCCTTTTATGAAATGTTTTTTGATCTTTTGTGTTCTTTTTCCAGTTTATGCTCTTTATTGATATTTTATACTTGTTATTAATCCTGCCCTCAGGTTTAAAAAAGAAAGGGTTGCGTACTGTGCGAATTGTAGATTTAAATCTTTATATTTTATTGTACAATTGTAATGGTATATATTGTTGTGCACTTGTAACCCCCATGCACAGAATGGGTTGACCCAGTAAGGGGTGGAGACTCAAAGCAGCAAGAGGCTGCAGCAGAGCTCATGTAGTTTGGAGGAGACAAGGCTACCAGACTCGGACCTTGATTTCTATAAGCCCTTAACACCTTGTTAAGGTAACTGCAATGTTGTTGGGAACTACTGGGAAGGTAGTTGTTTATTTTTGCTATGTTGTAAATGTTGGAGTTTATTGTTTCAGGGTTTCTTTTTATGTTAGTAATGGGTGAGAGTTCTCCTGGAAACCTTCATCATGTTGAATCCTGTTCACCAAGCCCTTGGAGTCTTCAGGAGCCAACCCACTTGCAAAGAAGAATTGGACTTGGCAGTATCAGTAGACTGTAAATACAAGGACTTGAAAATGCAACCTGAACAGGACCTTGAAGTGTGATGGTAAATGTTGATGTTATATGTTAAGAAAGTAAACCATTTTGGTTTTTTTTTAATTTGTTGTTGCAAATGTAACCTCAGCTTGTGGGTTCTGTGGGGCAGTACTTGGAATGAGTTTGCAAAGAGCCAAATTTAAACAAAACAGTTTACTTCTCTTTACAAATAACACTTTTAAAACATCAACATTTAACGTTACAATTCAAGGTCCTGTTCAGGTTGCATTTCAAGTCCTTCTATTTACAGTCTACTGATATTGCCAAGTCCAAATTCTTTGCTTTGCAAGTTGGCTGGCTCCTGAAGACTCCAAGGGCTTGATGAACAGGTTGCAACATGATGAAGGTTTTCAGGAGAACTCTCACCAGCCTATTACAACCACAAAAGAAAACCCTGAAACAATAAACTCCAACATTTACAACATAGCAAAAACAACAACTACCTTCCCAGTAGTTCCCAACAATATTGCAATTACCTTAACAAGGTGTTAAGGGCTTATAGTAATCAAGGTCCGAGTCTGGTACCCTTGTCTTCTCCAAAGAGCTCTCTCCTGCAGCCTCTTGCTGCTCTGAGTCTCCACCCCTTACTGGGTCAACCCATTCTGGGCCAACCCATTCTGGGCATGGGGGTTACACAAACTCATTCCAAGTTCTGCCCAACAGAACGCACAGATAGAGGTTACACACTGCTCTGAGCCCCACTCGAGAGAGAACAGTTTATAAATTTAATAATTAAATTAAAAACTAGACCAGGAAAACCAGACCCTTTTCTGCTTATAGATAAGAACTAAAAACTGCCAAGCCACAAGACAAGATCTGCAAACTGACAGCAGCATCCACAGACAAAAAAACAGTGAGATCTTTCCTCTGGGGAGAAAACTCCAGTCTTGGTTTCGCGTTATGCTGCTGCTGTACGTCTGCTGGTACCTCCTCAGTCCCCTCCCACACCTCAAGCCCCTGCAACCAAGATTGTTCGTTTGCTGTGTAATTTCCTGGATCTGCTGATCTGGCTCCTGCCGATTGTCTCGCTGGGTGGAAGCAAACTGCTCAGTGTTCCAGGGACTCTAAATAGAACACAACAAAAACCCCATGAAGGAGCTGCCAAGAACCCAGCTAGAGGCTGCCATTGACACCCGTGTGCTGAACACGTCGCTTTAATTCCGCTGATGGCGCCGAACAATGTTCTGTTCTGAGATCGGCCGTCACAAGAGACGCGTGTTTACAGGTTCCCGGAGAAAAAGGCAGACTATGAGGTGAGTGGGGGCATCCTCTGTAGACTCACAATGAAGACACCTGAGAGCAGAATTTGACCTTGGAGGAACCTTTCTTCCTTTGGCTATTGTGGGTTTTCCAGGTTGTGGTCTTTGGTCCTAATGTTTTGCCCACATGCAGAGCAAAAACTACCAAGCCTTGGCCACACCACCCAGAAAACCCACAATGCCCAGTTGATTCTTTCTTTTGCTTGGAGGAGTAATGGCTAGTAAAATCAACAAAGGTAAAGCAGGATTTCTACAGAGGGTGCAGTCTTGTGACATCTGCCTCTGCCCTTGCCTGGGCCTTTGCCCCTCCCCTGTTATACTTCTGCAACATCTTTTCAGGGTTGTCCATCCATATGGAGGGGGAAGGAGATACTCGGGAGGTCAAAGTTCTCCACACATCCAAGCAGCCAATTAATTTTTTAAATCAACAATATAAAATGATTTCATCAAGCAACCATTAAAAATCTGGGATAAAATCCTATTAAAACCAGCCTAAGAAGACCTTATGCTTCCCGCCAGTGGGCATTGCCCCTTGCCTGGACTTTGACTGCCCACAAATGTTTTTTGGAACACCTGGTTTTTAGCCTCACTGGAAAGCCAGGAGGACGGGAGCCCCCAGTCTCTTCCAGGAGGTTGTTGCGGAGGCAGGGGGCGGCCAACGAAAAGGCTCGAGTCCAGATTGTGGCAGAACACATCTTGGACAAGATGGGGACTGAGAACAGACCATGCTGGGAAGAACACAAGTGCCACGTGGGAATCTGCAGAGGAAGCGTGTTCTCTCCTGTATGTGGGCCCTGGAAGGTCATGAAGGGCTTGAATGGTAAGAATCAGTGTCTTGGATTGGATCCTGACACCATGTGACAACAAATTGGCTGCAGCATTGGGTACCAGCTGCAGTTTCAAGACCGTCGTGAAGAGCATGTTACGTTAATCTAGCCTGGAGGTTCCTGAAGCATGGATTGGTGGGACCACATCAGGCACCTGCAAATTGGGAGCCGGCTTCTTAACTGCAGGTAGGGAGGAAAGAGCATTTTGGGCCATTATGACCATCTGTTTCTCCAACAGCAGCCCTGGATCCAGCAAGACTCCCAAGCTCTTAAGCATCGTTTACTGAAAGCTGAACCACGCCCATTTAAAGCAATTCACGAAAGGTGTGACTCCGGCAGCTGGCAGCAGTTTAGGTGGAGAAAAATATTTGATATCACTTCCTACCTGGTCCTTTTAACTTGCACCTGGGATCTTTTGTATACAACTGGATAAGGATCAAATTAAATTTTTGTCGGCAGATGTCTTTCCGTTCATTACTTATATCGCCATTTTTATTTTATTTAAAGTATTTTTACTCCACCTTTCTCAAGCCATATGGAAGGTGGCTTACAAAACACAATAGAATAATACAATAACAGCAATCCATTAACAATAAAACTGAGAACAATAAAGCTGAATACAATAGCATTCAGTAAAACATACTGTTTTAAAGTCACTAAAATACTCTATAAAACCTAAAATGAGCTTGCTAAAATCTGGATATTAAAAGCTGCTTGAAATAAAAACATTAACGTTAGGGAAAAAAATTCATGATAACAAACTTGATCCACCACCAACTAGCCCACCTGTTTAACTATTTTAATAATGTCTGATTTTTCCCTATTGGTTACAGATATTTTATTGCATGTTTAATTTTGAAGTTACTTTACCTGCATATGTTTTGCTTCTGCTGTTATGGCCTCAAGAATAAAACGTTAACCAAAGATAGATGCTCTGCTGCTCAGCCAGGTCCAGGAGGCCGGAACCTGCAGATTCATTCCACAAATAGCAGCACTTTTCCTCAGCATCGTGGACCAGAGGAGAAAGCTGATTTGAGCAGAATGAGTCTGAAGAATGTAGACTTATATCCCACTTTTCTCAGCCAGATGGAGTCTCAAAGCAGCTTACAAACTCCTTCCCTTCCATTCCCCACAGAAGACACCTTGTGGGGTGGGTGGGACTGAGAGTTCTGAGAGAACTGTGACAGGCCCAGGGTCACCCAGTAGAAGTGGGGGGGAGGGAGGGACTTAGATCACCAGGAAAAAGTCTGGAGCTCACCATTTCATCAGAATTAATCTGTGGGAATGAGGATTGCAAACTTGGAGGTCGAAAATTCCTGGAGACTTAGGCTTGGCACCCAGAACAGCAGGGATTGGGGAGCGGAGAAACCTCCATGAAATATAATGCCTTATACTCTACCGTTCGAAGCTGCTATTTTTGCTGTTCAGCCAGTGTGGTCTCTAATCTGGAGAACTGGGTTTGACTCTCCACTCCTCCACATGAATCCTTCTGGGTGACCTTGACCTAGTCACAGTTCTCTTTGAACTCTCTCAGTCCCACCTACCTCACAAGGTGCCTGTCGTGGGGAGAGGAAGGGAAGGAGTTCGCAAGCAACTTTGAGACTCCTTGTGGTTGAGAAATGCGGGGTATAAATCCAGGCTCTTCGGGGGAACTCATCTCTGCCATCTGGAATTCAGCTGTAATCCTGGGAGATCTTCCACTCCCCAATTTAGGTGGTCCCTGCATGTATTACAGAGGGTATCATATTAGGAGACAGGTTCCCTCTTGTGGGGGGGGGGCATGAAAGAAGAGGGAATCCCTCGTCAGAGGCCGGAGTTGATGAGGGTGATATGATAGACAAGCCTTGAACTAAGTGGCAGCCATAGGAACAATATCTGCCTGCGAGAAGCATCTCTGAGTACATGCTGAACACCCTTTCCACACCATGCTGCCCACCCCCACAGCTACAATTAAGAGGCTGGGCTGGCTTCCAGGGCAGCTGGCCGTGTTTGTGATCCATCCCTGAACCTCTCCAGCTAGAAGCAAGCACTCCCTCGCTTCCCTGGGCATTCTTTTGTGTCTGTTGTGTAAACAGAGGTTTGTAAATGTAGAATGCACAGAATAACAATCTAGTACCAGCACCAACATTGAGGACAGTGCTCTGGATCTTCTAATTTTCAGACTCCTCTGGAAGGGCAGCTCCAAGGCTTGGATTTGTACTACTTTCTCCTGCAGACATCAATGCTCAATCATCTTCCCAGAGGTCTGCTTTTCACCAAGCAGGAGTCTTTGTCATGCTTTACTTCAATTCCAAATGGGAGATGCTGATTGGAGGATTTGGAGCTCTGTTTTCCAATAGGTGTCACAAAGAATTTCCTCCTCCACTCAGGGCCAAACACCAGTCACTTAATAGCGTCTTCGTCTGCTTTGAAAGACGGTATTCTGGGGGAAAAAATCCTTCTGCACCCGGAAAAATGCCAATTGCCAGGCTCTGCGATGAGTCAGATGGGGGAGAGCAGATCTTGCGGCCCGTGGGCTTGTCATTTTGGGGTGACAAAAGGAACTTGCCCACAACAGAATGGAATTAATCAGGGAGGCCCTGTTCTGTGAGCCCCATTGAGATGTGGGAGCAACGCGTACAAGACTGACAGCTTTCTGTACTTTCCTTGATCAAAACTATGGGTTGCATCTCAGGGAAGCAATAATGCCACTCTATTCTGCATTGGTCAGACCTATCCTGGAATGCTGTGTCCAGTTCTGGGCACCACAATGCATGAAAAATATTGGAGTTGTGTCCACAGGATGGTGACTAAAATGATAAACGGTCTAGAATCCATGCCCAACCTATGAGGAAAGGCTTAGGCAGCAGGATATGTTGAGTCTAAAGAAGAGAAGGTTAGGGGGACGACACCATGATAGCCATGTTTAAATATCTGAAGGGATGTCGTGTTGAAAATGGTGCAAGCTTGTTTTCTGCTGGTCTAGAGATTAGGCCACGGAGTAATGTATTCCAGGTGAAGGAATGAGATTCCACCTAATCATTAGGTGCAATTTTCGGATGCTAAGGGATGTTTGATGGAAAGTAAGGTTTCCACTTTGAATGAAGCATTTCCCACACTCCAGACATTTGTATGGGTTCTCTCCTGTGTGAATTATTTGATGGGAATTCCGGTTCCCACTCTGACGGAAGCTTCTTCCACACTACAGGCATTTGTATGGCTTCTCCCGTGTGATGTTTAGTGAAACTTGTGCTGTGAATGAAGGCTTTTCCTCACACCAGGCATTTGTGTGGTTTCTCCCTTGTGAATTCTTTGATAGGAAATAAGGTTTCCACTCTGAATGAAATCTTTCCCACATTCTAGGCCATAGGTGTCAAACTCAGGCCGTCCAGGTGTTCATGGATTACAATTCCCATCAGCCCATGCCAGCAGGGCCAATTGGCTATGCTAGCATGGGCTGCTGGGAATTGTAGTCCATGAACATCTGGATGGCTTGAGTTTGACACCTATGCTCTAGGCATTTGTAGGGTTTCTCCCCTTTGTGACTTCTTTGATGTGAAGTAAGTTTTCCACTCCGACTGAAGGCTTTTCCACACTCCAGGCATTTGTATGGTTTCTCCCCTGTGTGAATTCTTTGATGGGAAATCAGTTTTGTTCTGCAAGTGAAGTTTTTTCCACATTCCTATGACATATATGGTTTCTCCCCTGTGTGAGTTCTTTGATGTGAAGTAAGGTGCTCCCTCTCACTGAAGTGTTGGCCACCCTTCAGACACGAACATGGTTTCTGCCGTGTGTGTTCCTTGATGGTAAGTTCTGCTCTGAACGTGAACACTTTCCCACAGTCCAGGCATATACTGATATATGGTTTTGCAGGAGCCCCCCCCCCCCCCCCGGTCTCTTCCAGGAGGCTGTTGCAGAGGCAGGAGGCGGCCAACGAAAAGACTCGAGTTCAGACTGGCAGAACACATCTTGGACAAGGTTGGGACTGAGAACAGACTAAGCTGGGAAGAACACAAGTGCCAGGTGGGAATCTGCAGAGGAAGCCATTCTGTGGGCCAAGGAAGGTCATGAAGGGCTTGAATAAGAACCATAGACCCTGACACCATGTGAGAACAAATGGGCTGCAGCATTGTGTACCAGCAGCAGTTTCAAGATTGTCTCCAAGGGCAGCCCCATGAAGAGCATGTTACATTAATCTAGCCTGGAGGCTCCTGAAGCATGGATTGGTGGAACTAGCCAGGTTCATGAGGCCGAAACCTGCAAATCCATTCCACAAATAGCAACACTTTTCCTCAGCATCGGGGACAACAGGATTTATACACTAGGCAAATTTTGCCCCTGGGTGAATTCTTCAAAGTGAAGTAAGGTTTGTACTGGAACTGAAACCTTTCCCACACTCCTAGCATTTCTATGGTTTCTGCCCAGTATGAATTCTTTGATGGTAAGTGAGGCTGCCACTGTGCTTGAAGGCTGCTCCACACTCGAAGCATTTATGTGGTTTCTCTCCTTTGTGAGTTATTTGATGGGAAGTAAGGTGGTCACTCCGACTGAAGGCTCTTCCACACTCCAGGCATTTGTATGGTTTCTCCCCTGTGTGAATTCTTTGATGGGAAGTAAGTTTTCCACTCCGACTGAAGGCTTTTCCACACTCCAGACATTTGTATGGTTTCTCCCCTGTGTGAACTCTTTGATGGGAATTACAGCTATCACTCTGTCTGAAGGCTTTTCCACACTCCAGGCATTTGTATGGTTTCTCCCCTTTGTGACTTCTTTGATGGGAAGCAAGGAGGTCACTCCGACTGAAGGCTTTTCCACACTCCAGGCCTTTGTATGGTTTCTCCCCTGTGTGAATCCTCTGGTGTTTAGTAAGACTTGTGCTGTGAATGAAGGCTTTTCCACACTCCAGGCATTTGTATGGTTTCTCTCCTGTATGAATTCTGTGATGGGAAGTAAGTTGTCCACTCTGACCAAAGGCTTTTCCACACTCCAGGCACTTGTATGGTTTCTCCCCTTTGTGACTTTTTTGATGGGAAGCAAGGTGGTCACTCCGACTGAAGGCTTTTCCACACTCCAGGCATTTGTATGGTTTCTCCCCTTTGTGACTTCTTTGATGGGAAGCAAGGAGGTCACTCCGACTGAAGGCTTTTCCACACTCCAGGCATTTGTATGGTTTCTCCCCTGTGTGAATCCTCTGGTGTTTAGTAAGACTTGTGCTGTGAATGTAGGCTTTTCCACACTCCAGGCATTTGTATGGTTTCTCTCCTGTATGAATTCTGTGATGGGAAGTAAGTTGTCCACTCTGACCAAAGGCTTTTCCACACTCCAGGCACTTGTATGGTTTCTCCCCTTTGTGACTTTTTTGATGGGAAGCAAGGTGGTCACTCCGACTGAAGGCTTTTCCACACTCCAGGCATTTGTATGGTTTCTCACCTGTGTGAATTCTTTGATGGTAAGTAAGTTTCCCACTCTGACTGAAGGCTTTTCCACACTCCAGGCACTTGTATGGTTTCTCTCCTGTATGAATTCTGTGATGGGAAGTAAGTAGTCCACTATGACCGAAGGCTTTTCCACACTCCAGGCATTTGTATGGTTTCTCCCCTTTGTGACTTTTTTGATGGGAAGCAAGGTGGTCACTCCGACTGAAGGCTTTTCCACACTCCAGGCATTTGTATGGTTTCTCACCTGTGTGAATTCTTTGATGGGAATTACGGCTTCCACTCTGTCTAAAGCTTCTTCCACACACCAGACATTTGTATGGTTTCTCTCCTGTGTGAATTCTCTGATGTGAAGTAAGGCTTCCACTGTCACTGAAGTGTTTGCCACACTCTGGACATTTATAGGGTTTCTCCCATGTGTGAATCCTCTGCTGTCTAGTAAGACTTATGCTGTGGTGGAAAGTTTTTCCACAGACCAGGCATTTGCGTGGTTTCTCCCCTTTGTGCATTTTTTGATGGGAAATAAGGATTCCACTCCGACCGGCTTTTCCACACTCCAGGCATTTGTATGGTTTCTCCCCCTTGTGACTTCTTTGATGGGAAGTAAGGTGGTCACTCCGACTGAAAGCTTTTTCACACTCCAGGCATTTGTATGGTTTCTCCCCTGTGTGAATTCTTTGATGTGAAGTAAGTTTTCCACTCCGGCCAAAGGCTTTTCCACACTCCAAGCATTTGTATGGTTTCTCCCTTTTGTGACTTTTTTGATGGGAAGCAAGGAGGTCACTCCGACTGAAGGCTTTTCCACACTCCAGGCATTTGTATGGTTTCTCCCCTGTGTGAATCCTCTGGTGTTTAGTAAGACTTGTGCTGTGACTGAAGGCTTTTCCACACTCCAGGCATTTGTAGGGTTTCTCCCCTGTGTGAATCCTCTGGTGTTTAGTAAGACTTGTGCTCTGACTGAAGGCTTTTCCACACTCCAGGCATTTGTATGGTTTCTCCCCTGTGTGAATCCTCTGGTGTTTAGTAAGACTTGTGCTGTGACTGAAGGCTTTTCCACACTCCAGGCATTTGTATGGTTTCTCCCCTGTGTGAATCCTCTGGTGTTTAGTAAGACTTGTGCTCTGACTGAAGGCTTTTCCACACTCCAGGCATTTGTATGGTTTCTCACCTGTGTGAATTCTTTGATGGGAAGCAAGGAGGTCACTCCGACTGAAGGCTTTTCCACACTCCAGGCATTTGTATGGTTTCTCCCCTGTGTGAATCCTCTGGTGTTTAGTAAGACTTGTGCTGTGAATGAAGGCTTTTCCACACTCCAGGCATTTGTATGGTTTCTCACCTGTGTGAATTCTTTGATGGAAATCACGGCTTCCACTGCGTCTGAAGGCTTTTCCACACACCAGGCATTTGTATGGCTTTTCTCCTGTGTGAATTCTCTGATGTGAAGTAAGGCTTCCACTGTCACTAAAGTGTTTGCCACACTCTGGACATTTATAGGGTTTCTCCCCTGTGTGAATTCTCTGGTGTCTAGTAAGACTTATGCTGTGGCGGAAAACTTTTCCACAGGCCAGGCATTTGTGTGGTTTCTCCCCTTTGTGCATTTTTTGATGGGAAATAAGGATTCCACTCTGACCGAAGGCTTTTCCACACTCCAGGCATTTATATGGCTTCTCCCCTGTGTGAATTCTTTGATGGGAAGTTAGGTTTCCACTTGTACTGAAACCTTTTCCACTTTCCAGGCATTTATATGGCTTCTCGCCTTTGTGAAATCTTCGGTGGGAAGTGAGGTGTTCCCTCTTCCAGACGCCTTTTCTGGCACACTCCTGGCATTCATATGATTTCTCCCCTGTGTGAAAGATTTGATGGGAGATAAGGTGTCCACTCTCACAGAAGTCCTTGCCAAACTCCAGATATTTATATGGGTTCTCCTTTTTCAGGGCATGGCAATATTCAGTGCTGTCTTTTCCATCTGAATATGTATCTTCTTTATCCTCCACACAATGCTCCTTCATTTCATCCCCTGACTCCACTTCTCCTGTGGAAAGAGAGGAGAACTGTGGTATGAACAGTATTAAAAAACTCACGTTTTCAATGTTAGAGACTGAACTGAATTGCCTGGTGTACAGCATGCAAGAACTGAAGCGCCCTGTGTCTAAAAACCATTTCCAGAATCCTGGATGGCAATCTGGTCCTGTGAAATACCACACGATACGGACTGATCTCGCTGTACGCCGGCCTTCCCTTGCGTTTGATTCGGAAGTTAAAACTGGTCCAACATAAAACAGCATACCTGCTCTACAGGAGGCTTAACTTCAGAGAAACACATCAAGCCTGCAATGTTCCGGCAGCTGCATTGACTCCCGGTTGAATTCCGAGTCATCTTCCAGGTGTACGGGTTTTGACCTTTAAAGGCTTTCTGTGACCTGGAAGGACCCTCATACCTTACGGGACCGCATCGCCCCATATGTCGCTTTCAGCCTCTGCGGCTCTGCAGAGGCCAACTTACCTAATTGGCCCCAGCCCCTCTATGATCTTTGACGGCTAGCCTCCACGCGGGCCAGGACCTTTACGGCACTGGCCCCGGCCTGATGGAACACCAACTTCCTCCAGCTGTCCGGACCCCTCTGCGGGACCCTGGGTGAGTTCCGCGGAAGGGCCTGTAAGACTGTCGACGTTCCACCGGGCCTTTAGAGTCATCCCAGCTGCTGACATGGTGCCGCGTTGCCTGCTGCCCTGCCCCTAGGGCAGTTACGTCAGGGTCCCCTCATGTGGGGGGTCCTGCCATCCCCCATCATGGGGGTGGGTTTTAAATTGGGGTCGGACGCCCTTTTATTATGCTGTGGTTTTTTGCTGCGAGTTTTTTAAGCTATTTTATGGGGTGGAGGCTATGTGTTTATATGTTTATCACATTGGCTCCTGTTGATATTTGTAGTGAATGTTGTTCACCGCCGGGAATATGAGGATCGAGGCGGTATAGAAAATAAATAAATAAATAAATAAATAATAATAATAATAATAATAATAATAATAATAATAATAATAATAATAATAGTTGGTGTCTGTGGAGAAATGGTTCATCCCCCTCCCCTTTTCTTTCCTCCTCCCCTTCGGTATCATAGATTTGGAGGACTTTAGAGATTCCAGATGAACCATCAGGAAATGAAGGGGGAAGAGATATCTTGGCCCAGCCTGACCAGGTCAAAGGAGGGTGGGGTCTGGGATCTGGTAAATTGCTGGGAGTGAAGGGTCTCTCTTTTCTCAGGTCTTTCTGTAGGAGAGCAGAGCTCTTGCCTTAACTGGGAAGTCAGCAGCCATTTTCTGGACCATGTGCTTGAGTCAGGTAATGTGAGCTCTTGAAGAACTGCTTTCCACCAACTGCTAGCGAGGGTATGTATAAGAGATAGGGGCAGGGGATTTGCGTTTTTATCTCCTTTGCTTCGTAAACCCTTGCTCCATCTGGTGCCGTGCTAAAAAATACTGGCAATTGTTTTATTTTTTAATAAATACTTTTTAAACCTTAGATGTGGAATAGAGTTCTCTGTGCCACGTACCCCCACTGTCTTGGATGCGCTATTTAAATAAGAGAAAGAGGAAGGTTGGGCAGCTTTTCCTCCAGGACCTCCAATCTACCCTGTGGAACCCAGGAAAGGGGAACCAAGGGGAAACTGAGGCAGAGACCTCGCAATTGGAAAGGAAGCTGGGAAATCCTGATCTTCCCCAGCAGGCTGTCCTCAAATGATCAGGTGGTGGCAACAGTTTACCCAGAGAGAAAGCTAGCCCTCCCCAGGAAAAGTTGGCAACTCCCGGGAGAGTGCAGAGAGCGAAATAGGGCCTGCCAGCCAAAAGCAAGCCTGTTTCACAACAGTGTCAATTAAAAGGAGCATTGGATTTCATGGGGGAAGTTGCTGGCTATGAGATCCTTCACAGTCCTAAACTGGAAATCAAAACACTGGACCCCCCCAAAAAAGCCACAGATCTATTACTTTGATATTAGGCAGCAAAAAAAGTCTTTGCTTGATTGATTTCTGTTCCCAGGTCAGTGAGGGTTGATGGAACTGGGGCTCTTGTGGAAATTTTCTGTTTGTGGTGTTTGACTCACAAATGTCCCCCTGGCCAGAGCATGAATGAATCGTCCACCTATTCTCAGCAAGACACCCCTGAAGTTGTTTAAGCCACATTCTCTCCCCCAGATTTGTATTAAAATGAAGGAGCAGCAGCCCCCTCAAAGGCTCCAACTCCACTTTTCCTCTCTCTCTTTTATTTATTTAATTAGACTTTATTAGATGTATTTTATTAGACTTTTATACCGCCCCATCCCCGAAGGGCTCTGGTCCGTTAAACCCGGGGGGGGGGGGGGGAGAGATAGGAATGGAAAATAATTACAGAAATGGATTGGAGAAATCAGACAGTCTCAACAGAACTTCACATAATCAGAAAGAGCAGCTGTTCTCAATCATGTATCATCTCAGAAGGGTCCGGACTGCAGCCTCCCACAAAGTCCACAGATTCCCCCAGATCAGTGCTTGCAATCTCCATCTGAAAGGGTGTCAGGTGCCTGGGAAGCAGCCCTGCCAGAGAGCCACTGACACTCAGGGTGGACAGTGAATAAGTGATCTGACTTGGTACAAGGAAGCAGGCTGTTTTCACAGGTTCCAGATCTACAGCCACCATCTCCACATTCACATCTCATTCAATCTTGGTTCTGGCGCCTGTTTTAAACAATTTTGTTTTAAAATACTGCTGTTTTAATTTATTGCTGTATAGGTTTTAAGGGATTTAAGTTTTATGTTGTTGATTTGCTGTTCATTAAAACAGCCATGTTGTGAGCTACCTCGAGCCCTTCAGGGATGAGGCGGCCTATAAGTTTAATAAACAAATAAATAAATAAATAAATAAATAAATCTCCGAGGAAAGTCGAACAGTGAGGATAATCCTCATATAAATCCACCTGCTCTTCAAAGGAAGCACAGGCAAAGTACAGGCCCAAGGGGCAAATAGTAGCTACCTGGTAGTTTCTCCCCTTCCTCAAAGGTCCTGAGAAACACCTCCTCTTCTTCTTCTAGTTGAGCTATGAGCTCAGGCTTAGCAATTTGAAGACCTTGTAATCAGGGGGGAAAAACAACCACCACCAAAATTACATCTATTACAAAATTACACATTAGGCAAGTATTAGGAATGGAATAGAAGAAAGTACAGAGCCAAGAATCATCCATCCAGAATTGGCAGTTCTTTGGTGATCCCTGCCAAACTGAGAGGAAAATGTTAGCTGTAAACTAAGTCACTGGCAAAGTTCCCTCCACAGCAACCTCAGTCCAGGTAAGGCAAGACCCAGACTGGAGAGACACCTTCTCATTGACACCTCTTCTGATGTCCTCCCAGGTGGTGCAACACAGCATTGCCAGGCAGGGGTTTGCTCTCTGCAACGTAAACCCCAAAGACCTCCCAAATCAGAGGAAGGACCATGGAGGGTAGCACAGATCTGCTATTGGGATCAGCCAGAGCTTCAGTTTTGGAGGAGTTCATAGCAGGGGGAGCGCATGCTATCACGTATACCACCACCCTTGGTGAAGGGCGGAGGTACACTCCTTCTATCTGGGATGGGTGGTCCTCTTCCATGGCCAGCGGTAGCAGCCGGAGAGGGGCAGCACTTTTGTATGGGCGTGTGAGGTGAGGTAGGGGACACCAGCCTAGCCAGCCAGATCGAACCCAGATCAACCCTGGCGATCAATAGGGGTGACAGATCAGAATATGCCCAGCCAAATAAGCCCTCACATCTAATATCATATTTTAGTATTTAGTATTTTAGTACCAGTGTCTATAATTGTGAGCAATAATGGGCAAATTTTGTATGCTGATTTTGTATGTTTATTTTATGCCAATAAAGGCTTGTGACTTGACTATTGGGATCAGCCAAGAAGAAAAGGATCCTCACCCAGAGAAGACACATTCCGAAAGTTCTCCAGCATGACTTCCTTGTACAGAGCCCTTTGCGCTGGCCGCAACAGGTCCCGCTCCTCCGTGGTGAAATGCACAGCCACCTCTTCAAAGGATACTCCATCCTGCAAGAAGGATACATTTCTTTACATCAGTGGAAAGCTGGTCTGTGGGTGGGACAGCCAAAAACAGAGACATTGAGATGGATTCCAGGGTAAATCTGTTCCTCATCGAAGGAACGAGGATTTGCTTATTTAATTTATAAGCCAAATTATATGGCTGTAAGTATTTTCCCTTATCAAGGAAGGTTTATTAACCGGTCTAGCTAGCAAACATCTTGCTTGCTTTCTTAAAACTAGTCCATTTTCTACTGACCTTAGGTGGGTTAAACAAACACCTGGTCCTTTTCATTATGAGCATTTTCTTCTGCTATTCTATCTCAATCTCCATCCCGACACACATGCTTGCACATTGTTACGACTCTGTTAATTTGGGGGTTAAATTCCAGAGATGCTTCTGGAATTCCACAGTTCAACAACTAGTTGGATTGAAACCAGGTGAAACGAAAACTAAGCATGAGAGAGGGAGACCTGCACAATCTTCTGAAGGTTTGATGTGGCCCCTCTCCTCTCCCCCTCCTGCCCGGCTTTCTGAAAGGATCAAGAAATCACTGCCTTTTTTAGCAACTCATCAGCATCTGTCCTCTGGTCCTGCTGCCTGGCCTTACAATTCATTGCTGCAGGGAGAAAAAGCCGGAGGCGACTTGAACACTGACCAGAGAGAATCCCTGCAGCAATGAATTTTATGTATTCCGAGGACTGCAAGCTCCTGCTTATCGGGTTTATGAAACGGAAGAATACCGTAGGATTGTAGTTTAGTATTTTGGATGTTTTTAAGCCAGTCTGTACAAAACTGACAGTGACTTCTAGGACTGTCTGACAAAATCCCTGGCTCAATAATGAGTGAAGAAAATATATTCAAAGAATTAAACTCTGTCTTTTTAAACACTCTAATTTATGCACACATTTGCAAGATTTGTTATCACTGAAGCGTCCCTTTGGAATTTTGAAAAGCATAAAAAATGGCTTGTTTAACATGACGGCTGGAAGAGAACGAGACATTGTGGACCTTTTGGAATATATGTCAGGTTCTATGTCTGAAGTCAATACGAGGCTCTGGATTCTGTGCTCAGAGGACGATTGATACAACAGAACGCACCTGGCTTTGCTAAAGCCAGTTCTAACCACCCCTGCCTGGAGACTCCACCACCTTCCAAGGCAGCGTATTCCACTCTCAAACAGCCCTTGCCATCAGGAACGTCTTCCTAAGGTTTAGGTGGAATCTCTTTTCTCACAGTTTGAATCCGTTACTCTGTGTTCTAGTCTCTGGAGCAGCAAAAAACAAGTTTGTTCTCTCTTCAACATGACACCTCTTCAAATAGTTAAGCAGGGCTATCATGTAATCCCTGAACCTTTTCTGTCCCAGACTAAACATGCCTCTCCTCACAGGGCAAGGATTTTGGACCCTTTCGGTTGCTTTCCTCTGGACACGCTCCAGCTTGTCTACATCCTTCCTGAGTTGTGGTCCCATGCGCTTCATATTAAGAGACGGTTAATTAATAGTGGAACAGCTGCACAAAGAGGAAGGGAGCAGAGCCCTGGGGGAACATTTGGCCCCCCACCCCCATCCCTCTTTGGGGGCATCCTGGAGCCAGAGGGGCTGTCTTCCCTGGCAGGGGGCTAGCTGCCTTGTGAGGAAGAGGCCACAGATCTCCACACGGTAACTGACACAGGAAATTCATGGTCCAGTTTTGTTTCATAGTTCCGGCTTGGGCTTCTTCGCTCCTTCCATGCTAGACAACGAAGGAGGTCACCATGGGCAGTCTTGAAATCTGGCAGCACCAGAACCAAGGGCAAGGAGCCCGATCCTGCGAGCCCTGGAACAGAAGGAACCATCCCTGCCCTCTCGTGCATGTCTGACCAGTCTCCCCCGCCCCCCTTACCTGAGTTGGCCGCATGGTGGCTCTCTTCCTTTCGCCAATCACAGGAGATGGCGGAGAAGGCATCAAGTACGTCTTTTCACTCTTGCCTGGGAGGGTGAGAAATAACAGGGGTGGGGAATTCCTTTTTTGTGCTACAAACACGTTTCCTGTGCCAGTTCTTTGAATGACCCTCTCTCCATCATGTCTTCGGGGCACAACTGAGGGGACCACCTTTGATCTAGGAAAGATCTGGAGTGTTTGACCTGTCATCATTCTCCCACTGAGCCACTCTATTTGGGGGTGGTCCCACATTCATACACCCTCGTTACAACCCCTGCACATCCACTCCGGGGCAGAGAACCCCGGCATGCCTGAAGCTACCCCACACCTCCCCCCACTCAGAGAAGCCGATACTCTCTATCCTGGCCCACACATTTAGGGGGCTATGCTGGTTTTGGACAGGCAGTGTCCTGAGGGGATGGGATGGACTGCTTGATGTAAAGTTGCAGGTGACAGATGCCAGCAAGGGGTGACTATCTCCCCGCACACAGAAAACTAGCCATCCAAGGAAATAGTTCCTGCCCTCCCTGCCTCGACTGGCCATGATGCGTTTCTGTGGAAGGGAAATTTTAAGAGGGGAAAATGCATTCCTCCATCCGCAGTCTCAGGTGAAGCTCCCTTCAATCCACGTGTGGAAAAAGCAGACAAAAAGGCCCTGATGTTTTCCCCGCCCCCTCCACCATGTCAGTCTTTGTGAGAACTCCCTCCTAGACACGTGGACCAGATCTCAGATTTATGCACATGCCAGAGATGGACTTCCCAGATGATCTGAAAGAGATCCAGCAACTGCATTTGATCATCTGCAAAGCCTGGAAGGAAGAGGGTCTTCCCCACGAATAGGCAGCAGGGCAGAAAGAGGCCCCAAACAGTAGGAAACTAACAAGAACAAAGAAGAATGAGAACAAAACGTGTGGGGGGGGGGAGCAGGGGAATTTCCCCCCACATTTTTGTGATCCAGAGTTGCCGCCCCACCCCCACCCCGCCCACATAGCAGCAGGGCTTGTTTTAACTTGGTTTACAAAACCTGCAACTGAATATTGACAGGCACATAGTTAAACAATATGACAGCTGTTAGGTTTTTTAAAGGAAGGAGGAAGGGCCACCCCACCCCCCAAAAAACACTTTCCTGTAGCTGAGGCAGGGAAAACGGCAGCTGCCTTGGTAGCAGCTAGGCAGGGGTAGGGAACCTGCGGCTGTCCAGATGTTCAGGAACTACAATTCCCATCAGCCCCTACCAGCATGGCCAATTGGGATGTGAGCTGGCTCCTGCCCTGGATCGTGGGGGAAGGCGTAGGACCACCCCTGCCCTTTCCCCCCTCCTGCTCTGGGAGCCAGAGACGCCTCCTCCTCCCCCTCAGCCCAACAGCGCCGGCCTCATCAGGGGGCGACCCTAAAGCTCTGCCTGGTTCCTTCCTTCCCCCAGCGGGGATTCCCGGGGGGAGGGGGGCTCTCCTTCCTTATTTTGGGGGTCCAGCGCCCCACAGCCTCCCTTCCCCACTTAAACCTCCACCCCCACCCACCTCTCGGGGGCCTCTGGTCAGCCGCCCCACCCTCCCTCCTTTCCTGCGTCTCCTTCCGGAAAGCGCCTGTGGGACCCCCCACCTCTCCCGCCCACCACGTGGCTCCCCGGGCGCCGAGTTCGCATCCCGCCCTCCAACCCCCGGCGGGGCCCTCCTGGCTTCCCTGCACAAAGAGGCCCAGGGACCCTCCCACCCCTATCCCGCTTCCTGCAACTCACCCGTTTCCCGCCCGTCCATTCAAGCAGCATCACCGGGAGGGAAATCAGAGGCTACTTCCGGGAGGGGCAGGAAGTGTTTGCGCACTCTCCCGCGGCCTCTCTAGGACCTTTACCTCTCGGAGGGCCTCTGCAGGGAGGGGATGGTGGTCTGGGAGACCGGCAGGAATGTCGCTTCGGTGCATGCGTGTGTGTGTGAGTTGGTTTTCCCGCCAGTCCACATATATTATACGTCCTGTGCATAACATAAAAACACACAGATGTAGATACTGTATCCTATCAGCCCTCCCTGGTCCAGAGGTTTGGGGCAGGGGAGAGGCCAGCTGTTGCCCCCAAAAGCGCTGCAGAGTTTCATGTGTCCAAATGAAATCCCTCGAGATGGTCACAAACGGAATAATCTCCCAGATAAACAGATGACTGGAACTGGTTTCGGAAGATTAATGGAATTGCTGGGAGCCTCCTCCTCCTCCTGGGTCACCAAAGGCTCAAAGGCCAGGCAACAGGTCCTGCATTTTCTGCTATTTAATCTGCCCCGTTTTTTGAAACATGCACCAGTGGGGTTCACTTCTTTCTCGTGCCCGCCGTGCTGGGCTGTTGTACGATACCCAGAGGCAGACAGGAGCAGGCTTCAGGCCAGCTGGCATCTTCATGGTTGGCATATGTAGCTATTACAATATTCATGCCCTTCCTTCCCTCTTGGAGGCTCAAGGCGACTCACAGTGGCTTAAAAAATTACAAGTTAAAACCAAAACAAAATAAGAAACCCCAAACGCCCCCACCCAGAAAACGCCTGCTGTGCATCGCCCACCGAAAGCCCTGGGAAACAAATCTTGCAGCATCTTCTTGTATGACGCTCTTTCCTCAAATTGTATCTGTAAACCAAGTTCGGGCCAATCTGATTGCACTCAGTGGTAACAAATTTATAGGAAGATTTTTCTGCAAATTAGATCATCCACCTTCCAACCACTCAGTGAGGGATCAGTAATGGATATAATGAGAGTTTGCAGAGAAATATGTCTAGTCCAAGATCACCAGGCTCTGCAATGAGTTAGATGGGGGAGAGCAGATCTTGGGGCCCATGGGTTTGTCCCTCCAAAAAGACATTAACATTGAGGGGAAAATCATGATAACAAACTTGATCCACCACCAACTAGCCCACATGTTTAATTATTTTAATAATGTCTGATTTTTCTCTATTGGTTACAGAGATATTATCGCAAGTTTAATTTTGAAGTTATTTTAACCTGCATTGTTCAATCATTTCCCCAGAGATCTGCTTTTCGCCCAGCAGGACTCTTTTGAATGCTTTACTTCAACTCCAAATGGTAAATGCTGATTGGAAGATTTGGAGCTCTATTTTCCAGTAGGTGTCACAGAGAATTTCCTCCTCCACTCAGGGCCAATCTTCATCTGATTGGAAAGAGGATATTCTGGGGAAAATAATCTTTCCACCCCCGGAAAAATGCCAGTTGCTGGGTTCTGCAATGAGTTAGATGGGGAAGAGCAGATCTTGGGGTCCATGGGTTTGTCATTTTGGGGTAACAAAAGGATCTGGCCCACAACAGAATGGAATTAATCAAGGAGGCCCTGTTCTGTGAGCCCCATTGAAATGTGGGGGCAATGCATAAAAGGCCAACAGCTTTCCATACTTTCCTGGATCAACACTATGGGTTGGATCTCAGGGAAGTATTAGTACCACTCTATTCTGCATTGGTCAGACTTCACCTGGAATACTGCGTGCACCAGGCACCACAATGCATGAAAAATATTGAAGCGTGTCCACAGAAGGGTGACCAAAATGGTCCAGGATCCATGCCATATGAGGAAAGACTTAGGGAGCAGAATATGTAGAGTCCAAAGAAGAAAAGATAAAGGGGGGAACACATGATAGCCATGTTTAAATATTTGAAGGGATGTTGTCTTGAAAACGGAGCAAGCTTGTTTTCTGCTGATCCAGAGATTAGGACATAGAGTAATGCATTCCACGTGAAGAAATGAGATTCCACCTAAACATTCGATAGAATTTTCAGATGCAAAGGGATGTTTGACACTGAAATCAGCTGCCTCGGAGTGTGGTGGACTCTTTTTCTTTGGAGGTGTTCAAAAAGAAGCTGAATGGCCATCTGTCAAGAGGACTTTGACTGTGTGTTCCTGCATGGCAGGGAGTTGGACTGAAGCCACCAATGGTCTCTTCCAACTTTATGATTCCATGAAAACCAGGCCAAGTATGTATAATACAGAAAGTGATTGAGAATTCAGGAGGGAAAGGCTGAAGAGAAAAAAGACCAAAGGAAGGGAGTGGAGCAAATAAAGGTAATCTCGAGCAAAATAACCAAAAGAGAAACAATTGGTTCTGAATACGGAGTCTATAGAGAATATTTAGGTTACTGTCGGCCAGTGTTTTCATGGTAGAAGTGGTGGGTTCATCACGAAAAAGTAGTGTCTGAGCCAAATGCTATCTGGGAGATTGCAGCAGAAATTAGAGACTAGTTAGCGGTATTTACTATGATTTCTCACATGTGATTTCTTTGATGATAAGTAACTTGTGAAAGCCAGCTGAAACTTGTTCCCCACTCCAGGCATTTATACAGGGGCGTTCCTAGGCAAACTGGCGCCCGGGGACAAAGCCTGAGTTTGGCGCGCCCCCCCGCCGCCCGGGGTATGGGCGGCCACCCTCCCCCACCATGACCAAACAATGATTTTTTGCACCAGCTCACAAAACACCTCCCACTCCCAGCAAAACATACATGGCTCTCTCCCCACCAACTCTTTTCCTAATTTCCTAATCACAACAACCCTATGAGGTAGGTTGTTAGCCTGAGAAACAACTCCAAGCCAGTGCAAGTTGGTATTAAGCATGTAAATCTCTCACAAATCACTCCCAGCAAAACATTTACTAAACAAATGTCAGCATCACTCTCACAAAACACCTCCAGTGGAATCCACCCCCAAACAGCATCACTTTCAATGGTGTTTAAACTAGGGAGCTCAGATTCTTCTTTTAAATCTACCTTAAAGTGAGAATCTGGGGTCCCCGGTTAGCTAAAATTGAAAGTGATAGCCTGTTTAAGGAGATAGTCCCTGAATGAAACAGCATCACTTTTGAGGGTTGGAGATTCAGATGGAACAAATAGCAGATTCGGCTGGAATTTGGGCATATTCGGACAAAAATTGTCCGTTTATGTCCTGCCCAAATATGAACAAATGCGAATGCAAGGTTTTTGGGCTTTCGGGGAGTATTTTTGGTGATTTCTTGGCCTGCAGGGAGTGCATTTTTAAAGCTAGCGGCACCATGATTTCAGGGCATCATCCAGAGACTGCCCTGATGATACCACCTGAGTTTGGCGATGTTTGGTTTAGGGGCAGCAAAGTTATGGACGCCCAAATGGAATGCCCCCATCCCCATTGTTTTCAATGGGAGTGTAGGGATGAGCCGCTGACCCAGCAGCACCGTAGGTAGAGCGCTGGAATGCCGGCCCAACTACGGCCTTCTGGTCGCACCCGCTCCCCTGCCCCCCACCCCCTGGTGAGTCACAGGTCATTAACTACCTGGCTTACAACCACCAGGTGTCCCAGACAAAGGGACAATGGGCCCTTGCCCCCAGGTGCGGATTAGACCCAGACGCGGACACTTCCTCCTGCACGTAGCAGTCCGATGAGATCATGTATCCCATGATGATCCCTCGGTCTTCCGCTCTCCCGGTTTCCCCCCGGTCCACCCTTCTACACGCCCCCACTAGAACCCTAATAAAAGGTGCCGGAAACTAGCATGCGGCAGAGTTGCCAGGACCACAGACCCCCGCGCTCCCGCTGCTGGCTCTCTCCACCAGATGATATCTCCGCGTCTCGTCTCGTTCTTACGGCGACTTCGCGGGCACGACTACAAGCTGGTGCCGAAACCCGGGAATCCTCGAACCTCCACCCTGCTTACCGTCGCCTGGGAAAGGGCCGCGGTACCGGGCGATCCGCTGGTCGGCGCATCCAGGAGACCACACGTTTGGCGGTATGTCGCCCGTCCGGCTGGATCGGCGCATCCAGGAGAACCGAGTTCTAGGACAATCTCTCGTCCGGCGAAACAACGGTAGTAAGTATGGGAGCCTTGCAAAAGCAGGGCTTATGACAAGCCAACGTTAAAGGCGAATTGAAAGCGCTAGCTGGCGGCAGGGTCTCGGTAAAGGCAGAGGGAGCTCGCGCAAACTGGTTGGGGAGATTGAAGCTCAATGTCCATGGTACCCAGAAGGGGACATTGAATCTTAAGCAGGTAGGGAAGAACATTACGGTAGCACTCTTCACACACAGAGCCTCGCTGGCGCCCGATGTCACTTTCTTCACTGGCGTGGAGGCAATGTTATGCATCGCCATCAGCCTGCGAGGTCTATGGCTCCCTTGCCGTAGATCGCCCTCCTTTCGACCCTTCAGCTTCAGTTTCACCCCAGAACTTTTTTCTCTATCCACTAAATTGGGCGCCTGTCACTCCTTCTGCCCCTCCCTTGCTTCCCCGCCTCCTTCAAAATCCTCAGCGGCTCCGACCGCCTCACTCCCACCATGCATACCGCCTCCATTTTCTAAAGCCACCGCACCTCCGTCAGCGCCACGTAATGGCGCGGGTTTCAAAACCCTAGCAGAGCGTATTAGTCACGATCTGCAAAAGAAGGAAACCCTGACGGAAGACGATGCCGACATTCTTGCCATGTGCCCCGTCCACTACACCGATAACGAGGGGGAGGATGGCATCATTCGGCGAGTTGTCGAGTACCGCCCCCTAGGTTATAACATCCTCACCGAGCTCCGCAAGGCAATGCGGGACGTAGGAATCACTAGCCCCTACGTGAGAGGCATGTTGGAAGCAGTCGCGAGGAATCACCTAATGGTTCCGGAGGACTGGAAAACCACCTTTCGCATGCTCTTGAACCCCGCGCAGTATGTGATCTGGGAAAGCGAGTTCCGTCAGCAGTGCATAAACAGGGGAGCAGCCTCTGGCGGCGCCTACACCGCCGCGCAGCTCTACGGCTGCGACGATTTCGCTAAACCCAACGAGAAAATTGTCCTGCCAGAGGCCACCCTTGCTGTCGCCTCTGACTGTGCCTACAAGGCGTTCGTAAAGGTCCCCAGTGCCGAGCAGCCCACCCAAAGTTTCTCCACCATCCGACAAAAACCCCAAGAGCCCTATGCTGAGTTCGTGAACAGGCTCCAGGAGGCCCTCAGGAGGCAGGTTGGCAATGAGGAGGCCCAGGGCAAACTCCTTAAGCGCCTTGCTAAGGAAAACGCCTCCGCCGAGTGTCGCAAAGCGATCACAGGCCTAGGTAGGAACCCCGAACTGGCCGACATGCTCAAGGTTTGCCAGGATATCGGGTCTTTCGCCCACCAAGCCGGCCTTCTAGCCACCGCCCTCCTCGCCGCCATGGGACAGCCCCAAGACGAGTGTCTCAATTGCGGCAGACCAGGACACTTCCGTAAGGAGTGCAGGCTGCCCGGCGGGGGGGCCCACAGCCCGAACGGTGGAAGGTCTCCCCCCAGAGGAGGGAGGCCCCCAGAGAGATCTAGGGTCAGATGCTCCCCGTGCCCGCTGGAGAGGCCCACATCCGGGCGCTCCTCCAGCCTAGGACCAGAGTCCGCCCCTCAAGCCCTTCCCCCAGGGCTCCCTCACGGAATCCCTGCCGCCCCCACCCGGCCTGATAGCCCCGCTCCCTCAGAACCCATCGGGTCAGCTTCGCCCGAGGCCCCCGCCACTAAGTGGGAACTATCCGTCATTTCAGGGGCCACTGACTTTGCTTGCCCGGAACCCGCTCACACCCTGGTGTGGGCAAACGTCCTGCAGGAACAGCCTTGCGAGACCAGCCGCGCGCCGCTGAGCCTCCCGCCCCGGGAGCAACCCGCCGCCCGCTCAATAAAGACCGAGGGCCCAGGTAACCACCGGGGTACAACTGACACCAACATGGCCGTCGGCGGAGTAACCGGGCGGCCTGATCAGTGGCCAACTGGGGCTTGCCTACGTACCTGGGAAAAGGGGGAAAAACAGGCTGCGCCAAGGTTCAGACGACAACCTATCGTCCGCCCTGTCACCCTGGGAGAGTCCGAAATGAATAAATCCACCCCCACTGCCCTCCCCCTCACATGGACCACCGAAACCCCGGTTTGGGTAGAGCAGTGGCCGCTGCCCAGGGAGAAGCTGGCTGCCATGCACCAGCTCGTGGAGGAACAGCTAGCCGCAAACCACATTGAGGTCTCCACATCACCGTGGAACACACCCGTCTTTGTAATCAAGAAGAAGAGTGGCCGATGGCGATTACTCCAGGATCTCAGGGCAGTAAATGCCTGCATCCAACCCATGGGCCCTCTTCAGTGTGGCCTACCCAACCCTAATCTTATCCCCTCGGACTATCAGGTCCTGGTTGTTGACCTGAAGGATTGTTTCTTCTGTATCCCTCTCTCCCCTGGGGACCGGACGCGCTTCGCCTTCACGGTGCCAGTTCTCAACCAGTACCAGTGGAAGGTACTGCCCCAGGGAATGCTCAACAGCCCCACCTTGTGTCAGTATTTTGTTCATCACGCCCTAGCTCCATTTCGCGCCAAGGCGCCCGAGGCCATAGTCATCCATTACATGGACGACATCTTGATCGCCGCACCAACCATCCCCCCGCAATGGGTGGCATTGCTGGCCGACACATTAAAACAGTCGGGCCTACATATCGCTCCTGAAAAGGTGCAAAAGGACGAGCCATTCCTGTATCTGGGGCACAAGCTCCTTCATTCTTACTCCGCCCCATCCTACCAGAGATGCAAATTCCAGACACGCCCACGCTCCTCCAGCTCCAGCAGCTTCTCGGAACCCTCAATTGGGTCTGTCCCTTTTTCGCCCTCACCACCCCTCTACTCAGCCCCCTGTTCTCGCTACTCCCACTCGCTAAAGATCCAACTCACACAGAAGCACAAGGACGCCTTTCAAGCGGTAAAGGAAGTTCTGGCTCGCCGATGGGTGGATCGAGTCCCCCTCAAGGATCAACCCCTCTCCCTCTTTCTCTTAGATACGCCCCCCCTTCCGACCGGAGTCTTGGGATACACCCAACCGCCACGAACCTTTTTGGTCGAGTGGCTCTACCTGCCTCATGTACCCGCAAAAAACCTTTCCACCCCAGGCCAGCTTTACGCGGACCTTATCAACCAAGGGCGTCAACGCACCATGGTGATGGTCGGGTGGGACCCCGAAAAGATCGTCATGCCTCTGAACAGATCAGAGTTCCAACATCTTTTGAATGCTTCCTCACCCCTCCAGCTGGCACTGGAGGGCTTCGTGGGGGAGGTCCTCTTCCACCTCCCCCCAGATCCTCGCTTCACTCTCCTTCACTCTACCTCTTGTCCCATCCAGCCTCTAGCAGCCTCTGCCCCACTCCAGAGCGCCCCCACCGTCTTCGCCGACGGGAGTAAACGCATCGGCGCCATCGCTTTTCAACAAAACGGTCAGTGGCAAACCGCCTACACACAGCCCCAAGCCTCCGCCCAGCGGAGCGAACTTGCCGCGGCCATCCTAGCCTTCCAAACTTTCCTTCAACCTTTCAATCTCCTGGTCGACTCACAATACGTAGTGCACGTAATCGCTCACCTACCCGGAGCCTACGTCGCTCCCCGAATCGACTCAAACCTCATGAGTCTCTTCCTAACATTGCGGAATCTACTGGCATCCAGAACCTCTCGGTACTTTGTGGGCCATATGCGCAGCCACACGCCACTCCCAGGCCCTCTCAGCGAGGGGAACCAGCGCGCGGATAACGCTACCCACGTCTCTACCCTCTTTTCCGACCCCTTTCAGTCACACGACTTTTTCCACCAAGGGGCAAAAGCCCTCGCCTGGTCCTGTCGCATCCCCCTCAACCAGGCACAATCCATCGTAAAATCTTGTACTCAGTGCTCACGCCTCGGCCCCTCCTCCGATTCCGGAGTAAACCCGAGAGGGGCCCTGGCAAATGACTTGTGGCAAATGGACGTAACCATGGTCCCTGCCTTGGCCCCCTGGAAACACCTGCATGTAACTGTAGACACCTACTTGGGGTACGTTTGGGCCACCCCACTCCGTGGCGAAACCACCAATCACGTCATCCAACACCTCTTCGCATGCATTACCGTCATGGGCCGCCCCCTCCGCCTAAAGACGGATAATGCGCCCGCATACTCCTCCGCAGCCATGCTCCAGTTCTGCACCAACTGGGGAATCGTGCTAACACACGGGATCCCTTACAACAGCACGGGGCAAGCAATCGTTGAAAGAGCAAATCGCAACTTTAAGGAAATCCTAGCTAAACAAACTAAAGAAAGGGGAGGCGCCCCCCCCCATCTAGGCCGCATCCAACAGACAGTGTCAAAAGTGCTCTTCACCATCAACCATTTAAACTTGCTTGCCCTACCCTCTGGGCAGCAGATCACCCCCGTAGAAAGACACTTCAGGCAGTCAGAACCCCTCCCCCACGCCAAAGTCTACTACCGTCAGCTCCCAGACCGAGCCTGGCGGGGGCCGGCCCCCCTCATAACCTGGGGAAGGGGGTATGCTTCAGTCCTTCTCCCTACAGGTCCCCTATGGATCCCAGCCCGACATGTCCGGCCAGCCCGAGGAGCGACACGAGACGATGACAGGCCCCACCACGGGGACGGGACGGACCCCCCTGGAGAGCCCCGCCCCGTAGTCTCGACAGATCCGCCGCCAGCACCAGAACAGCCCGAAGGCCCGGATGACCTACGGAGGCGTCGGAGCGACGGCGTCTAACCCGGAGGCGTCCGCAGCGGCAGGTCTGCCTCAAGACGCCCAAGAACCCCAAAGCTGCCACCTTTGCAGCTACTGCTGCGGATTCCACAGCCATCAGCATCGACTTGCGCGGCTGCCCCCCACCGGTGACAATCGGCCACCCCCTGCAGGATTTTAACCTTTGGAACTTTCCGCTGTTCTCAGCCACCTGATCGTTAGCGGAATATGCCTTCTCCCACAACCCTGCTCATGGGAGTCACTGAACTTGTGACGCTAAAGACTATCAACAACTCTCCCTACGGTCCTGAGAGACCCACAGACTCTACCGTCGTCACGCTAAAGGCTTTGGTGGCCAAACAGCAAGAGCCGTGCATTGGACAAATTGTGCGGCCACGGGCTGCCCCCCTTTTCCTTTTATCACCTAGCTTATGTGTTGTTTAGCTATGCCTATTGCTTCCATTTATATGATGCCTTTTGGAGCCGACCTCCGAAGGAATTATTGAGTACTGTAACCCAACTGATCGTTGAAGTTATCGCAAGCCTTAATTTTAGGAGTTATGTTATTTGTTGTTGTTGCATCTGCCTGCCAGGACTCTCTGCTGCCGCCTCACCATCGTTCTGCCTCAGGCTCCACCCCGGGAGCCCACGCGCCGCCACCGCTCCGCCCTTCTCTTCAGCCCCCCTTTTGCCGGAGCGACGCGGCGGCTCTAGCCAGGGCAAAGTATGTTTCTCTCGCGACTTCCCTTGTGAGAGTCCCCGGACTTATTTCCTGTAACACCAAGACTACCGGCCGTTCTGGCCTGTGCCCTTGCGGAGTCCACCAATTCTACCTCAGCCGCTTTGGATGCTCTGGCCTCTGAGCAGCAGGAGCCTCGTCGAACGACCTTAGATAATCGTACCGTTATTGATTGCCTGTTATTGTTGATTTATGTAAAAGTGCGTGAATTGCCAGATACTGTACTACTGTTCAATTCTACATTGGTTTGATTGTATGCTTTATTATTGGAGCTTGCTCTTGCCTGTAACGTATGCAGGAAACCCTTTGACTTTCCCTTATATCGCAACCAAGTTCTCATGCTGCACAAGCAACTCGGCCAGCTTGGCCAAACGGCGGAGGAGGTAAGCGTCCCTCTAAATCGCCCCCAACGATTCGGCCTCCCTTCTAAACGTAAAAAAGGAGGAGATGTAGGGATGAGCCGCTGACCCAGCAGCACCGTAGGTAGAGCGCTGGAATGCCGGCCCAACTGCGGCCTTCTGGTCGCACCCGCTCCCCTGCCCCCCACCCCCTGGTGAGTCACAGGTCATGAACTACCTGGCTCATAACCACCAGGTGTCCCAGACAAAGGGACAATGGGCCCTTGTCCCCAGGTGCGGATAAGACCCAGACACGGACCACGGACCCCCGCGCTCCCGCTGCTGGCTCTCTCCACCAGATGATATCTCCGCGTCTCGTCTCGTTCTTACGGTGACTTCGCGGGCACGACTACAGGGAGCTAACAGGAGATGGGGGCTACCCATTTGAGGGACCATAACTTTGGTCCTCCTGAACCTAACTTCACCAAACTTGGGTGGCATCATAAGAATAGTTACCAGATTATACCCTGAAATTTTGGTGTCACTAGCTTTAAAAATACATCCCTTCCAGGCACCCCAAGAAATTTGCCCAAGATTCTTTGTTTTGCAGTGACTTTGCTCCATTGTAGACAATGAGGAATTTCTGAGGCAGGCTGCACATTTTTGAAGATAGAGGCACCAGACTTTCAGGGTGACTCAAGGAAGGGACCTCTACTCAGTTAATAGCATCCAGGCTTAGAGACCTTTACTTCTGAGGGTCCAATTTTATGGGCCCCCAAAAGGCTTATTTTGTTTCCCTGCTCCTGCACATGAAGTTTCCCTGCTCCTGCACACCTTGATAGTCTGGTGCCTCTATCTTCAAAAATGTGTGGTCACTGCTTACACACTCAGAAATTCCCCAGAATCTGCCAGGCTTTTCAGCAAGTTCTGTGGTGGGAAAAATTATTTTTCCCACCATAGACTTCAATGGGGCTTTCTGTTATGCCCAGCTCTGTGGTAGAGGTTTCAACAGGAGGCACTGTGGTAGTGGTCTTTCTCTGGGCAGGGGCACTTATTTCCTGCAGGGCTGCTGGTGTGAGTCTCCTGAAAGGAACTAAGCCAGCACTGCTAGGGTTTGCCTGTGATGGCCGAATGCTGTGGGCATCAGGTTCACCTTCAACTCGGTACCCACAGCATTTTCCTCTTCCACACACATTTTAGCAAATTTGGCTGGTTCCTTTCAGGAGACTCACACCAGCAGCTACAGGAAATGCCTCCACCCAGAGCAAGATCCCACCACAGAACTTACTGAAGAGCCTGGCAGATTCTGGGGAATGTCTGAGTGTGTAAGCGCTGGCTGCACATTTTTGAAGATAGAGGTGCCAGAGTTTCAAGGTGGCTCCAAGAGGCCTTGCGTAATAGCATCCAAGCTTGGTGAGCTTTGCTTCTGGAGTGGGGGGGCGGGGGAGTTGAGAGAGTTCTGAGAGAACTCAGTCCACAGGCTTTCATGTGCAGGAGCGGGGAAACAAAATAAGCCTTTTGGGGGCCCATAAAATTGAACCCCCAGAAGCAAAGGTCTCCAAACCTGGATGCTATTACCAGGAGGCCCTCCTGGAGCCACCCTGAAAGTCTGGTGCCTCTATCTTCAAAAATGTGCAGCCTCCCTACACTCAGAAATTCCCCATTGGTTACAATGGAGCAAAGTCACTGCAAAACAAAGAATCTGAGGCAAATTCCTTGGGGTGCCTGGAAGGGGTGTATTTTTAAAGCTAGTGACACCAAATTTTCAGGGTATCATCTGTTAACTATTCCTATGGTGCCACCCATGTTTGGTGAAGTTAGGTTCAGGAGGACCAAAGTTATGGTCCCTCAAATGGGTAGAACCCATCTCCTGTTAGCTCCCATTGAAAACAATGGGGATGGGGGCACCCCCTTTGGGGGTCCATAACTTTGCTGCCCCTAAACCAAACATCACCAAATTTGGGTGGTATCATCAGGGCAGTCCCTGGATGTTACCCTGAAATTTTGGTGCCGCTAGCCTTAAAAATGCGCCCCCTGCAGGCCGAAACATGAAAAAACACTTTAATTTTTTTTAGAACACAAACGACTCTGAAATGTTGGCGCCCCCCCCCCACGTGACCAAATGTGGGGCGCCCAGGGACATAGGGTACCCCCTGTCCCTAGGCAGGAACACCACTGCATTAATATGGAGTCTTCATAAAAGTGTGAATTCTCTGATGAAAATAAGTCTCTACTCCCATGGAAAGCTTTCTTATGCATTTATTTCATTTCATCCTTCATGAATTCTTTGATGGGAAGGAAGCTGTCTGGTCCGACTGAAGGCTTTTCCACACTCCAGGCATTTGTATGGGTTGTCTCCTGTGTGAATCCTCTGGTATTTAGTAAGACTTGTGCTGTGACTGAAGCCTTTTCCACACTCCAAGCATTTGTAGGGTTTCAATCCTATGTGAATTCTCTGATGTGAAGTAAGTTGTCCATTACAACTGAAGGCTGTTCCACACTCCTGTGTGAATCCTCTGGTGTCTAGTAAGTCCTGTGCTGTGAATGAGGGCTTTTCCACACTCCAGGCATTTCTATGGTTTCTCCCCTGTGTGAATCCTCAGGTGTTTAGTAAGACTTGTGCTGCAACTGAAGCCTTTTCCACACTCCAGGCATTTGTATGGTTTCTCCCCTGTGTGAATTCTTTGATGGGAAGTAAGCTGTCCACTCTGATTGAAGTCTTTTCCACACTCCTGGCATTTATATGGTTTCTGCCCTGTGTGTGTGTTTCGATGGGAAGTGAGGTGTGCCCTCTCACGGAAGCCTTTTCCACACTCCAGGCATTTGTATGGTTTCTCCCCTTTGTGAGTTATTTGATGGGAAGTAAGATTTCTTCTCTGACTGAAGGCTTTTCCACATTCCAGACATTTGTATGGTTTCTCACCTGTGTGAATTCTTTGATGGGAAGTAAGTTTTACACTCTGACTGAAGGCTTTTCCACACTCCAGGCATTTGTATGGTTTCACTCCTGTGTGAATCCACTGATGTTTAGCAAGACTTGTGCTGTGACTGAAGGCTTTTCCACACTCAAGGCATTTGTATAGTTTCTCCCCTGTGTGAATACTCTGGTGTCTAGTAAGATTTGTGCTGCAACTGAAGCCTTTTCCACACTCAAGGCATTTGTATGGTTTCTCTCCTGTGTGAATTCTTTGATGGGAAGTAAGGTGTCCACTGCGTCTGAAGGCTTTTCCACACTCCAGGCATTTGTATGGTTTCACTCCTGTGTGAATCCACTGATGTTTAGCAAGACTTGTGCTGTGACTGAAGGCTTTTCCACACTCCAGGCATTTGTATAGTTTCTCCCCTGTGTGAATCCTCTGGTGTCTAGTAAGATTTGTGCTGCAACTGAAGCCTTTTCCACACTCAAGGCATTTGTATGGTTTCTCTCCTGTGTGAATTCTTTGATGGGAAGTAAGGTGTCCACTGCGTCTGAAGGCTTTTCCACACTCCAGGCATTTGTATGGTTTCTCTCCTGTGTGAATCCACTGATGTTTAGCAAGACTTGTGCTGTGACTGAAGGCTTTTCCACACTCCAGGCATTTGTATGGTTTCTCCCCTTTGTGAATCCTCTGGTGTCTAGTAAGATTTGTGCTACAACTGAAGCCTTTTCCACACTCAAGGCATTTGTATGGTTTCTCTCCTGTGTGAATTCTTTGATGGGAAGTAAGTTTTCCACTCTGACTGAAGGCTTTTCCACACTCCAGGCATTTGTATGGTTTCTCCCTTGTGTGAATCCTCTGGTGTCTAGTAAGATTTGTGCTACAACTGAAGGCTTTTCCACACTCCAGGCATTTGTATGGTTTCTCTCCTGTGTGAATTCTTTGGTGGGAATTAAGGTGTCCACTGCGTCTGAAGGCTTTCCCACACTCCAGGCATTTGTATGGTTTCACTCCTGTGTGAATCCACTGATGTTTAGCAAGACTTGTGCTGTGATTGAAGGCTTTTCCACACTCAAGGCATTTGTACAGTTTCTCCCCTGTGTGAATCCTCTGGTGTCTAGTAAGATTTGTGCTGCGACTGAAGCCTTTTCCACACTCATGGCATTTGTATGGTTTCTCCCCTCTGTGAATTCTTTGATGGGAAATAAGGTTTCCACTCTGACAGAAAGCTTTTCCACACTCTAGGCATGTGTAGGGTTTTTCTCCTGTGTGAATTCTCTGATGTGAATTAAGTTCTCTACTGCGTCTGAAGTCTTTTCCACACTCCAGGCATTTATATGGTTTCTCCCCTGCGTGTGTGTTGTGATGGGAAGTGAGGTGTGCCCTCTTACGGAAGCCTTTTCCACACTCCAGGCATTTGTGTTGTTTCTCCCCCCTGTGAACGATTTGATGGGAGATAAGGCGTCCACTCTCACTGAAGTCTTTGCCACACTCCAGATATTTATATGGGTTCTCCTTTTTCAGGGCATCACAATATTCACTGCTGTCCTTTTCATCTGAATATATATCTTGTTTTTCCTTCACACAATGCTCTTTCATTACATTCTCTGACTCCACTTCTTCTGTGGAAAGAGAGGAGAACTGTGGTATGGCCAGTATAAAAAAACCCCACGGTTTGAATGTTAGAGATATAACTGACTTCCTATACAGCATGCAAGACCTGAAGCACCCTG